>NC_089790.1:11702500-11740000 GCF_040412425.1 Macrobrachium rosenbergii
CGGGGTAATGATAAGTGACAGCAGTGCCGCAATATCTTGTTTGAAGGAGGCGGAGGAGCAGAGTCACGGCTTCGGCCGCCTCCCTCCTCGTCATCCTGCGAGAGAGATGGAAAAGAAAACTGGTAGTTTTATAGTTTTTTTTTATTTCTATTTTTTATTAAAACATACATATTGGTAAAACATGATCTAATATTAATATTAAAAAGTTAGGTGTTATTTCATAATTCTAACCGGTTGAAGATAAGGAAGTCCGTTTTTAAACTTTATTTTCAATGGCAGATGCAAAATTGACGTGTTAATAATGCCCTTTTAAAGAACCTTAAAAAGATTCAGTCCGATTATATACTTGTTTTTTAACTGAAGAAAAGCAAGCAATTAATATCGGTTGCAAACTTTATTTCTCAAAACTATTCGCTCCTAAGAATTTAAAATGAATTTCCAGTAGGCTAACAATTACGAACAGTTTCTAGCCTAAATGGCTTATTGGACATTTGTAATCAATGCATTCATTAAAGCATTCTTGTGCAGTTTGGCATATCTCTCTGTCCAGACCTCTTGGCGCAGTGGTAGCGTACTCTTGTGACTTCTGAAAGGAGATCCCGTCACATAATCAAATCAGATGTCTCCAAACACAGATCACAAACAGGGAACCGGACGAGGAGGGACAGTAGGGGGCGTTCCCTAAAATCCAATATGCCTCGGTTGACAGAAGCAGTGGATAAAGTGCCTAGTTGTTAGTAGAACTTTGCAGGTCGCAGCTGGGGAGAGAGAGAGAGAGAGAGAGAGAGAGAGAGAGAGAGAGAGAGAGAGAGAGAGAGAAGAACACCTGACTTGAGTATATTGCGTAAAATGTATACCATCAACGTGGAGGGGCTTTGACCGGATAATCGTTATTTTACTTTGGTGAAATAATTCCTAAACATACATACTGTACATACATACGTACAGACACACACACACACACACACACACACACACATATATATATATATATATATATATATATATATATATATATATATATATATATATATATACAGTATATGTATACGTATGTATGAAAATGTATATATGTACACACATATATATACATATATATGTATATATATACATGTATGTATGTATGTATGTATGTTTAGGAATGATGCAGTAGGTCGACGCTTAGTCCATTGTACTTTTGAGTGCATAAAGAGTGAGGTACCAGATATGGTAATGCATTCGTATGGTATCATAGCTGGCACCATTGCACCCCTATAACTGTGGTATATTCCGCTCTATGCCCACCCTACAGTGAGTCGACACATTTAATCCTGCTGTGTTCGGAGGTGATGTGCGCGTGGTAAAAAGACAGTATCACTCGAAAGTGGATGCTCATGATATCCTCCTTCCTTTGGTATTCGAATCTCTACCTATTGAAGCAGTAGGTCGATGCTCAGTTCATCAGCTACTTAGGGCATAAAAGGAGAGAAACGAGATATGCAGTGGTATAAGCATCGCATCATAGCTGGCACCAGTACACCTCTAACTACGATTTCACCCCCTCCCCGCCCCACCTGCAGTGAGTGGACTAATTTAATTCTACTCTGCAATGGTCCCGAGGTGATGTACACATTATTATCGGGCAGTATTGTATGAAGATAGCTGCTAACGAATACCTGCCATTGAAACAGTAAGTCGACGCTTAGTCCATTCTCTGGGGTCAAACGCTCGACCTGCTACTTTAGTGGTTGACGGTTCAAATCCTAAGGTTGTAGGTTATGGATATCATCTATTTTCAGGTGACACTGGCTGCTTATAATCTATACATCACCCCAGTCCACTAAAGTAGGATTAAGAGTATCCACTCACTGTAGCTGGGGCAGGGAGGGGCTGAAATCATATGGTGGGCAGTGCGCACACAATGATACAGTGCAAATGGAATTGCTTGTGTGTTTCTCTCCTTCTATGCCATTTATAGGTGAATGGACTGTCTATCTACTGCTGCAGTGGCCGACGGTTCAGTATTTAATCAGGAGTAATTGAAATTAAATGTGATAAGTTGGGTCACTTGTTGTTTGGGAAGTTGGGTGAAGACTGCCCAGGTAATTCCTCAAGTACAGAAGTACACAATTTCCAACTCCTTTATGACCAGATGCGTCAGTTGGTAGCATCCCTACCTTTCATTTGAGAATCCTGTGTTAGAAACTGGTGTGAGTTATAAATGTATTGCTATTACACAAGTAATTGTATGTTGATTGTTTAATTAAAGATAATTTATATTTTACTCCAGTGTTTATTTCTGAGAAATAGATGTGTTAAGAATGTTATTTTTGTACAGTACAATTACTGTAAGCACGAATACCTTGGGTTTGTTTAAATGGTTTGCTAATATACTGAATAGCTTCCTTGATATAATCTTTTGTGAATGAGCTACTTAATGGAACCAATTTTTTCCCCGAATATCCTGTTTCCCTTATCAGGATTAGGGCAAAATATTCCTTCAAGAAGTGGCTGGTTCACATGTGAAAAGTGAAAAGTGGAGCCAAGAACAGAAAATGGGAGTTGGAACTGCAATTGCATAAGAAATAAATATAATATAAATATTTGCACTTTTAATTGTACTATGTATTTCAGTTAGAGGCATTAGTTGCTGATGATCTCTTCACAATTGGAATAGCATCTCGTTAGTTCCTTGCGTCTCCAGATAGCAGAGATTATCTTCGAGTGCCAAAACTGTTTCCTCGTGACGTTGTTGAAATTTTCGGCCAACCATGCATGTTTCAATCAGTAATGCAGTGTCTTTGCCCATGGTTATATCTTGTTACTCAAAAGAGGACATGTCAAGTGAAATCAATTCATTTCTTTATTTGAAATTTGCTACTGTTTTGAGAATGTTTTACTTGATATATTTTACTGTTGACTGCAAATCTGCTGCTGACATTGGATTTGAGAATGTTTTCCCGGCTGTAGAGTGTAGTGACTTTTCATGAAGATTGTCATGATTGTTGGCGATTCCGGTAGGAAAATCAGCAATAAGCATCCACTGGGAAAGAGGATTTTATCCTAGTTGTTTTGATTAGGGTTTTATGCTGTTCAAATTGATTTTTGTTCAATACCCACTTGCATAAATTTGATATGCAACTGAAAAGCAGATACTAAAGTCCTTCAAAGAAGGCATCGCTTATATCAAAAAGAAGCATTTTGATAGTCAAAACAGAAATAAATTAAGATTGTTCAGTATAACGTGAGTGTGTTTGGTAGCAATAAGAAAACATTGGAAGTTAACAGATCAGAACTTCCAGCAAGACTTTAATACCAAACCCCAGGAAACTTTCCTCTGCCGCCTTAAATTTAGCCACACAAGTAACATACGGCCCCCAATGGTTTGTTAAGTTAACCGCAGTCGTTGTGAATATTTATGTAGCTCCATGACTGAAATAGACTTGCCGGTAGAGCTCTGTCTTGGTAAATTGAGAATGAGTTCCTCTCTCAAAGACCTCGCAAAGGAGGAGTCATTTACAAGTCTATCGAAGAAGCTAGCCTTTACACGCAACAGTTTTTTTTTATACCATTGGGTGTTTAATTTTAATATTTCTATAATTTTTTTTTATCATGATGGAGGATCGGTATGCGAGAATTGTATGAATGTTGTGGAGTGGAAAAGTATTAGAGATATTTTCCTCTTTCGGTAACCTGAATCATTTTAGTATATTTGAATATTTGATGCCAGCTTATATTATTACATACTTGCTGTCATCCGCTACCTTAGATACGTCACTTTTGGTTCGTAATTATCCTAAGTTGGTTTGGAACTACAGTTATCATAATATATTTCAAAAGGCATAATGATGCATTTCATCAGATCGTTATGTGAAGCATATACACGTATTCTTTTACAACGTGAATCTCTTTCTCAGCGCGGACGTTATGTGGGCGTACGCGTCATAACCGGGACATAATGGAAGAGGAAGCAAAAAAAAAAAAGAAAAAGTGTTGCGAAACAGAAGATTAAACGCTCTCCTTTTCGGGACTGAAACTAATAAGCTTTATTATTTCCGCCGGTGTTTGGGTACGTCCGTATTGTTAAGGAATTGGAGGTCTCCTCGATGCACCTCCAGACTTTACTGTTAGCGTTGAATATCTGGATGTTGAATGTGCTGGAATAAAATCACTTGGTCAAAAGAGCCCTGCTTTTACCTTTAAAAGATTTTATGAATAGGCGAGAGAGAGAGAGAGAGAGAGAGAGAGAGAGAGAGAGAGAGAGAGAGAGAGAGAGAGAGAGAGAGAAGTGGAGGAGGAGGAAAGGGGAGAGATTTAAGAAACATTTAAATCCCTTACTTTTATTTCTTTTATATCTTTAATATTTTTCACACTTATTTATTGTTTTGGACCTTTCAAAATTACAATGAATGTGTATATGAAAATTAATATGAACCACACATATTGACGCAGTAATAATTGGATAGGGGATTTCCTCTTTAGCAGATTGTATTAAAATTTGTCGTAACTTGCTCTTTTCATATCTTGTTTAGCATCTGTTTTATTCTTGTAATAATTCGCCTTTATTAAATATATATTGCTTTAATAAAGGACTTCAAAACCTGTAATTCTATTTAACTTATTTTAAGACTTTCGCGTTAACATAAAACTAAGTATAATAAAACACTGGTTAGAAAAATTAAATTACACTTTTAGAACTCAGGAAGGTGATGGTTTGGAAAATATTGAAAATTCAGTCAGTTAGTCACTGGTCATTATTCTACCTTTTTCAATATAAAAATCGCCCCCCAAAAAAAAAAAAATTCAGCTCTTCAGGAGACCTTATGTTAGTAATAGGAGAATGTCTTCTGACTTTTTATGTGATATTTTTGGGAAATATACCTAAAGTTTGGATTAGAAGGCTATCAAGTTACTTTTAAGAAAATGAAATGGTTTTTGTTGTAAGTGATAGGTCTCCTCGGATTATTTTTCTGGCCATTTAATTGAAAGGCTCAAATACAAAGTTGGTTCTTTTTGTGCTAATTTTATTTTTATTGATTCCTAACCTCGTATTGCTTATTTGTAACCCAGATATCTAGCCTACCGTTATAAATGCTGTAAATGCCTAATTGATATATAAATGAACAATAAAGAAAAGTCAGAGGGAAGTAATTAGATTATCCAACACTGTTAAGGCCAGGAAAATTGCACCTTTTACTTTACTTTCTCTTAACATGTATATTTCTTGAAAACCAAGGGAACTGGCAGCATTGCAAGCGCTTGTTGCCTGTGGTGTACCTTTTGTTTCAGAATAGCGTCTTCTTATGTTGAAGGTTTCAAGTGGATTTCATTTGATTTCGTCACATGTCTTGGATTTATTTGAAGGTGTCGTGTTGTGTGGCACAGAAATTTTTCACGATCAGAAGAGATTTATTATTCCTTTCTTGAGGTATGGAGATTCGGCTTTAGCCTGTTAGTGATTTTACCTTTAAAAATGTTTCTCGGAAAAATTTTTGCGCAATTTCGTTTTCCAGTCCTCGACCGATGTTGGTTATTTGAATTACTTCTAAGTCTGATTTCTGTGTATAGGTGTCGCCACTGTAGCTTATAAACATGAACAAGAATGTACTAAGATGATGTATTCTGGTGTATGAATAAACTAGTGTAGTTTATTCATATGAGGGATAGCATCTTTTCATTTTTGTATCACAGACGACTTCTGGAAAATAAGCTTTCTTTTTTAGCCATCCGCTGAACCATAAATCACTGAGCAAATTTCTTCTTGTTATCGCGAAGGCTGTCTGTCTGATTCTTCTGTCGAGCGTGTGGGAAGAGAGCTTCGGATATACTGGAAGGGAACGTCAGCGATTCAAAATAAGGTATTTGGAAATCAAGATGTAACGCAAGGGGTCAGAAAGAACATACAGGCTGCCCTTCGTGTGAGGGTCATTACTGGCAGAAGGTCAGTTTGTCGTGAAAACGTTCACCTTTTATGAAACTATAGTTTCTTAATACAATATATATGTATATATATATATGTATGTATGTATGTATGTATGTATGTATATATATACATGGAAAATTCCAGTTGTTAATGACAGGTAAATATTAAGGAGCCTGGCACATAATGGTATACAACATGGCATTGTAACCTGACGGCATAAGCATTTTACACTGAACACAGTAAAAAAGCTAAGTAGCTTTATTTTACAAAATGCCACGATCAGTTTCTTCAATCATCCATAGTTATAAGATGCCAGTCATCACAGAGAAAGTATTAAAACGATGTTCTTTACCAACCAGGTAATTTGGTGTGTGTGTGCGAAACAGGTGCGTCATTCACTTACGCGGAATGAAGTAGGGACGAGGGTAAATTTAACGTTTGTTATCAATTTTCCTTCTTAATGGGCCTCACAGACAGGCTTTTCAACAATAAGGAGAATAAGATGTGTGTTGGACATGAATAGATTTACGAAGCTTTTGCTATTTTAACCCCACGCCAGTATTTTAAGAGGCAGATTATACTTGAATAATTGGAAACTGGAAGAGATGAAATAAAAGAACTATTCAAAAATCACATATGTGGTTCTAATCTCGACTGGCTTGGTATTGTTAGTTAACATTGAAATTTTCAGCTTTCAGAAACAGTAGAACTCCAGGAAGATTAGACAAATAACTCAACTTTGAAAGGGGTATTTAAAACTATGCATGAGATCCAAAAGCCTCGTGATTTAAATCACGTTTCCACATATTCAGACCATCAAACGGACGATGGCATCAAATTTAGAACTGTGGAACCCAGATTCCTCAAATAAGAGATACCATAAAATATCTCAGTTTAGTGAAAAGCAGATTAACAATTATTAATAGGGTCTTATATATGTTATATATGTTTGCTCATTTTGACTCTACAGATACTGCAAGTTCAAACTTATTTTGAAACAACTAATAACGAACTATATTGCACTTCAAGGGCAACTCCTGAAATGTGTAGGAAACATTAGATTGGAAACTCAGCAATTAGCGTCACCTATTCAGATATCTTTCTATGCAAGAATCAGAGCTTTTAGCTGACTGATGGCATTCTTCCATAAGTATTTTTAATTAGACAATTCGGTTTCTTCACAGAACATTAATTTGTTTGCACTGCCATTTTATGTATTTTATTTATACAGTATATATATGTATATATATATATATATATATATATATATATATATATATATATATATATATATATATACATATATTTACATGTATATAAACTTCCCCAGCATTAGCTGCTTCACACTTATTGAAATACACTTTCCCCATTCATCTCTGTACTGTAGGAACTCTTAAGCTTCCATAATAATGAAGCCCTTCTTTCCAATACCTCTTGCACGCCATTCATCCAGAACGTTCGAGGTCTTTTTCTTTTCTGACTCTCAATACATCAAAATAAATGCAGTCTTTTCAACAACCTATGGTCCTCCATTCTTTCAGAGACCAAACCATCCTGAAATACTGTGACCAATTCTGTCGTCCACGCTAACCTTTTTACTACATCTATATGTCTCATCATTTCTCTCTCCTTCCAGTCTTCTCATGCCACATATACTATGAAAATATTTCATATCAACATCTTCAACCATTTTTCTTCTTCATTTGCATTAACGTCCGTGAAGGAGTGTTGTGTCAACAGTTGCTTCAAAAATTCCAACCTTAACTTCCATAGTTATTTCCAGTATTTTGTTTATTCAGTTGCTCATTTTTTTCACTTAAGATACGAGGACTGCAAAAGCTACTGATCATTGCGTGAGGCAATAAACCAATGAGTCTTGGAGCTGAGACAGATTCTAGTATCCACCAACAAAGCGGGAAGATTCGCAGTTTTATTGTGAACTGAGTTTTTTATATAAAGTTGTGTGGGTGTTCATGTTATATTGGATGTACTTGCTGTATGATTTTCAGTTTCCTCTACATTACTAACACTATGTGCATTGTTTGCAGCTTTGCTTTTATTTACATTTAACTGTGGACGGTGCTGTCATCAGTATATAAATTTGTATGCATTTTAGGTCATTTTTACTCTGTTTTAATAACGTGGACTGATATATAGGTGTATATTATTCATTTCTGGCGTGTTATACTCACCTGTCAGCTCATCAACTCTTGGTGTTCGTCTATTCTTAAGCCTCTCAATTGCCTTCCTTCACATCTTATCAGCCACTTTTATAAGCATTCTCAAACTTCCATTGATCCCTTCCATTCTTCCATCATTCATCTCTGCCTCTTCCCTGTTTTCCTCTTACCACTTTATCGACCCATAATTACGTTCACTTCATACAGCATCTCTCCATATACATCTTTGGTGTTGAGAAAAATTTTCATTAACTTTTTCTCTTTTGACTCTTATGTATGGTAACTTCTCATTCTCCCAAGAGAATATATATGCGAGCGTTTGAGGGCGCCAAGCTAGTTTCTCTGCCAGTGTTCTCCATAAATATTCTCACCGTAGCACGTAAAGCCACCAAATATAGCAGACAAACAGCCGAAAAGTCTGGAGGTTATTATCTTTCTTCGAGCATCTTATACTCGCCTAATCTGTACCTTCGCCGCCTTCTCCGGCCCTCCCTCTGTCTCTCCCTCCCCCCCCAGCCCCCTGTGGCACTCGGCGGAAGAAATCGACTTGGGACCGTGGGTATTGCGAGCCCTTCCCTAATGCCAGGTGGCAGTGGACGACGTCTGGCCAACAGTTATAAGACAGTTATAACATAAGTGGCTCTATGATTTCCCTCGAGGCAACGCCGAGAAGAAACCAGGCCAGCGCTGAGTTATGCTGGAAATGTATATTCAACTCTCTCTCTCTCTCTCTCTCTCTCTCTCTCTCTCTCTCTCTCTCTCTCTCTCTCTCTCTCTCTCTCCACGTCAGATTTTTGCTTTCGAGGAGTACGCTGAACTCTTCTTTTTCTCCTTCCTTTTATCATCAGGAAAAGTCATAATAAGAAAACTTATACCATCTTGCAATCTCTCGACATTTAGTCTTTTTACAATATATTTATATTTTTATTTTAATTCTTGCTTCGAGACAACGATCCTCTTATGGGAAATGTACCTGTATCTTTAAAAGGAGAATGGGGTTGGAATGACTGTTTTGGATTTAAGCCGAAATAAAACCACCATGAGTTTGAAAAGGGCAGTGAGATAGACCATTCGGAAAGAGGTTGTTTTGAGAATTTAATTTCCAGTAGAAAAAAGTATAAACACGTTTAGTGTTGTTAACAGGAGAGAGGTCAGTTTCATTTAGGTTAATAATATAAAAATACAAATTAAGCGAGAGGAAACAGCTATGAGAGCATTTTATTTTATCTTGATAAAAATTTTATTTCACTGCTAAGATAGAACTTCAGTGAAGTAAATTTGTTTCTCTAATTTATATAAATACACTCCATTTAGGCCTGGAATCCATACCTTTCAGGGTCCCCGTCCCCGCTTCCCTTCGCTGCGCAAGAATGGCCATATCCTGCTACCGGTATCTGCTCTTTCGAAAAAAAGGCAGGAAAAAGAAAATGAACTCTTTTTGTTTTTCATCCTGGCAAGAGAGAGATTTCAGGATGTCTTGAATATTTGAGTTGCGAATAATGATGGTGCGCCTGGTAGTATGTTATCCATGTTGCCCCCCGCCCCCTTCCCCATATCTCTCTCTCTCTCTCTCTCTCTCTCTCTCTCTCTCTCTCTCTCTCTCTCTCTCTCTCTCTCTCTCAGTGAGTTGGTGCTACTGGCGTCGTTCTTTTTGCTGTTGTTATTGGTGGTAGCGGAGCTTCCTGCCTGACGGATAATGCTGCTACAACTGCTTTAATCAAGTCAGGCTAATTTTTAACGACGAAAGTTTGAAATAATGAGGGGCCATATCTTGCATGAACTCTGAAAGATAAGAAGATGAGGGCGATTAATAACAACTTTCAGTATTTAGAATAAGCAAAGTGAGGGAGTTTTCCTTCGTGAAAGTCTTCTCGCCAGAAAAGGGAAGAGAAAAATCATATAAATCATATACATATATATATATATATATATATATATATATATATATATATATATATATATATATATATATATTCACACACTTTGTGAATACGTTCGTCCCTACAAAGAAGGTCTTAGATCTAAATGTAAGAAAATTAAGTAATTATGATATCCGTAGCAGGATTCGAACCCGCATCCAGGGTAACAGAACGAGGTCACGTTGCCAACCTGACCACGACAAGGGTAAAAGCCTATTGCTGCTCTTATGTACATATCCCATCCTCACCGTCGTAGCTAAGTTGGCAGTCGTTTCTATTGCTTTTTAGGCTGAAACATACATATATATATATATATATATATATATATATATATATATATATATATATATATATATATATATATATATATATATACATATATATACATACATGTATGTATATATAAGTAAACATATACATTTTATATATATAATATGCATATAATATATATATATATATATATATATATATATATATATATATATATATATATATATATATATATATATATATATATATATATATATATATATATATGAATATTTTTTGGCCATTGATTCCAGCAAAAATTGATTGCCCTCAGGAGAAAAGGCACAACAGTCACAGTCAAATTTATACCTTTAACTGCTAAACCTTGAATAAAATCTGCGAATAAACTCTGCGCCCAGAACACTTCCACAGCGGTATCATACATTTACACAGAAGCCATATCTAAATAACGTCAAACCGCTCCTTCCTGAAGCTCCGTCACACCATTAATCCAACCCAGTGCCATGAGGTACATGCCAGGATAGAGTTAGAGCTGATACCATAAGGGAAGTGGGAATTACCGGAGTCCCGTGTGTAGACGAGACACTGTAATAATAATGGCTTGGACTTGTCTTTCGCTCCACCCAAGGAGAAGAATGTGATAAATAATGTGAAAATATCGGCTTGGGTCCTGCAGTCATCAGTGGGGTTGGTATAGCCACACCTGCTTGTTTGGGAACTAAGATTAGGGAGGCTTGATGTGAGAAGAGATTTGTGGGAGATGATCAGGAAAAACGTGAGTGGCGGCGTCGGAGGTGATGAGATATATATGTGTGAATATATATATATATATATATTATATATATATATATATATATATATATATATATATATATATATATATATATATATATATATATATATATATATATATATTTATATATATATATATACATATGTATGTATATATATATATGTATATGTATATGTATATGTATATGTGTATGTATATATATACATATACATATATGTATGTATATATATATATATTATATATATTCTTGTATTTCCACAGTGGTACCGTGGATGAAGAAGATAATAGATCCTCTCATGAAAGTAAAAGGAGATACAAAGACTTAGGAATTATATTCTAAAGATGACTTTAGATTAAAAGTAGATTCTTGATATCCTATATATATGTTACAGTCAACATGTAATATATATAATGATATCATATATATGCATATATATTTATATAGTATATATATATATATAAACCCGGCGAAATATATGATCATGTGTGTGTGTGTGTGTGTGTGTGTGTGATGTGTGTGAGTTTGTGTGTACATATAAATGAATATCTATAATAATATATATATATATATATATATATATATATATATATAAAATATATATATATATATATATATATATATATATATATATATATATATATATATATATATATATATACAGTATATCACATACACACACAAAAGTAACGGAAACAAGGTTAAACTAGATTTTTTCCTGAGACTTGGTCAGCCAAACATGTGATGTGTTCGTTGTTTTCCCCTTTTTTCCTTTACCATGCTGCTGTTTCCCCCTCCTTTTTGTGATTGTTCTTCACTTGCTTCTTTATTCCATGTCACTTTATCCTTTTATTTTCGTTTAGTAATAGCTCTAGTAAGTATCGCGCTTTTAATTGCTCTTGCTCCCTTTTCTTATGTACAGTAGAATGTTTCTACAGAATTCTCTGAATTTTTTCGTATATTCTCATGCGTTTTATAGTTAGGTCACATCTTTTTCTTACTTTTCAAAGTATTTCGTATACTTCTTCACATACCTTATTAATATTCTGGTAGCTCTGAACGTTCACATTGTCATTTTTTTAATTTTTTTTTGACTTACGATTGTTAAAATGTTTTGTTGGTCTATATAGAATTTTATCAACCGATCTTTTTCGCAATTACAGTCGTGCATATCTTCTTCATTCTCCGTCTATTTTTATTTGGAGTGGCAGTGTAATACCTCCTCTCCATCATTTTTAGATACGTCTTTGTCTGTTTCTGCTTCCATTTGCATTTTTTCTATTTTCCTCTTCCTTGCGCGACACCTCTTCCCCTCCCTCTCTGTTTTTCATTACCTTACGTTTCACTCACATTTTCGTCTCTCGTCCCTTTTATTTCGTGATTCCCTTCTTCTGTTTCTGCCATCCTTTTGCTTGTATTTTTTCCCAACAAAAAATAAAAAAATGTTTAAGACATATGAGAGATGGTGAGTCGTATCTAGAATGGACTGTTATCAGGAACGCTGTAACAGTCACTAATGAAACTTATCCTCAAATCTAGAAATAACAGCAAAATAATTAACTCTTTTTTTTTTTTTTTGTTCCAGTGATTCATAAAAAACTGTTATATATATCAGTGATATATATATATATATTATGGTGCTATATAATGATATATGGGTATACATACGAGTATATATACAGATATATACAGTATATATTATATATATATAATTTATATTACTGTATATATATTTTATTTACTGTATATATTTTCTTTCAGGAACTACAGCAAGAGCATTCTTCAGCATTACAGTCGTTCTCACCCCGTAATATTCTCCTCTTTTGAGAAAAAAAAACTCAAGCCGGTAATAAGAACGCCTAATACCTGCAGTTTACTTTTTACGGTTGAATATTTGCACGGAGGTTGTTAGGGGTTGAGGTGGGGGGGGTGAGTTCCGGTTGGCACTGCTGGCCCTTGCGTCTACAAACTGATATTTCTTCCTCCTATAAAAGTAAAAGGTCAAGATCAAAGCCGCAGCATCACGTAATATAAAAGGTTTTCCTAACGAGCATCATAAATTACCGAGGTAGTTATCATCCAACTCGAGGATAATTACGATACAAATTATTCATCGAGCAAATATTCATTAGCTGAGGCATCATGCCCATAATATGCAGACCATTAAACGCTGACGTTAAAAAAAAGGGCCGTCATTACACGAAATGATTATTTGATGTTTCAAAGGTAATCAGAGGAAGGGTCGGATATTAAAATGATACGTTTATGAGCATCCTGCCACTCATATCACGACCGTTTAAACCTTGGACAATTTTATTACTTTAATGCCAGTTAAACCTCGGACTTCCTCATATTATATATTTTGACTAGTAAATAGCTTCACATCAGAGAGAAGTACAGACTGACTGACACTCGTCTGGGCAATGGGAGGTACAGACTGACTTGGCAGCGAAGAGATATAAGTACAGACTCACTTCTCTCGATTTGTCGAGGTATTGATTTGGGCCTTCACAGAAGAGTAAGGTCCTGACTTCACAGAGATGTTAGATAATGACTGAAGCCACAGTCAACGAATCTGAAGACTTCATTATCATGCCCTAGCAACATAGAGATGAACAGTGTATCCGATTTTTTTTAATTATAGCTAGAGGTTCCCAGGAATAATGAAACCTTCATATTCGTGGAGATGGCTATAAGTCTTCACCGATGTCTGACTTCACATAGAGAGGTACTATTAGCTTGGTGAAGTACCGATTTGGTCTTCGCAGCAAAGTATAGCACTGACCAACTCTTCACAGCAAAGTTAGGGTCCTGACTGGCTTCATAAATGAAAGGAGAGGTACTGAGTGGGATACAGGCTTTCCACAGCAAAGGGGAGGTGCTGACTGACTCTTCAGAATAAAGAGAGACACAGACTCTCCCTAAAAGATAAGAGAAGTACTGACTGACTTTACAGTTAAATGAAATACTGTCATATTCCTCACAGCAAAATGAGGTATTGAATTTCACAGCGAAGAGAGAGAGTGAGTTTCTCTTCACAACACACATACACACACACACACACAGAAAGAGAGAGAGAGAGAGAGAGAGAGAGAGAGAGAGAGAGAGAGAGAGAGAGAGAGAGAGATACTGCTGAATTTCTTAATGAAGTGAGGAAAGGCACAGACTAACTCCTCAGAACCAAGAGTGACGCTGGCCAATTTTACACAACTTTTCAAAATGAAGTGAGACCATGACATACTTCTCAAAATAAAATTAGATACTGACTCTTCACAGCAAAGAGAAGTAATATCTATTGACTACAGTTTAAAATGATTAAGAGCAGTATCATCCGCGAACTCTCTAAAAGGAAAGGAGATGAAAGCCATTTTCAGAAAATGTCAGCATTCACAGTTAAAAATTATTGAACTGAAAATTACTTAATATGCATTCTCTCACTTGAACGAGAAGCGGCTTAGTACTTTGAGAGAGATACTATATAAAACAGCTTCGGCAGGGATTGCAGGTACACGGTGGAGGTAACAGTAATGGCAATGTGGCAACGAATTCTCTCAAGCGTTAGTAGTATGGGTTTTCATGAAGTTCTCTGTCGCAACCACATTCTTACTCTTCAAGACTCAGCCCTAACAGAAATATTGCTTATGCTTACGTACTGTCCTGTGACGTGGGTTAATGTTCAGAAATCCTCAAGATAACCTGTGGGACACAAGTGATACAGTATGTGTTAAAGTCAGTATTATTCATTATGTTTAAATTTCAATATTTTTTAGTATGTGTAAATGTCAGTTATTCAGTATGTATAAATGTCAGTGTTATTCAGTGTGTGTAAATGTCAGTGTTATTCATAAATGTCAGTGTTATTCAGTGTGTGTGTGTAAATGTCAGTGTTATTCATAAATGTCAGTGTTATTCAGTATGTATAAATGTCATTGTTATTCGGTATGTATAAATGTCAGTATTATTCAGTGTGTGTGTAAATGTTAGTGTTATTCATAAATATCAGTGTTATTCAGTGTGTGTGTAAATGTCAGTGTTATTCATAAATGTCAGTGTTATTCAGTATGTATAAATGTCATTGTTATTCGGTATGTAGAAATGTCAGTGTTATTCAGTATGTATAAATGTCAGTGTTATTCAGTGCGTAAATGTCAGTGTTATTCAGTATGTATAGATGTCGTGTTATTCAGTGTGTAAATGTCAGTGTTATTCAGTATGTGTAAATGGCAGTATTATTCAGTATGTATAAATGTCAGTGTTATTCAGTATGCGTAAATATCAGTGCTATTCAGTATGTTTAAATGTCAGTGTTATTCAATATATGTAAGTCAGTGTTATTCAATATGTGTAAATGTCAGTGTTATTCAGTATGTGTAAATGTCAGTGTTTTCAGTATGTGTAAAAGTCAGTGTTATTCAGTATGTTATTCATCAATTGAAAGGTAAACATATGTCTGGAGCCCCTCCATATAACACTGAAGGCCTATCGGTAAAGACCAATATATACACGTAATAAAGTTAGTCACTTGACACGAAGATAATTTTAATTTAAATTGTTCATTAAGCAAACGTTCATTAACCAACTCATTATGCTGTTAACATGAATATCATTAAAAGTTCGACTATAAAGTAAAGTTATCATTACACGAACTGATTATTCGGTGTTTAAACGGAAATTAGAGGGAGCGAGATATTAAAATAAAAATTTATTTATTTCCGGTCGTTTAACTTCCGGAAAAAATTTGTGTTTATGTATGTGTATGTATATATATATATATATATATATATATATATATATATATATATATATATATATATATATATATATATATATATATATATATACATACACATAATAATGTTTTCATGCTTTTATTCGTTAGGTACCCCATCAAATTTTTATTTTTTTTAATCTAATTTATTTTTCTCTCTAATTTATATCTCTTTCCTCCATTGCGAAGTCAGTTAAGATTCTTATCACTCAGTCTGTGAATTTTAGCCCCTCCACTTTGCTTTCAATTTATTACAAAAGAGAGAGAGAGAGAGAGAGAGAGAGAGAGAGAGAGAGAGAGAGAGAGAGAGAGAGAGAGAGAGAGAGAGGGGGGGTGAATTGGCCATTTGTCTCAAAATGTATCCCTAACTAAATTTCTCCCTTATGAGATGTGACTGTGCCTAAGAAGATAAGCTTCTCTTCCCCCGACTATAGGCAAAGAACAATTTATTCTTTAATGATCGTATTTACTCTGGCGTCGTCGCAAAGCTTGTTTAGCCACATGAGAAATAAATAATTACAGAGCAGGAAGATTTAGCATTTTTAACAGGTGACCGTGTCTATAACAAGAATCATAGTTGTATATATAGTACAATAATGTTTACCCCCGAACGACCAGTCTCTCTCTCTCTCTCTCTCTCTCTCTCTCTCTCTCTCTCTCTCTCTGTTATGCATAGGCTGTCTGAAATAGATTTAAGACGAATAATTATCTCTTCGTTTTCAATGAAGGTCTGTAAATTAAACAGAAAATAATATAGAAAGTAATATCGAAGAAAAGTAGCGCCTGAATGAATTATTATAAGAAACGGGTTCAGGCGCTTTTATTACGAATAGTATAACTGATCGAATTATGTATCATCTGGCTGGAAGATAATTGCTTTACAAATGATTCATTAAGCATGCATTCATTAGCCAGCTCATTATTCACCTAATGCGCGAATCATGAAACTCTCAAGTATAAAATGGATTACAGTTTGAAGTTTAAACGGAAATCAGAGGAAGGTAAATATTAAGATAAATCTGCATTGGGGATTGTTTGATCTTTTCAATGGTGGCCTGATCCTCAGACTTTCATTTAATTATTTATAGGGAACTGTATTTGGGGGTCCCCGTCCGAAAGTGATTTTGGTGGGTATAATATAAGTTCAGATGTATTGTTTTTACTTTAGTGTCCTCGAAAAATGTTTTTTCGGAACCTGATCATTTTATAATAATAATAATAATAATAATAATAATAATTATTATTATTATTATTATTATTATTATTATTATTATTATTATTATTATTATTATTATTCAGGAGATGAACCCTGTTCATATTGAATAAGCCCACAGGGACCATTGACTTGTAACTCAAGCTTCCAAAGCATATGGTAATCATTCGAAAGAAGTAACATTTGTATTAATTATTATTTGAAGGTCTTTTTCACAATTGAAATCTCGTCTTCGTTTTATCAGTGGCTTATGCTCTTTGACAGCAAGGAATGGAATTATAATAGTTGTAATCAATTCATGGTCAATTTTACGGACGAAAGTTTGAAGTTATGAGTCTCATATTTCTTGAATGATCCAGAATGTTAGGAGCCGATGGCTAGGAATTTATGTCTCTGAGATGCAGATCGAGAGAATGAGTCTCCAGTGAGGCTCCTCTCCTTTCAAAGTCATTATAAGTAAGGAGAGGGAAGTTTTTTATTATTGCTATGAAGATTATAGTTTGAGTTTGTTCTAAACAAAGGAACATCATTATCCACATCTCCTAAGATGCCGTGTTGCCTAACTACCAAGCTCCAGAAGTCTTGTGTTCCTTTCGCTCCAAAACTGGAATAGTCTTTCTGACGGTGATATTGATAGTTGTAAGAATAACTGAAAAGCAACTGAACCATAACCTTATTCTTTCTGTGATGTGCAATTTTAGTTTGTAAAATCACCTAACAACTTTTTATTTTCGCCTCTTCCCTATCTCTTGTCCTCAAGTAAGGTCGTGTTCGGTGGTAATTTGCAATGTAAGTCAATGACCTGTTCTAATTGAACGTTTGTTAATTTGAATGATACTATTTGCCATAATGATCATCATCACTGGGAAGGAAACTTTCTTTTCAGAAAATTTTGTTGAATGTTACAGCGGCATCATTACCGGTGATTTTATGTATCAGTGATGCATTTTTCTTCATAAGGAATGTGCAAAGCAAATTCCAAAGTATGTGTACTCAATGTTTCCAACTATGCATAAACGAGACGCTTCATGAAGGTACCTTTTTACATCTTAAAGGGGGGAAGGGGAGAGATGGTTAGTGATTTTCGATGTTTAACTCAGGGGAATTATGCAAGACTAAGGCAGGGGTGAAGGGCAGCGATCTAGCCGTTGATTGGACAGACGCTGAATGGACGACTTTTACGTCAGAGATGGAGGTTTGTTGCTACATACATACGGCTCAGGTGACTTGCTTGGAAGAACCGTGTCTTGGGTCTATGTAAATTCAGCAGTGTTGATGTAGCTATAACGTTTATCAGAATAATAATAATAATAATAATACTAATATAATAATAATAATGGTGCGAACATGAAACTTCACCTAGGTAAAATGGTCGATAGGTTTAAAGAAATTTAGTTTTTCTGTTAATTCAACTCAGTTCTCTTACTCTTGTCTCTTTCTTTCTTTACCTGAGGATATAATGTTAATTTGAATATAATCAACTGTGCCACGTAGGCCATGAGGTTGTCTTAAATGGCTTCTAGGATAAAACCTGTTTTAGATGTTTTCAAAGTGAGTTTTCTTAATCTGTAGAATATTTAGGTTCCACAATATACAATCAGCCTATGAAATTCTTTCTCTTTCACATTGCGTTGAAATAAAAACATTAACCGCATTACCCACTGTGACCGTCAGTAGGGCTTGCAGCTTCATCCCTGAGAGTTATTTATTTTAATTGCCAGCAGACCTTGTAAATGAGTTAATAAGGGTCGAGAAACTAAGAATAAATAATAATAGGACTGATGGTAGAAGCGTCTCTTATGTTCTTCAGAATTTTAGTTTCTCTTGCTAATATCAACCTATATTCAAAATTATAAATTGCAGTTCATACAAATTCGAAACATACCTGTATTCATGTTGTAATTGAGTTCTGTGCTGTTCAGATAAGATAAAGGTTCTATTCAAATTTTGAGTTAGTAAAATTTTTATGAATATCTTTTTACATACTAATTTTAAGTCATCCGATTTTCGTTCACACGCACCTATAGGTATACGATTTTTATGGTATTTTCGATTGAATTGTTCGTTCATCCTCAATAATTTAGCATATACGAGGCATCATGTGGGTGGTGGATATGGTACAATTATGAGGTCTTTTCCTTCTCTTGAACTTTTGGTCTGAGAATCCTTTGATATTTTTGTTTTACTTCCCTTTTCATTTCGTTCTTTTTCATCCTGCTTTTCCTTCCCTTCCTACGTCATTTACTAGATTCTTTAAACATTTTCCTCTGAATTTTCTTCTGACGATGGCTGCATTCAGTATCTCACGTTTTAATTGCTCTCTCGTTCCTTTTTTGCTTTGTTTTCTAAAAGGAAGGGTTTCTGGGGAGCATTTCATATTTTCTCATAATATTTAGCAACACTTTTTGACACTATTTTTATTTTCAATTTTCAGAATTACCTATCAGAATTTCCGACACTTTCCAGTACTCATCATCTGTACTCGTATATTAATATTATTGACTCCTTTCAAGGATTTGTATTGTTGTCTATTACTGTTTATTCAAAAGCTTTCCAACGTTCCAGGTCTCGTAATTTTCTATATCATCTTTTTCGTCGATTCTCTTTTGTCATCTGAAGTAATTGTTCTCGTCGTACATTACTCCATCCTTTTTAAGACATTCCCTCGTTTAAATTTATCTTTCATCATTCGCATTTTTACAGTGAAGTGCAAGGGATATTCATTCTCTTTCCAGGCGCCATTTAATTTCGCATCTTTTCAATCAATTTCGACTCCATAATATTGTCGCGTTGTATTCACTTCAAATTGAAATTCACCTCAGCGGTACCCTCTGTCTTCGCGTATTTTCCTTTTAAAGAATGGGAAAATTAAAAATACGAGCGAACTCCGTTGACCTGAACGTAAACTGCATAATTATCACGAAACCTAACAGTTACTAACGAAACGCATCGGCGAAAGGACTTGCGCGTGCGCAGACGTGTGAAACTAAGACTTAGGAATTTCTTTGGGACTTAAAAATTTCGTCTCTTACTTTTGGTGATTAGCGAATCTTTCGTCCATGATTATGTTTATTCTGGCGTTGGGTCCACCGCCTTGCGTATGTATGCCTTGGCTCTGTAATTAGCCACGTCAAGAGATAAACCAATTACTGGTCTGGGGGAATTATATATGCTAATGATCTATAAGTACCCAAAACAAGAATCGTGCTTGGAGGAAGACGAGTCTTCTTCATTCTAAGAACCCTTCGCTTTATGAAAGAGGATTTCCTCAGCAGGATCTCCGCCCTTCCATCCTTATATGCTGCCTTCCATTTCATATTGGTTTTCCCTTGAAATTACTTGTAGGGTTTTTCTGATTACTTGTTCAGTGATGTTACCCAATTACTTCTTTTTGTTTTTCGCTGAGTCACATGTTTGTGAGTAAGGATGTGGTACCATATAAAGTCTAATGTTCTAAGAAGAAATATAAACAAGGTATTGGAATATGATTATAGTGTAAATCATTAAGCGCTTAATATGCGGCCTACTAGACGCACAATCGGATAGAAAGTAGATTTTCATTGCCTAAATTGATTATGAGTTTTAAAAGCAGTCTGAGAGCTTTGAATATTAAAATGAAGCGATAACTAGATAGACATTTATTACATCGTTGCATTTACACACTTCTTCCTGTCCATGCTGTGGAGGATTGTCCATATTCTATCGTCTTGGATTTTGTATACCCAGAAGACAGACTTTTTTTTTTTTCTTGGGTGTCTCCAGTTATGTCTTTTGACTCTTACTGTGCCCAGAAATGCACTGAGTCAGACCATTCACTGCATCCAGAAAGCTTACAAAAATGACGCTCCTTTACGTAGAAATAAACTAAGACTTTCTGTTCCCTGTACACAACAATGGGACTTTACTGTTTCTAGAAACATTATAACGGTAACCCTTCATTATGCCGTTAAATATGGTACGACCATATTTCTTATACGCTGGAGTATGTTCCTGACGCTACTGTTTAGAGAAATATTTTACAGCTAATCCTTCTTGATAACCCTAGGCTAGCCACCGTTCTCAGAAAAACGCTACTGGTAACCTTTCGTGATGCTCATAAATATAATACGGGCTGTTTATTAGACCCAGAAATACTTTACTGGCTATTCACTGCTTCTACAAACGCTACAACTTACTGTTTGTTGTACCTGAAGAATACTCTAGAGCTGGCTCCTTTTGGTGCTCATCTTAGTGAGAATATCAATAACTTTACTCAAGAATACATGTATTACACTCTTATCAAGGCACGGTATTCAGAAATAATGCAAGGCTGATACGTCTGTGTACTAGGCCATACGCTAAAACTGCTTTTCACTGAAGGGGCTAACACCGGCTTTCTCTGCACATAGAAATAATTAAGACCAGCGCTTCACTCTGCCAGAATGTCCTGAAATGTCTGTACCCTCGCTAGAAAATTATAAGAGAGACCCCTTCTTCTTGTGAGAATTATAGTAAGCCTTACTCCCCACGGTATCCATAAGTTTGCTAGGACTGAATTTATAGCAGTAAGAAATGTGTAATTATTAATCAATCCATTTACACAGAGAAAGGTTTTGTTGACTCATCGATGTATCCAGAACTGTATAAGATTTACTATTCAGTGTCCTTTTTATGGTGTACCAGTAATTTCCTCTTAATTTGTCTAAAATATATATATATATATATATATATATATATATATATATATATATATATATATATATATATATATATATATATATATATATATATATATATATATATATATATATATGATGATAGTATGGGCGTCCAGAGT
This sequence comes from Macrobrachium rosenbergii, assembly GCF_040412425.1. Lineage (NCBI taxonomy): Eukaryota > Metazoa > Arthropoda > Malacostraca > Decapoda > Palaemonidae > Macrobrachium > Macrobrachium rosenbergii. The sequence goes on from NC_089790.1 coordinate 11,724,360, forward strand.
GGGCTATCGACACATAAACGTTCGTAAGTTTTTTATTTACGTACGCTTCTCTTCCGATTTTAATTTAAATCCATCTTAGCGTGGTGCCAGTTTAATTAACCAATAAATCAGTTAATCTTCATTATTGTCTTTTGTAGTCTTTCAGTCAAACTATTAGAAAATTGAGAGGACTGGTTAAAAGCAGTTGAATGAAATGATAAGAAATGAAAATGCACCACCAAAATAGAGGCTAAAATTCGTTCTTTTAATTAGAGAATCATTCTGTCACGACTGTGTTTTATCTGGCGCCCTCGAAAAATACGCCTCGGTTCTGCAATTAACCACAAGAGAGAGAACCATTTACATGGGCGGAGAATTAGCCATTCTAATAATCTCTGTGCATTTTGGACATGAATCTTGCTTGCTTTCAGGCACACTCTAACTCCATTTCGAGTCTACCATTTTCAAAAGCAGATCCTTCAGCAAGACCATTTGCTCCTCACAGCTGTTTTATTTCTGCTGCCGTTACTCTTCATGCTACATTAAGTTTGTCTAAATAAAGTAAATGATGAGGTTTCCTATTTTTGATACCTTTGCTGTTTATTTCCACGAGAGTCTAGATAAGACTATTACATCATAAAAAATCGATGGACGCTAATAAATATAAACAAGTAGAGTTTTAGTCAGTTCAAACGCCTGCATCACGAGTAATGTAAATAATCGAGTAATGAATTTTGTATCATCTGGCTGGAAGATAATTGCTTTATAAATGATTCATTAAGCAAGCATTCATTAGCCAACTCATTATTCACCTAATATGCGAATCATTAAATTTTGAAGTATAAAAAAAGGTCATCATTTGATGCTTAAACGGAAATCAGAGAGCGTTAAATATTAAAATATATAACTTCATTATGGGAAGGTCGATCATTTCAGTGATGTCATCCCGAAACTCATTTTCATTCATTATTAGTCATAAGAATTTTAAGTGGTTTATGTTTACAGGAAACTTGTGAGCATGGCAGAGTCTGGCTTTCCTGTTTGCCTAAAGCTGACAACTCCAAACTGGAAGAAACTGAAAAATAAATTGCAGGGTATAGTTTGTGTTCTAGCACAGAAATTGAACTTAGCCAGAAGCTGACATATGTTTTCTTGTCATTGTTGTTTCTCAAGTCAAGTTCGTCATGCCACAATTATTAGTTTGTGTGTAGGTCGTGAGTTTGAGTCATCCAGTTAGCTCCAGGATGGAAAGTTCTATGCCTTTTTGTGTATTATCTAAATTTTTAAATCAAACTGTTTCGTTTTCGGTGACATGAACATACAACTTTCTTGCATTTGTCCTCTGATGTTGTTCTTATTTTGTTTTAGCTTTTTTACATGATGTCAGTGACGCTAATTCCTTTGTTCTAATATTGCAATCACCATCCCTTCCAGCAGCGTTCACTGCAAAAGGACCGTGAAAATCCGCTGATGCCTTGCCAGTGCTTTATCCTCCACTCATTTCCAGTTTCCAGTCTAATAGTTGTCGTCCAAATAGGTCTTGGTCTTCCAAACTCTTCTTCCACACTCGTCCAGCTGACACTCTCTTGCACTGTCCTATTCTCCCTGGGTAGCGAGAAGGACATGCCCAAGCCATCTCCATCTCGCTTTCACCATATCTCCTCTGCAAATGGAACTCCCATAATTACCCTCATGATAGCAGTATTCACTTTATCGTGCGTTATGATCCCTAGTATTTTCTTCTTAAAACTTTATTTTCATATTTTTCAAAATATTTTAGCTATAATTATATTGTAATGGCATGCATGATCTTATTTTTACACGCAGTTACCATCTGTTTGATTTCCACATCTTATTCCCTCTTTCGTTTGTTTGACGTACCTTTTTAGTGTTTTATCAAGTCTCATATTTTATTTATCGTTTTTAAATATATGAACGATTCAGCCTCATTATTTCTATACTCATTTCATTCCATAGTGCATACCTTGTCCTCAATGCTTCTTGTTTTCTTGGGGAGCTTTCCTGCTTGAAACAAAATCATCTTGGCATTGTAAGATTCAAATTTCTATCGTTAGTCCAATTTAAACATTCTCTTCCATTTTAAACTGCTTATTTTCAATAAACAGTCCGTGAGAAGGGCAAACAGCAAAGGTACAATAACATTGCCCTATAGCACTTGCAAAGGCTCGATCAACATTAACTTTGTTTCTACTTTTGAGCAGGAGTAATTTCACTACTTTACATATTTAACAACAAGACAATCGTAACGCAAGACCTCCCATAATATTTGTATTTGGATGCTATCAAATGCCCTATCGTGATAAACAGAGGCCGTAGGAGGTGGATGTTTAAATTCCACACACTGTTGTACACTGTCGTAACACAAATATTTGACCCGTGCATCCCCAGCCTGAATTTTTTTCCCTCAGTGTTCTTTGTCATTGTAGCAGAAATAAAACGTCAATTTCGGTCGTGGGCGTGATAAAGTTCAGATGGGTCGTTTCCCCTAAATATTGCTCTGTGAATCCTTTTCAGTTTACGTACTGGTTTCCTCTTTATTATCTTCCTTTCTTCAGGGATCTCCTTCCCTTTCTGTATCTTGTATCAGTTCTATAGTTGCCATTCATTTTTCTTTTTTTAGTGATTTCTTCGAGAATTACACTTTTTAATTGGTCACTCTTCCTATCGTTTTCTTGACTTCTTTTGCATCATTTTTCGTCTCTCGTTTTATTTCTGTGATTTCTTTTTATCTTCGTGATTACTATTGTAATTTCATCTCTTTTTCTATGGTTTCCTGCTGCTATCAGTCACTGTTATGTCAGTTGGCTAATAATCTTGAGCTTTAGAACTTTTTCGTTAATATCACTCTTGATATTCGTCTCTCACAGCTAGGTATTATCAGCATAATTCCTCATTTCATCTTACCCTTCTTTATATTCTCGTTTATATTTTTTCGTTTTCTCCATTTCACACCGTACGTTACACAGATTTTCATCCTATTCTTTCCTTTTTTCAATAAATTAAAAATAACCTGAATTTATATGAACAAGAAGTTAATGATAATTAAAAACTAAGTTGTCGAAGAAACTCTTCCTGAAAATATCAGAACGAGATTATGAGATTCGTCTTCCTTACTTTGGGCAGTGTTAAGATAATCCTTCTCCCATGACCACGTTTATTCTGGCGTTCTATCCACTGCTGTACCTAAGCACGCTTTTGCTCTGTAATCAGCCACGTCCAGAGACAAACCAATTACAGGGCTCGGGAGAATTACGCATGCTAATGATCGCGAAGTACGCAAAACAAGAGTCATTCTTGGTTTTTCTTCATTTTGAGATCTTTTGCCTTTTAGAAGGGATTTCTTCAAGCTGCTTTTAAGATTTTTTTTTTTACCATCTTCTTTGCTCCTTTTTCCTTTTACGATTATCTTGGTTTCTCTCTGAATTTTATTGCTGACGTTATTCCTTTTCTTTTTATTGATGACATCCAGTACCTTGTGTTAAAAAGAATTTTGTGGAATCGCACGTTTGTGAATCGAGGTGTATTAAAATGTCATTCCTAATATTCTCAAAAGTAATATTTGTAAACAGTAGATCTAGTTCGAAGATAATTGCAGTATAGAAGTATATAAAATGGAAGTAAATATTAAATGAGTCATTATGTACATAGTATGCTTTTCATTTCACGATACAATGAGAAAACGAAATCTTGACTTGAGTAGAATTTAAGAAATTTAAAAGTAATTACAAAGCGTTGCATATTGAATTAATTATTACTCAACTAGTAAGTGTAATTTGAAGTGACATTCATTCCCAGTTTTGGAGATTTTGCCTCTTCAGCTTTTATCAGAACACAAAACCGACTCTTCTGAGTACATAGAAAAGCAAAGAATAACACTTTAGGTTCTCAGAAATATGCCAATGGTTTTGTTTGTCCTGCCAAGTTCGAGTTCATTACTTAAGCCCAAGATCTGGTAAGAATGTCTTTTCACTGTTATAGAATCAAACAATTGGGTCATAGCACTTATGGTCTCTGAGACTAGGATATGATTGTATGTCTGGAGGCCAAAGTATACCTAATGTATATATATATATATATATATATATATATATATATATATATATATATATATATATAAAACATTATATATATAACCTCATAACTGCGTTTTAAAGACAAAATCTTTCCTTGGTAGATTTTGTCTTTATTTTTAAACGAGTCTTCATTGAGAAACGTTTTTGCAATATTATCTAATATAGGCATCGTGAGTTTGCAAAGTGTTTCTTGTGGACTAGTAATTTTCTGGCCAATTCTGTCCTCCGTTAGTGTACGTTTGTCGAATAGGTCGTAGGTGAGGGCCAGTATACCTAAGAATACATTAAGGCTAACCTCTTCGTTTTCAAAACATGTTTTATAAACGAGTCATCATTGCCCTAGAAATACGCCTTGCAATATTTCTCCATTGTGCTTTGCTTCTAAACATTATTTCGGTATTGATTCTTCCCTAAACTGGAATTTTCTGTGACTCATTCTTCATCGTCATCCTTCTATTTAGCTTAATCCTTAGTCAGGATCTCTGAACGGTTCATTTCATTATTGTTTTGACAGATGTTTTGCGAACGGATTGTTTAATAAGTAGCTAGATTATTTTTAATTTCTTAATATTCGAAATATTTTTAATTATTGTTGGTATTGTTATCTTTACAGATAGATAGATAGTTACACATGTTTATAATATGACTTTCTTCTGGTTATTTTTTATACCTATACATACATTCACTTATATTGTAAGTCCGTTTGATATAGGGGTAGAGCAAGATTTTTAAAAAACATATCAGGAAGTTCTCATCGCTGTTTTCAAGCATTTTAGAAAAAATTCTCAAAAAAGCTATAAGTTTAGCTCAGCTCTGTATTGTTTCACGTGGTGCCAAAAAGGGTATTAGATTTCTCTAAAATTCCTGCGTCCATACCTCCTGTGTGCAGTCCAGTGAAATATAATTCTTAATGATCGCTATTTGGAATTTCTCATTCGTTTTGATATAAAATTGTTTTCCTTCATAAGAAAGAGGCACAGTGTTAATACTTTGCTGTTAAAAGAGGAAATATGATAGAGTTAAAGTATTTCTGATAAATGTCAATTCTTCATAAGTAACATTGCTAGTTTAATCCATTTCAAACCTGTTTTTAGGGGATTCAGTATTTTGTCAGAGTTACTCGATAACTTTCTGTTTCTCTTTTATGTAGTAGCCTTGCTTTACCCGCTTTCTTCATAACCCCAGCTAGCACTCCAGCACACGACAAGAGTAGAGAAAATAGAAAAGTGTTTGCTCGCGAAAATCAAGGAGGAGACTTCTTCAGCTGGAAGGTTTACGCCCCAATCCTTCTTTTTACAACTTAATCAAGCTTCAACCTGAGTCCTAAAGCAATTGTTTTCACCTGGAGTTCTCCGGTAGGTTTATTCGGAGAGTCTGGAAGTTCGTATTTCGTCCGATGAAATTTATAATTCCTTCCACTTTTACGGCCTTTGAAAAGTTCACATGCAGTTGTCAGTCATTTCCTTTGCCTAATTTTTCGAAAGTTTTTCTGGGGTATGCTTTTATTTTATAAATTGTGCATTTCATAAACTAATGGGCGAATTATGTAACAAAATCTCCCATTACTTCAAAATATAACCTCTTCTACGTAATATTTTCTCAGAAAGCTAGAACTTCAAAGGTTTTTTTAGTAGCATGTCAGGTGAGATCAAAGAACAGTTCTGTAGTTCTGTACAAAGCAGTGATTATGCCTCCTTTACTGTAGTGCCTTATATTTACGTGACTACTGACTACTATTTACACCTGTTCTCTTGACAAACAACAAATAAACAGACAGAATGGCAACTTGATAGATGAATAAATAATAGGTAAATTAAATTCTATGTACTTTTTTTTGAGGTCTTACTCCACAAATATAGATCCCTTTGACTTGCAAAGTATTGACACCAATGGTTCTTATACCCTATCTCCTTATTTGTGACCAAAATAGTCAGTTTTGAAATTCCTGATACTTTAAGAAGGCTTAACATGACACTCGATAGGCAGGCGAATGGTGGGGGCTTTTATCCAATACCACTCCGTCTAGTTGGAACTCTAAAGACCGAAACGGCCCAGATTCCCTGGACCTTTTTTTTTTTTTTTTTTTTTTTTTGTACTTCTATTTTTATCAATATTATTTAAGTTGTCTTTATTTGTCTGTGTAATGGGAGAGTGATTTTTTTTATTCTCTGCTATGATGAAATTTCCGTTACTTTTTAATTTTTTTTGCCACAGCTATTTATAGATATTTACTTTTGGGATACTTTGTAATTTATTTCACATTTCTCTTTGGCTGAATAGATGCATTTTTTACCGTATTTTATAAGACAGCGTTTCGTCTACGTTGGTTTAAAATGCAAGACTCTAACATGTTAGAGTGAATTATGTATAAGAGATGCTTCTTCTGATAAAAATAATTTAAAAAGTTTCCAGTAATTGTCAAAACTTGACTCACATCATATTGTACATTGTACGTTCGATTTTCGCTTTCATTCATCGCTGCTTAGTTTCATTTCCTAGAAAAGTTTTATGGCCGTCTTTGTAGATGTGTTTATCAGCTTGCCTTAGAATTATGTATTTTTTTTTTTTTTTTTTTGAAAACACTCCACGATCAACTTTGGCTTAAATATCATCGAGTGATCTAATTAATTTTGCTGTTTCAAACAAACCGGATTTCCTCCGTAGATTTAAACACATTTTATTTTATGAATCGTTTATCTTACGACCTAGATTTATTTATTTTTTTAAGAAATGAATCGCTGGATCTGGTTTTAATGGCAAAATATAGTACTGGATTTTCTCTGCTGTTTCCAAACGACTAACTGGGCATTTTGCACCATCTGTCTCTCTAGAGATGTTGCCGCGTATTTTTTCCCACTATTTTCAAAGCTTTATTTTCTTTGCGTTCTACCGGCTATGAGGTTTTGTAGGGTGTTATGTTAGCACTTCGTCTCAGATAATAGATTTAAGTGTAAAAAGCAGAGAGAGCCAGAAATCATTTCAAGAAAAGCTGAGATGAAAAAGAAAAGCATTATTTACAACGTGTTTTCTGAAGATCAGTTGTGATTAAGCTGTTCACTTCAGTATAAACTGTAGCTTAATCATGACCGCATTCTTCAAGCAGTGTTGTGATCTTTGGATTTAGTAAATACAATTAACAACAGTAGTTCTGCTTTCAAGAACATTGCTGTTTAGTATAATTTTTTCTAAATCTCTGATAAAGAAATGATGGGTCGCGTCCAGGGTGGAGAACCAGTTGGCATTCACATGCTCCTCTCAAAAGACTTGCTAAGTACCGGAAGAAAATAGTTATGTATCTCATGAATCTTTTGTAATTTGTTTATATATATATATATATATATATATATATATATATATATATATATATATATATATATATATATATATATATATATATGCATATACTGTATATATATGTGTGTGTGTGTGTGTTTGTGGACGAAGTAATGTAGCAGAACAAGTAAAAGAGCTTGAAACAGTTAGCAAGGGTAGAAAGTTGAAAGTAAATATGAAAAAGTGAGATTTTGTCGGTAAATGGAGACCAGAAATCTGGAAAAGCGAATGCTAAATGGATAGTGGAAGAATGGGAGCTGTTGATTTAATGATATAAAGGGTATATTATTAAGTATACTTTTTGTATTATTTATATTATATTCGATGAGACAATTCGTGGTGGGCCAGAGATACGAAAGAGTCATGAACTAACTATGGAAACCAGGAATGAAACGTAGGAAAGGATCAAGAACCAACTCTGAAAGAGGAACTGGTAGGCTAAGAAGTGCCTTAGCTTGAGAGTCATAATTTATGGCCGTGAATAGTTGTAATATAATGCCGTGTTGCTGCATTTGAATGTTTTGCGTTACAGCACAGTTTTCCTGCACATCTTAAGCCAGCCAACATTTGTACCGTACGTGTATCTTAGTGTAAGCACAATTTTGATAGTTTTTGGTTAGGTTAAATTACATTTCTGTACATGTGTCATAGAGTGTCACCACGATTTGCAAGGCTAAATAGGTCATGTTAGATCATATATGATTTTTCTTTAATAGCAATGCACTTGTTTAGAGAAATTTTGCCGCTACCCTGGTTACAAATTAGTTCCCCTTGGTAGGTGTTATTCCACTGGTAATAGGTCTTAAGTTTATGGTGAAAATAAAACGACCTTCACAGGTTACGGAATGTATATGTGATATGCTCAACGATTTTGTGTATTTCTTCCCACTTTAATGAATTGTTGCACTTACTGAATTTTCTTTGGGTAGAAGGTCTGCTCTATCTTGATTTTCTGATTTTTTTACTACCTGGGAAATTTTCATTATTTGTTCACACTATATTTTTCCCTTCTTGTAATTTCGTTTTGTCCGGGAAAACTTCAATTGTGTATTAGGATTCGCAACTATTTTCTCGTTCTTTCCTATTCGTATTTTTAGCCTGGTTGAAACTTGAGAACTGTTTTCTTTTATCCGTGTACTTTAGGCATTAAATGGAGTCAGCATTGCACCTTTATTTGCCATACGCATTGAATTAATATTTCTTGCCGCAGTTTATCCACACGTGCACTTTTTCATTGAGTTCTGTGAGTCACCCTTTATACAAACCTTTATCGATTCCTTCCTTAACTTGAACGTACTTTGGCGTATCGCCAAATTAAGATACAGCCAAATCCCGAGCTCACACGTGGTTTGTTTCAATGATTACCGGTCATTTCCGTTTAGTCTGATTGTTCCCAAATCTTCGTTCACTTTAGTTTTCTCTCTCTCTCTCTCTCTCGTATCAATCGCAGAGTTACGCAAATACGCACATTTTTCCCCTTCCTTCTGTTCTTTGTAGGATTGACCGTTGATTACTTCGTTTTCCTTGTTTATACCTGAGAAAAAATCCCTTGAGAAATCGTTGTGTAAATCGACGCCAAAATGCAGTTCTGGAAATGGCAGCCTCTCGCTCGAGAGAATTCGGAAGGAATCAACCAAACAAGAACTTGAATAAACACCGAACGATTCAAAAGGACACGCATTTGCCGATAAGGTGATGATATGCATTTTCATGATCTTGACATAGCAATCGAAACCCGTGGGTGGCGGGCTGAAGGATACTTTCCAACACTTGAACAGGAAGAATTTACCAATTTCATTAGTATTTTGGACGACTTATTTTCAGTAGAACCTGTACAGAGCACTGGGAGGAGAAGGCTTCCAATACAGCTACCAAGTACAGAGCACCTGGAGGAGTAGGCTTCCAATACAGCTAGCACGTACAGAGCACCCGGAAAAGGCCTCCAATACCGCCAGCAAGTACAGAGCACCTGGAGGAGAAGGCCTCCAATACAGCCAGCAAGTACAGAGCACCTGGAGGAAAAGGCCTCCAATACAGCCAGCAAGTGCAGAGCACCTGGAGGAAAAGGCCTCCAATACAGCCTGCAAGTACAGAGCACCTGGAGGAAAAGACCTTCAAACAGAGCACCTGGAGGAGAAGGCCTCCCAATACAGCCAGCAAGTGCAGAGTTAAACACAGAGCACCTGGAGGAGAAGGCCTCCAATACAGCCAGCAAGTGCAGAGCACCTGGAGGAGAAGGCCTCCAATACAGCCAGCAAGTGCAGAGCAGAAAAGGCCTCAATACAGCCAGCAAGTGCAGAGCACCTGGGAGAAAAGGCCTCCAATACAGCCTGCAAGTACAGAGCACCTGGAGGAAAAGACCTTCAATACAGCCAGCAAGTACAGAGCACCTGGAGGGAAGGCCTCCAAACAGCCAGCAAGTACAGAGCACCTTCCAATACAGCCTGCAAGTACAAGCACCTGGAGGAAAAGACCTTCAATACAGCCAGCAAGTACAGAGCACCTGGAGGAGAAGGCCTCCAATACAGCCAGCAAGTGCAGAGCACCTGGAGGAAAAGACCTTCAATACAGCCAGCAAGTACAGAGCACCTGGAGGAGAAGGCCTCCAATACAGCCAGCAAGTGCAGAGCACCTGGAGGAGAAGGCCTCCCAATACAGCCAGCAAGTGCAGAGCACCTGGAGGAAAAAAGGCCTCCCAATACAGCCAGCAAGTGCAGAGCACCTGAGGAAAAGGCCTCCAATACAGCCTGCAAGTACAGAGCACCTGGAGGAAAAGACCTTCAATTACAGAGCACCTGGAGGAGAAGGCCTCCAATACAGCCAGCAAGTACAGAGCACCTGGAGGAAAATACAGCCAGCAAGTACAGAGCACCTGGAGGAAAAGGCCTCCAATACAGCCTGCAAGTACAGAGCACCTGGAGGAAAAAACCTTCAATACAGCCAGCAAGTACAGAGCACCTGGAGGAGAAGGCCTCCAATACAGCCAGCAAGTACAGAGCACCTGGAGGAAAAGGCCTCCAATACAGTAGCAAGTACAGAGCACCTGGGGGAAAAGGCCTCCAATACAGCCTGCAAGTGCAGAGCGCCTGGAGGAAAAGGCCTCCAATACAGCCTGCAAGTACAGAGCACCTGGAGGAAAAGGCCTCCAATACAGCCAGCAAGTACAGAGCACCTGGGGAAAAGGCCTCCCAATACAGCCTGCAAGTGCAGAGCACCTGGAGGAAAAGGCCTCCAAAGGCCTGCAAGTACAGAGCACCTGGAGGAAAAACCTTCAATACAGCCAGCAAGTACAGAGCACCTGGAGGAGAAGGCCTCCAATACAGCCAGCAAGTACAGAGCACCTGGAGGAAAAGGCCTCCAATACAGCCAGCAAGTACAGAGCACCTGGGGGAAAAGGCCTCCAATACAGCCAGCAAGTGCAGAGCACCTGGAGGAAAAGGCCTCCAATACAGCCTGCAAGTACAGAGCACCTGGAGGAAAAGGCCTCCAATACAGCCAGCAAGTACAGAGCACCTGGGGGAAAAGGCCTCCAATACAGCCTGCAAGTGCAGAGCACCTGGAGGAAAAGGCCTCCCAATACAGCCTGCAAGTACAGAGCACCTGGAGGAAAAGGCCTCCCAATACAGCCAGCAAGTACAGGCACCTGGAGGAAAAGGCCTCCAATACAGCCTGCAAGTACAGAGCACCTGGAGGAAAAGGCCTCCCAATACAGCCTGCAAGTGCAGAGCACCTGGAGGAAAAGGCCTCCAATACAGCCAGCAAGTACAGAGCACCTGGAGGAAAAGGCCTCCACAGCCTGCAAGTGCAGAGCACCTGGAGGAAAAAGGCCTCCAATACAGCCTGCAAGTACAGAGCACCTGGAGGAAAAGGCCTCCAATACAGCCAGCAAGTACAGAGCACCTGGAGGAAAAGGCCTCCAATACAGCCTGCAAGTACAGAGCACCTGGGGGAAAAGGCCTCCAATACAGCCAGCAAGTGCAGAGCACCTGGAGGAAAAGGCCTCCAATACAGCCAGCAAGTACAGAGCACCTGGAGGAAAAGACCTTCAATACAGCCAGCAAGTAGGCTACAGAGCACCTGGAGGAGAAGGCCTCCCTACAGCCAGCAATTACAGAGCACCTGGAGGAGAAGGCCTCAATACAGCCAGCAAGTACAGAGCACCTGGAGAAGGCCTCCAATACAGCCAGCAAGTACAGAGCACCTGGAGGAAAAGGCCTCCCAATACAGCCAGCAAGTACAGAGCACCTGGGGGAAAAGGCCTCCAATACAGCCAGCAAGTGCAGAGCACCTGGAGGAAAAGGCCTCCAATACAGCCTGCAAGTACAGAGCACCTGGAGGAAAAGGCCTCCAATACAGCCAGCAAGTACAGAGCACCTGGAGGAGAAGGCCTCCAATACAGCGAACAATACTGACAACAGAAGAACATAGTCATACCATGGCCCACCTTCCTTGAAGCTACCTAAAGTAATCATCCCTACTTTTGATGGTGAGCTCCCATGAAAGGTGGCTTCTAGTCCATCTTTCGAGTCACATTCAAGATTGGGACGCCATTTTGAGTGATATATAAATTGGATGGTTGGTTGGTTGAAGGGAGAGGCCCATGTCTCTGGATCACTGAGCACAGTTTGGCAATTGCGACCAACCTGCTGGAGTGCTGCACAGACGACAAGCGATTACAGTGTTGTCCTAAACACCTGCTGAGACTTCCTCTTTGCCTTTTACTTGTCTTGGAGTTGTCTGTGGAACTAATATAAAATGGCCATAGATACTTACTTACCTAGATGTTACATGTTGTTTACCTCAAGAAACTGTAGTGTTGATATAATAAATATAGCATCTACAGTCCCATGATGGTCAAAAAGGAGGGGCACATGCTCATAAGATTAATTTTCTAATACGGAGCCACAAATAGTTTGCAATTTAAGTTGGTTATGACTAATCATTTGACTATATGTATGAAAGTCAGTAATATGGCCTACGCCCCATGCTTACACAACATACTATGTATGCACTTCTAATTCATGCTTTCCCTTTGAACCACACTCCCCCATATGGTCACTTTTGTCATCGTGCCACCCAAGGCTGCTGAGGTTACCTTCAGCACTGTAGCAGCAAAACATCCAACATGTATGCAATGTATAATAAACAATGAGAGTGATTATTTAAACCTGAATCTTTGCTTTATATGCCTCAAAGGGGGACATCACTCTTCTGAGTGCAGAGAGCAAATCCATTATTGTAAGTGTGGTGCTATGTTCTACACTTTTCTGTGCATAAGGGCCTTGCTGTACAACCAGTATTGTCTTAATGGCATGCCCATGCACTACTCACATGACGGAACAAACTTGATTAAACTCTGGTAATTATTCCAAAATACTAGGGTGGGGCTGTGAAATTGCTATTTCACTAACAGTGTATTCCAACCATTCTAATGAAATTGACCTTTATTATTACTATAGAGCACAGTTCCTCAGAAGTACCAATATTTCTCCAAATTAATTAAAGTGCAGATCATTTCTATGTAAATTTACTTTTGTGAGCTGAGAGACCTCCGCCATCCTTTCAACATGTGAGGTCACAGTCTCTTTATATGATGCCTTTCGTTACTGTCGACAACTAACCGTTCCATATAGTGTTCATATTAGATATTTTAGCTTGGTATACATGGATTCCCCTGGCTTCTTTTCGCTCTGAAGTTATAGACTGAGTTAACTTTGGAATTTTTAAATCTAAGATTACACCAAGTATTTTAGTATTTTCTAGCACAATATCCTCATGCTTTTGCAATTCTAACTATTATTTCGTGGTGTGTCTCACCGCTGCACTAGTTATCTAGGACTTCTTTGCTGTTAAACCTCCAGTATGCAGCGAGGCTTCTTATTTAGAAGTTTTACAAATAAAACTTTGTATAGAGGTTTTTTCATCTCATTTTACTGTATATTTGAGTGCAACGAGCTTTTATAGTGACCTGACAGGGCAAATTTGGAATGAATGCCGCAAAAGGCCTTGCACGCCAGAGATTTCTTCTTTCCTGGCGTGTACGTGTGCTTGTGTGTTTGTTTGTGTGTATATGTGTTTGTTGCATTTAATTGCTCACACAACCGCACGAGATACAGTATGAAGGCTACAGAAACGAAATAACCATGCGCTCTTCAGACTACAGACTGAAGGAAGATCTGGAGAATTTTCACTCTGAGAAAACTGAAAGTGAATTTTATTCAGAAATAGGTTTTGATGTTAAATTGAAGCCAGGGAAACTGAATAATGTGTGTTAATGGAGTTGGCGGAACAGTGAAGTTCCTTGTGGCTAATTCTTTTGAAGGCATTTCAGTTATTCTCCGAGAGCGTAACGATTCGACCATTTACAATTTCCTTAATTTTTATTTATATAAAACGCTTTGTCTTTAAAGCTAGACCGACTTACGAAAGCCGTGCGTTAGGGAGAAACACCTGAAGGTTTGATCTTCATAAAAATGTTCAATAAGGTATAAGTATGAAGAAGTTCATTGTATTTCTCATCATTGACTTAAATGTTTATCGCCAACTTTACTCACTTCTGGGCCACAAACTTCACTGCCTTCTTTCTTTGAGCGTTTTATGACCCTGCTGAACTGAGTGAATTGTTTTGGCGAATCAGAAATGTGTTCTCGATATAGCTAAGTTTTTTTCGCTCAGTTTAGAGAGGAGAAAAAGCTGGAGGAAGGGTGTGGGTTTAATTTTCTTAATGTCTTTCAGTCTTCACATTTTTTAAAGTTTATTTCTTATTTTAAGCGAGAGAGTAAACCGAGGTTGATAAGTCCTCAGTCCCTTTTACCTCAAGGATAAGAATTCAGCAGACTAGGGTATCTTAATGTATTTTAATTTTCTATACTGTATATTTATTAGTGAACGACTTCTTTTGAAGCTGAATTGCCTGTCTCTTCGCTTAGATAAGTAATAAAAATAAATACACCCGAATTCGTGAAAATATTGGTGTTTCTCTCTCTCTCTCTCTCTCTCTCTCTCTCTCTCTCTCTCTCTCTCTCTCTCTCTCCCAGAATTCCTTTTATCGCTTGTTTTGATTTAAAAAGCCTTCGGGAAAAGATGGAATTGCCTCGCCCTGCGATATGCATATCAGCAACACCTCAAATTTCCGGAAGGCTGAGAGAAGAAAAGCCTCGAAACATTTTCACTAATCGAAGGCGCGGGTCGGCTCTGAGATGACAGCTCACGTCCACTTCAGACGTTGTTTTATGGCGTCCGGGTCTGGAAAAGTGGCGATGGTGACGGTGGCGGTGGTGGTGGTAGTGGTAGGAGGGGTGGCTCTCCCTTTTTTTTTTTTCTTTTTTTTCTTTCTCTATGCCACTTTTTGGAATTTAAGCGATAGTGTTTGGAAATTCCAAGAGACGTCCAGAGACGCCTTTACCCAACCTCCCAATCACGCCCTCAACTTCCAACGCCTGCCTCTCTATTCTGAACAACATCCCTCCGACCGTTTTGGAGGGGGTGGGGGTTCCTTTACCCGATCTCCCCATCAGTCATAATTATCCAAGCTCAATATATGTTTTCATGAAATTGGCTCTCTCTCTCTCTCTCTCTCTCTCTCTCTCTCTCTCTCTCTCTCTCTCTCTCTCTCCTTCCTATTTTTGTGAGCGCGCTAAAGGCCCGGCCTTTGAAGTTGCCCTAACGAGGTCTGCTGGTAACTTCATAAACTCTGTAGTCGAAGGTATCGTTTATTGGTTCGATTTCCCACTTCATTTTGTGCTACACCATCTACACCGAGATTCCACACTCTCTCTCTCTCTCTCTCTCTCTCTCTCTCTCTCTAACTTAATTAGATTCTTGCGATAGACCGCTCGTGTTTCATGGCATTGGAAGTTTTTGACAGAGTATTTTTTCTTAACTGTAACGTGGAAGTTCGCGATTCGGCTTTTGAAGTGTAACGTGCACGTTGCTGTGGCGTATCAGGTGAGTTAATTGCGGTAAATATCCTTGCTGGAAATTTAAGGGATGAGTATTCCATGCAATTCATAACCGGGGGTACTTTAATTTAGGCACTTGAGTAGAAAAATTTTTAGACAGCTAGACATAGATAATAATCAAAAGTTATTTACCAAGGCCAGTGAGACAGGGAGCTAGATGCCCTTTTTGTGACCTCACGTCACTGCCTCAATTTTGGTACTTCTAAGTCTGCCCCCTTCCACATCAGTTCCTTTAACACAGTGCCCTCTGCGGCTCTTTAAGCGTTCTCAGGAT
>NC_089790.1:11745000-11767500 GCF_040412425.1 Macrobrachium rosenbergii
GATAAGTAGTTGCGAGTGATAAGAGACTTACACACGAGAAGGAGAGATGCTAATGAGTAGGAGAGAGAGAAGTGTAAAGAAGAAAACTGATTTAATGCACAGGTAAAACTGGAGAAGTATGAGAAGACAAGGGAATGACAGAAAAGGAGAGGAGGACAATCGCTTGAAAGACGATTGGGAATAGGAGGAGGAAAAAGTATGTCTATGAAAAAGAAAGGAAATGCCTATGGGAAAGATAAGTGACCAAGTATCAAGAGCAAAGGAGATGAGAATAATAATGAGGAATGAGTTTAAGGGGGAGAAACGTAAGGGTATGAGAGGGTGAAAAAATGGCAATAATGGTATAGGGATATAAGTAACAAGGGGGAAATAATTTATTATGAGGAGGAAAAAGAATTAATGTTGTGATTTGTGTGAAGGATAAACAGGTATAAAAATGAAGAAAGATGATTGAGAAGAAGGGGGAAAAGATGTGGAGTAAGAGGAAAACTTATGTTGTGATTAAGCGTGGGATTAGATGTAAGGAGAAGAAGGAATGAAGAGGACAACAAAAGAATCGAAACGTGACACGGCGCTAAAGGAGGTAGATGAAAGAAAGGCAATTATTGCTTTAAAGAAAGCAAGTATCGATAAATAAAAATAACCGTGGTAATCAAAAGGAAAAAGAATATGAGTATTAGAGGGAAGAAGGGAGATTATATGGAAGATTAATAGAGAAGTATAAAGAAATAGGGAAAGGATAAGGCAACAGGAAGGATGAGTAGGATTAGCAAGGTAATAATACTGAGAGGGAGATAGGAAGAGTGCTAATGAGGTAAGAGGGGTAACCAGTTTTATGAAAAGGGAAGATGTGAAAGATTTTGAGATGTTGATAATTATGCGGGGAAAAATATCGATTATTATGAGAAAACCGATACAGATTAGTGAGAGAATGATAATCACTGGGAAAGGGAGGGGTGGAGGAACATGAGTAGAAAAGGCTGACATAGATGAGAATGAAAACTGAGAAAACACGCGGGGAGGGGTGGGGGTGGGGTGTTAGGTCGCCGAGAAGAGAATATGACGGTAATCCTCCAATCATCTCCGGCTATTGCTATCGGATTAGATGCCTCGTTCGCCCAACACCTCAGGATTTTGGGAAGGATTTGAAATACCCTCACCTTACGATCACCTCTCTCTATCTTTCCCCCCCCTCTTTCCCTGTCCCCTCTCTCTCTCTCTCTCTCTCTCCCTCGTCCCTCCGTCTAGCAAAAGCCCTATCTTCGATGTGTCTACCTTATTTCCTACGGCTTTCCTCTTCTTTTTTCCTTTCTTTATTTATCGTATAACACTCGGAACGAAATGGAGAAAGAGGGTGTGTGTGTGTGTGTATGGCAGTGAGAGTCATAAAAATCATTGGTCTGAATTTGTATGTGTATGTGTGTGGGTGAGAGAGAGAAAGGGATTCTTATAACTTTTCGATGGAGGATATATATATATATATATATATATATATATATATATATATATATATATATAAATTATATATATATATATATATATATATATATATATATATATATATATATATATATATATATATATATATATATATATATATATATATATATATATATATATATATATAGAGAGAGAGAGAGAGAGAGAGAGAGAGAGAGAGAGAGAGAGAGAGACTCACAACTCTTCGATGTAAATGGGAGAGAGAGAGAGAGAGAGGAAGAGAGAGAGAGAGAGAGAGAGAGAGAGAGAGAGAGAGAGAGATTCTTATAATTTCGATATAAATGTAAGAGAGAGAGAGAGAGATTCTTATAATTCTTCGATATAAGTGGAAGATGGATAGATAGATAGATAGATGAATAGATAGACAGATAAAGGGAGAGAGAGAGAGAGAGAGAGAGGAGCGAGCGTTTCCGTTCGCGATAACCGTAATGAAATTTCAGACCGAGTCGGTGACTTGATATGAGATCAGTTAACCTTCAAAGCCTTTGATAATCGGACCGTGAAATTCGTTCATCGCCGACTTGTTCTCCAGAAAGCAAAATGTTAAGCATCCCGATCTAATGTGTTTGATCGTCCCTCTTTTAATGATCTCTCTCTCCCGTGATCTGGAAGATCTGATCTCGCAAATGATCTCCTTTATATCCGGCTCAAAACCAATCATGAAAAGACAAATTTCTGTTTTTAAATGGATTTCTTTTTAGAGGCTGTATACGAGATTCTGACATATTTTTTGGCGTGTGGTTTTGGCGAACATGATTTTCATAATTTGGTGCCCTGTGTTTAATGAGGTTCATATATAATTCATTCTTACTTAAAAGCGTATAAACATACGTACATACATACAAGGGTGTAAACGTACATACATGCATACATACATTCAGTATAAAACAGAAAGTCTTACTACAGTGTTTATAAAGAAAAATGTTCAGTATACATCTTATTTCATACATCTAAACTTGCACTTGTGTGTGCTGTTTGTATAATTCTTAAACATCTGGGATAGGCACAGTTTTGGTTAATTGCAAGCATGTTTTCACAGACTGTCAGAGAAATAGGCTCACTTTAGTTGCCATACCGAAGATTTTCATATCTGCGTGATTTACACAGTTGCAAACATGAATATAAGTCTGGATAGCGAGGATAAGGACCAGCTCGATATGACGCTAAATACCAGTTTACAAACCCGAATTCTTGTTTGGGTAAAACTGAAAACTACTACCGCGGCCTGGTTCCTGCCAGTCGCCCACCGGAATGTTTACCGCCTTTTGTTTATGTTTTATTTATATTTACATCTTTTGTTTATGATTATGATATTTACCGTCTTTTGTTTACGTTTTTACTTTCATCCCCAAAGGGTTGGTACTAAACACAACGCCTTTTGCACGTAAACTGGTAGATACCGGACTAGAGGGCCTCGGTAATAGTCTTCAGTTTCACCCTTGTTTCCCAAAAATTAAAATTGGTTTTTCTTCCCGGGCTGAACAAGGGAGTACTCAATGATTGCCATTTCATCGGCCTCTGCATGAGAAAGAAAGCCTTCTAGGATTTAAAAAAAAAAATGCTCAACACTTTCTTTCACTCCCAGAACCCCTGAGCCCCAGCCTTGGCGAAGGCCCACAAAATTGGGGAGGCGAGAAGGAAGGTTTCAGGCCAGATGTAGATTTTAAGGAGAGGAGGAGTGGTTCTGAATGGAACACGTTTGTAAATTCCATTATTTTTTTTACCCTTGATGATCAAAGTTTTGGGTGCAAAATTCCCGGTCCATTTTTCTTCTCCCCCCGATCTTTATGCAAAGGGAGTAGTAGAGAGGTGGCCTTTATTGCTGTGGGAAAAACTTTTAGCTGGCAGAGGGAAAAAAAAGAGGCAGTTACAGTGGCAAGCGAGGAACAAAATACTTTAATTATATTACGGTTTTTATTAGAAAGACGGGGAGAGAGAGAGAGAGGCAGAGGCAGAGAGAGAGAGAAAATAGGTAATGGAAAGTAAATGAAAGGTACAAATTAGGTCATTGCATTCATGATATTTAGATGATGCGTAATGTACTGTTTCATATTTATCAATCTCTAATTTCCATATTTAAGCACTGAATGTCAGAAGACATTTTATTCGTTATAGTTATCCTTCTTCACAATCATTACGTTGATAATAATTTAAACTCTGGTTCACAGTAACGTGGTCCAGGTTTTAGTAGTTTGTACAACGGTCTTTACAAGCGATGGTGACACAAAAAAAATTGTGATTTTTATTTACCCTAACCTTTATGATGAGTCTTATGTATCTGTAATGCACCTATTATTTTTCGTTCTGCGATAAAAATAATCGAAATTCGATGAAAATAGCGTTTTTGTGTCATGTTAAGTAACTATTCGGCCGAGGCACGGCATTGCCTCTTCTGTAGCTGAAACATCAAATTTGATAAAGTATGTTTTAAAAATGTTTCACAGGCTGAACATCAATAATGTTAGGGTGGTGGTTCTATTGCATTATATGATTATATTTACATTTTTGAAGGTTTACAAAATTTTATGAAGTCTCCTTCTGTGAGAAACAGCGCCATTTTATTTACAGCTCCAGAATTTCTTAAATCTTTTCTCGTGGATTTGCTTCAGCAAAATCCACTTCTCTTCAGCGGAAAATCAGAATTTAACCGAGCAGCATTTGCTCGCTCACTGGAATTCGAGGGACCAAGTTTGTTTTACCGTATGGAATTATCATTGTTAATCGAAGGAATTTTCGGTCCCTGTTTGAGAGAGAAAAAAAAAGATTAATGGTGGTTATTCACAAATACACACGTAATTGTGTGTTGACACCTATATATATATATGTGTGTGTGTTTGTTTGTATGTATGTATGTGCGTGTGTGAGTAATCACCATCAATCTTTATATGTATATAAAGGTTAATGATGATTATTCACTTGCGCACACACACACACACACACACACACATATATATATATATATATATATATATATATATATATATATATATATATATATATATATATATATATATATATATATATATATATATATATATGTATGTATATATATATACTGTATATAATTATATGTACAGTTAGTCCACTGGAGAGGACGCTTGCTCCACGAGCAAGATTTAGTTGTATCCCTTTGAAAACCACTATGCTTCTGTTCACCACAAACAGATATGATATCAAAAGACCCAGAATTAAAAAGGCAGGAATCAGCTAAAGAAAGATATTTGAAGGGTGTTACCTTTTCTTAAACAGAGCAAACTATAGAACCATCCGAATGGAAATAGGAAATATGTGAGGACTGCAGACATTGTTGATAATTTTATTGAGGAAAATGTGTAATTTAGGGACAGAATCAAGACGTCACATGACCGAAATGCAACGACATAAATGAAGCTTTGGTAAAAGCAACATGATTGGCAGCTAAAGACGGACATGCAGAGATGTAACAGTAGCAAAACTTAAATATCAGAAGTATAAAAAGATTTAGCTTAAGGTGAGACAAATGTATCTGGCTTTAATCAAGGTTTTGACATCCGTGACAAAAAAAATGTCATGAAGTCTTGGTGTTGGTTACGAAAGTAATACTCCACCGGGTAAAATCAAGGAGAAATGTTCATATGTCAGCTTGCTGGGAGGTCCCAAAGAATCTATGACTATGTGTGATAGGAATACAGTGAAGTGATGACAGATGTAGTATAAATGAAATTGGGACGAAGAGATGGCAAGCTAAAGAATTTGCAGGAATAAATAAAAAAAATGGTTAAGATGAAGGAAACCTAGGGATATTGAATACGTAATCATAAGGATCAGGAACAAGATTTGATCGTTCTGTGTAATCCAATTAGTAACAGACAAGTAGAGATCGAAAATATTTACCTGACATCATCATCATCATCATCATCATAACAGTATCATTTTTCATCAGACAGCTATTTTCCCTAATACCTGCCCTCTCCAGTTTAAAATTAGACCAGGCTCACTTCCAGTTATACTCATTAATTACTATGCGATCATCAGTTACCTCTGGAGAAACTTCCTTAGCACCATTTGCTTCATTTACTTGCAAAGAAAAGCTCATTGTTAGTGGTTCGACCCCGGTGGACGTTTATACCTTATTCTTGTTGCGTAGTTATTTCCATTTTTCTCATTGTGCAACATTCATAAACTTTTCCACCAGACACTGTAGCTTTTCTTGACTATGACCAACTAGCAGATCCCCCGGGGGGGGGCACCTGGGCACGTGCCCCCCTTCCATGGAAAATATTTACAAAATAATAATATAGAAGATTTAAATAATAATAGCATAAATGAGAAATATAAAAAAGGAAAAAATAAGAAATCTTATAGAGATATATATATATATATATATATATATATATATATATATATATATATATATATATATATATATATATATATATATATATATATATATATATATATATATATATATGGATTTAGGTATGTATAATCTGAAAATTGATGCCCCTCCCCATGAAATTTTTCTGGATCTGCCAGTGCCATGACCAACTACAGTTTATCCTTATCTGTATATATCATCCACTTCGCCCACCATTCTCGACCCCTTCTCACATCTTATAAACTTGTACCTAACCTTTTGTCATCCCATCTGTGCATTAAACGTCGTTATCACCATTTGAACCACCTGCCGACTACATTTTTTCTCCTCATATACCCTCAAAATACTCCACACTGCATCTGTTAGTGCTATCACGATGATACTGATCCCTATGGTGTTTGCAAAATGGCATGGTAACTGAGTCACTATTTAATTAATTAACAAATAGTACCCGTGAATATAAGCCTACAAAATCAGTGAACCAATTATGTTAAACTCTGACAGACTCGACCTAATTATAGAATCCATAGGATATTTGATTGATGTTTTTGCCTACTCGAAGCAGTGAGCAACTGGCAGCCGAGTGTGAAGGTCCCTAATCATCTTGGTATCATTAGACCAGCTTCCCTGATTAACGAATAACGTGCTCCCCATCCCCGCTAATTAGCCGGGCGTGAAAGGCAGCTTGCAAATCTCCCACCGATACTGAACGCTTCACGTATTTCTCTTTAACTCTGGACGTGATAAGTGGAAATGAAAATATAGTTGACTGTGCAGCACCGGGAAAGGGAGAGAGAGAGAGAGAGAGAGAGAGAGAGAGAGAGATTGGGGAAAATTTTCTGCATTTTTAATGTGCGCCAGGCCAGCGTTTAAGATAAAAACTTTAAATACCTTATGAATTTTTTTCTTGTAATTTAATAACTTTTTGCAGAACAGTTTTTGGTTATTTTTTTGTGGGGGGGGGAGGGGGGTGGTGGTGACGCTGCAGCCTCTGTGGTTAATGTTAAGGGAACGCCGCAGATTTTTTATATATATGCATATGAATGTATGCAGGCCCTTAGACGTACACTCGCTCATGCACACGCACGTACATACATACAGTACATACATACACACACACATATATATATATATATATATGTATGTATGTATGTATATATATATTCCTTATATACGCACAACCTCATTTTTATATATGCTACAAAATTGTTAGTTAAACTACCTGATAATATAATAATAATAATAATAATAATAATAATAATAATAATAATAATAATAATAATAATAATAATAATAATAACAACAAGGAAGGAAAGTTCAAGTCTCATGCTGTCCCATTTCTTGGAGTAAAAAAAAGTACTTATATTTTAGTGTAATTTTTCTCACATTTAGGTAATCCATGCAGACACTAATTTTTGTGTTTATTTTGTTGACTGCCATGTCAAAATAGCCACCACATTCCAAGTGTAATGCACTGCACCAAACACCTCATGGAAAGTTGCATGTGTGAACCAGTTTACAATATACAGAAACAGGTATAATGAGTTACCTTTAATATATGGGCCTCGAGGAATCATTATACACACAATAATTTTATATATAGAGAGATCCAAGTATTCATAAAGATGAAAGTGAAAACATTTGATTTAGATTAACAATAATTTCTGGACAAGTATTATAGCTACTTTGGCGTTATCTTTTGCATCTTCTAAGCTTATTCAGATATTCTCCTATATGACTGTATCATTCTGATTATATACTATTATCTCATCATTACAGTAAATGCACTCTGTTACAAAACAAGACCGAATATTTATAGTTTATTTGCCTATGCGTGTTTAAGATGTATTACAAAGTATATTTTTATTAGGAAGCATTTTCATATATATTAGCCCTGCATTTAAGTACTGGCGAAAATCAAAGTTATATCGACTCAAACCACAGATAATGCCCCTAATTCTGTAAACTTCACCATTTTTGCAAATTCTTTCATGATAAATTTTGGTACATATGATTGAAGTTCTTCCAAAGTGATAACGTTTGCATTCTTGTGTCACATTTTAATATTTTTATTAATTGTTATCTTATTGGCATGTTCTTCTATAACTGTAAAACGTAAGGGATTTATCAAACTATAAAGTGAAATGTGTACCTCAAAATCCGTATTTGCCTTGACTTTGAATGAGTAGAGCAAAAGGATTATTTCATGTAATATTTTAAGATTTTATTTATCAAACTATAGAGTGAAATGTGTATCTCAAAATCCGTATTTGCCTGTGAGTTTGAATGAGTAGAGCAAAAGGATTATTTCCTGTAATATTTTAAGAATTTTTTTTTTTACCCGGGGCTTGCTCGCTTCATTCCAGTATAACCATGCCCCATATTTGATAAAATGTATATTACATATCTATCTGTAGCAGCCCCCTGTCGTGTTGGACAGAAGACAAGAAGTTAAAATCATACAGCCCAGTCTAGTGTATCTTTTACCGTGGACTTAATTTCATCAGGATAAATAAAAGAGGAAGAAGTGCACCAATGTAAACAACCCTGGAGGCCGTCCCTCCTGTTTTTCTGTTTTGTGCAGACGTTATTGTGTTATCTCAGTGATAATTGAATGCCGTAAAAATCTTAAAGCTTCAAGAAACAATTAAGGTACCTTTATCTCATTAGTAGCTTAACACAGTATCATTCGTAAAGTATAAATTGGGTTATTGAGTCCTCGTCACTCATCGCCGGAAATACATTACTACCAAGGGCTGGGTGATATATTGAAACGAATATACAGGAGTGATTTTTTGTGTCAGTTATATTCACATCATTTTATGTAAACCACAATATGGTTAAGGACAATGTAGGCGTAATATCTCAAGGAAACCTACAGTAGAATTCGAAGGACTCTACAGTTAAAATTTGTGGTTTGATCAGACTTACGTCGATGCCAAGGAACGGGCTTCAATCGTTTCACTCGCTCTTGTGACATGTAAGAAGTTTCTGAGCGAAATTGGTGAAAAAGAATGATAGTGATCATAGCGCCACTTGGGAAATCTAGTTACGTGAGCTACGCCAGTCGCTCATGCACAAGCAAAATATGAACAACTCTAGTGCATTGTACAGAGTGCACGTACTGGACACTAGCGGGCCTCTGTACAATAAGAAACCGAAATCAGCATATAGGTCATTGCTGATGCAGATAATTGGGTATACGATATAGATGGCGCTGCTTCGTATGAATCAATTTCTGTCAACTGTATGCATGCGTATGAATATGCATAATTATGTTGAAGGTTGAAGAACATGTTCATTACAATTGTCATCTCATTCATTAAATTCCGTTTGTGTTTTAAAAGAGGGAGTCATCTACCGTGCTTTCCATTTATTGAAGATGTCAATTAGTGCTAATTTCAGAAGCCACAGTTATTGTCTGGTAAACATCTTGCTGTCGCGACAGGAGTTCGTAACATTTGCCGTCATCAGAGTTGCCAGATAAATAGAACTTATAGGAATTTTTTTGGCAAATAATCTATATTGTGGACAGTATGTTAGACTATGATTGATATTAGCGTAATGAAAACGTTAAATGAATGTATACCTATTTAGAGCCTGTTAGGTCCTGTATTAAAAAATGCATGCGTAATACTATCTTGAACGGTTTTACGAAGCATACAATGCTCTAGTTAATATACATTTTTTCACATGAAAATCAGACAGAACTCTTTTAAACCATTATTTAAGACTATGTACTTGACATACATCAGTTAAATTAGACACAACAATTACACCAATGATAGCAATTGCTGATTGAATTAAAATGACCCATCATAAAAACTGAGTTTTTAAAAAAAATAATATAGCATTGTATAAAACACTATATGCATCATAGGCGCGTCAGCGATTACATAATGCCTCAGAACAATCATATAATTCTTTAACGACGGCATTTACAGGTCTGGTTAAAATTACGTAACAGTAGTTGCTGTGAAAAGAAATTGAAAACCTGTAATGCTTTTGTAAAAATCGTGAGTATGCCTTCACATTTTTTCATGCCCGTCGATCGGATTACACCACCTTTGACTTAGCAAATCCAGGGATATAACTGCCAGTTGCAAGACATGGAAAAGTGAAATAGATGCCAAAAATCAGCTCACCTTTTGGAAAGTCAATGCCTCGTTGAAAGGCATGTAGTCAGGAAAAATACAAATACAGTATGACTAAATATATCACTTGACTGTAAGGAATAACTGCTTATCAAAGTTAATTTACTGGAGCTTGATATAAAAACCATGTAAAGCTTTTGGAGAGATTGTAGAACAGGGAAAATTTTAAAGTAAAGTGGTGTCACATTGCTGGCGTGAAAAACAAATTTTGAAATATAAAACCATATAAAAATCGACCATATGAATGCTAGAAGTCAAATAGAGGAGAATTACTGACCAATGAATAGGTTATGGAATAGACTGAAACAAAGATATTCGGAAGCTTATAACGGAAAAATTGATTGCAAAGTATTTAACAATGATAAATGAAAAATAAAATGAACTTTGTGGAAGTGTTAAACTTTAAGCAAAATTGATAGATAAGAAGCTGATAGGTATCACGATTATTATTATTAGTCAGTAAGAGAGGTTTTGGAATAAAAATAAAAATATAGTTAGTGTAGAGGGGATAAAAGAAAATTTGCAAACACACAATGTTTATTGAAGAATTAATATTGGTTTCTGACGCAACCAACATTTCCAGTCCCTTCATTAGAATGGAGGTTCTTTGCTAAGTTACCCTACTCTTTATGTTTTAGTTTTCTGTAAAAGAAAACTATTGTGACCGCTCTGTCCGTCCGTCCGCACTTTTTCTGTCCGCCCTCAGATCTTGAAAACTACTGAGGTTAGAGGGCTTGAAATTGGTATGTTGATCATCCACCCTCCAATCATCAAACATACCAAATTGCAACCCTTTAACCTTAGTACTTTTTATTTTATTTAAGGTTAAAGGTAGCCATAGTCGTACGTCTGGCAACCGCTATAGGTACCAACAACACAGGCCACCAGAGGACATAGGCTGAGTTTCATATAGCATTATACGTTGAACAGAAAACTCGATTGCGCCTAAGAAATTTCGGCGCATTATTTACTCGTTTTTCAATTTTAAATGCCATCATGTTTGTTGTGATCTTCATCGAAAATATCATGTCGTTAACTACCTAAGGGCAGTTTCTGACGGTGAAAGCAAATGCATAATAACTGCATATACCCAGAAGTAGAGGGAGCTTCCAGTTCACATTATAATCACGCTCAAACAGTACGTAGCAAAAGCCAGTGAATACTGTCTGTGTGCCAGCAGCGTGACCATTACAAAAATGAGAAAGGAATAGGCGACAGGCAGCAGCGTAAAGGAGATTGAGAGCAGGGGAAACTCTCCAGAAGCCTCATTAACTCGGTAAATAGCCCCATCATTGTAATTAAGAGGTGACCGGTAATGGTCAGTGAAAATGGCGTTTGAGATAATCTAGAGAATTAGTTTTAGTAATAAGAAAGTAAATGAACTTTAGGGACGACTGTTTGGTAGAAGTTCCTACTATCCGTGGCTGTAGCATAATTTGATTTCTTAATTTGTTTAATTATTTTGTATTTAGTTTCTTCGGGCCATTGTGACACAAAAGAAGGTGGAAAAGAAATGTGTTAGTGAATTTATCTATATATTGATAAAGGCAAAGCGACATCTTAGATTTAGGCAAGTTAACTGATTCAGAAATGTCCACATATTTTCAGTGGCCTCTTCTCAGTGGTATATTCCTTGTGATAATCTCATTTCATCAGACTTGTAGTCAGGCTCCCATTCATCGCTCAGTTATTATTTAGCATTGTAGTAAAATCAGCATGGTGAAGTATTAGGGTTACATATAATCACAACGTGTATGTTTTAAATAGCTTATTTCCATGTAACACATTTTCATTGTACAAATACTTCTTAACATATGGCATTTAATAGGTTTAGAGTGTCGGTGAGTTATCGGGTTTTTATCCTGAATATTATGTGAGTAATTTTTATTTAAATTTGAAATTTACTATTATATTTCTTGGAAGCTATAATTATTACATTTGTTTTGTCATCTTCGCAGATCTAAACGATGGAAGCACCTTGTGTTCGTTCCTTCGTCGAAGAACTTTATCCACGATACATCAAGCGTGAGTTCTACGACCTGGATATTATTGGTAAGTACATGCTATACCTTGTCATATATATATATATATATATATATATATATATATATATATATATATATATATATATTTATATATTATATATATATATATATATATGATGTATATATATGATGTATATTTGTATGTATTGCATCTAAGTAAATATCAGTGTATATTTACACAGTTTCCTATATATTCATGCAAAACACATCTGTTGTTAGCTGGGAAACATACATGTTAGAACTAACATAAGTTAGTTTGTGGGATATTTTCTATGCATGCTTATATTATAATTATGTAGATATACAGTATATCACAGTCTGATGATTAAGGAATCTCTTTGCTGTAATCTGTTTATTTTTGGTATATATCGGATCCCTGAGCGTGAGGGGATGTCGTCCCCGAAAATAGAGTTTATGTACAATTTAAACCGTATGTGAAGGTTCCACACAAAATGAAGATGGTATTTTTGCGTTCACCAAAATTTATGTTGAAATTTATATATATATATATATATATATATATATATATATATATATATATATATATATATATATATATATATATATATATATATATATATATATATATGTGTGTGTATGTATATATTTATGTATTATATATATGTATGTATGTATGTATATATGTATATATATATATATATATATATATATATGTATATATATTAATATATCTTATATTTGTTTTATATATATATATATATATATATATATATATATATATATATATATTGTTATATATATATATATATATATATATATATATATATATATATATACACATATACACACACAGTATATGTGTGTGTGTGTGTGATGTTTAAACCCCCGTGAAAACTATTGATACGACGAACCATATATGTCATTATGGCAATACTACGGTCCTGATCACTAGTGAATTAGGACAGTAGGCAAGTAACAAAGTACATACATGGAGTATTCAGGTGGGGGAATAACAACGGCGAAAGGATTATCCGAGGCGGTTGTTCAGTGATGAAAGCAATCAATCCGTTGTTTGTTTTGGTTCTCGTTAGCTCCCACCCGTGTCGAGTCTGGTGGGCGCGTCCGCTGGAACACTTGCTTAAGAATGGCTCTGGAGACTAAGTCAACCGAGAAATCCAATTTCCAGTTTCCTGCTGACAGATTCATACTCTCGCAAGTCTCTCAGATTGACTAATAATGGCAGATTCCAAAGTCTTTACAGGAAGTTACTTTTGAAAAAGAACTCAGCCTAAGTGTGCCTCGCATGTACAGAATTCCTGAACCATATCCTGGTGATCAATCATACTCAGTTAATCTTTGTGAGATGGATCTACCGGTCTCCTCGATGTAAATTTTATTACGGTTTTTTGTATGGGATTTTATAAACACTGGTAACTTTCTGCTATTTATTTTAATGCACGTTTATGAGCAAACTATCGATGGATTTAGGATGGTGAGAAATAAACGGATCATCAGATTGAAGGTGTTATGTGTCACTGGCTTTTTTTGATGTTTTCAGTGTAGAGGAGCTTTATTTTATCGTTGAAGTCTGTTATTAGTGCAGTGTATTTATTGATAGCTTTCTCGATACTATATTCTGAGCAGAGTAATATGGTCAGATGATGAAGAACTAAATCAAGTTGTTTTTCGATGTATACCCATGCGAACCTATCCTGCGCCCTCTAAGAAATATAAGATTGCAACCGATCATTACCCTTACTGAAACACCAAGTTAGCCTAAGAAGGGGTTCTAGGAAACAACGAAAGTAGGCTTTCCATCTGCAAGGAAGGTATATTTTGTTTGCTGGCGTTGAGGTTGCTTTTTACGGAAGAAAATTGTTTGAGGAAAATAAATTTTTGGGTTGGTGTAAAAAGTGGTTCTGAGACAAGGGTGTGTTAGGTCTCCATAGCTGTCTAATATCTTCATGGATAGCGTGATGGGATAAGTCGGAGAAAAAACGCTTAGACGATAAGAATGACAAAATGATGAAAATAGAAAGTGGGGACCTTCATTGATCGCAAGGAATAGCAGATAGGTCTGTTTCAGTATTTTCGCTTGCACTTATCTTCGCTTCTTCCCTCCCATTATAATTGTAATCCCCTGTCATTCAGCGCTCAGTCGGTCTGTCATCTATCTGGAGCTAACCATAAGAGAAAAAGAACGAGTAAAAAATGCGCCGAGGTTTCTTCAGCGCAGTCGAGTTTTCTATACTGTCGCTAGAGACCGTACAATCAAAGCACCGAAAATAGACCTATATTTCAGTGGTCTCGGTATAATGCTGTATGAATCGTGGCCCATGCATCTTTAACCACGGCCTGGTGGCGGCCTGTCCTATATCGTTGCTAGATCCACGATTATGGCTAATTTTAACCTTGAATAAAATCAAAACTAATGAGGCTAGAGGGCTGTAATTTGGTATGTTTGATGATTGAAGGGTGGATGATCAACATACCAATTTGCAGCCCTCTTGCCTCAGTAGTTTTTAAGATCTGAGGGCGGACGGACAGACAAAGCCGTCAGAATAGTTTTCTTTTACAGAAAACTAAAAACGATTGGTTCACTAAGGTGATAAAGAACTATTTCCCACCTTTTAAATTGCTTATAATAAACGGTTTCGGAAACACGGTAGAAAGAATGGATTTCAGAATTCTGAACTTAATTTCTGTCTTTGAGAGAGAAACACAGGGTATTGGCATTCACTAGAATCAGTTCACTGAAGTATTCATAGAGGAAAAGCCGCCGATGAGTCTCTGATCTCTCAGACAGTGATGGTTAAAACTACCAGACGCACACATACACACACACACACATATATATATATATATATATATATATATATATATATATATATATATATATATATATATATATATATATATATGTATGTATATATATACATATGTATACGTATATATATTGTCGCGCTTTAAATCTATCCAACTTACTAGTAGAAGATCACATTGAAATAGAATATATTTTAGTCAGAAATGATCGTATTACAAAAAAAAAAAAATGAAACTCGTCGGATTTATTACTTGCTGTGTAGTGGTCTTTGTGGATTATTCTGAGAATCTCTTCTGCATCGGCATATGTGTACTAAGAATTGAGATTACATGAGGGTTTGTAGAGAAATACCTTACGGGAAATCTGAGAACTCGCTGTCAATCGTATCTCATGGATTATATATTTTTCTAGTAATTTTGTCAGTTGTTATTGTAGCAGCCAGTCTCATATATAACTTTCGGCTTATGCGATGCGATTTCCACTTTCACTAGGATTTGTTAGTGAGGTTTCCATGAATAACAGCAATTGGTTTGTAAACACCTTCACGGTCATTTTTGTTATATAAAAGTGCTCCTATTTCTACCTCACAACTATATATCCCTGCTCAGGTAATGCCAAATTCAAGTTTCCTCGTTTAGAAGAAACACTGCCTTCAAACGTTAACTTAGCTCATTTTTATACATAAAAGCTGACCACATTTTTATACATATTAACTTTCAACATTACCACGGTTTTATACGTAACTTGTCACATTTTTAAACGTATTAACTTTCCGCATTTTTATACATATTACCTTCTCATTTTTATACGCGGCAACGGACCAATTTTTATACATAACTTGCCACGTTTTAATAGATATTTCACAGGAAGAAAGATATTTTAAGATAACGTATGCATTGGTCATGTCAAACATAGCCAAGTTCTAAAAGTAAAGATACATAGATAATCAACACCAGCAACTAGCAGAGCTAAACAGCACAATATCCAATCTTATCTTAGACAAATAGCATCACGCAACTAGTAATTAATAATATGTATTGCCTCTTATCACGGGAGTGAAAGTGTATATCCTGGGTTAGATGAAACGTTTCCTACGTCGTCTCGCTTAGCAAAACATTTGCCCACTTTCCCATCCCACATGAACCTGAATAGCAGGTTCATATTCGTTTATTGTTGTTAAATAATTAATTTTTACATTCACGAAATAAAACATTTTCACTTGAATACTTTATGAGTCTTGAAAAAGATGCCATTAGAATGGGCTTGTTGCTTGTACAGGTATTTATAAGGGTTGCTCTCTAAACAAGAGCCCGTACTGTCACAAGGTCTGATTAACCTAGCGTGCAAGTTGTGAAGGTTTATGGTACAGTTGCTCCCAAAACTAGATATTCAAGTAAACAGGTAAATCCTTATCATTCAGAAGACAGTCGATAACAGCTGGGTACACTGTAATATATAAGAGGTTGAGGCGATTAATTTGAAGGCATGGTTCAGTTAAAAAATAATATTCAGCCATATGACAAATAATGTCAAAGGAGTTAAGTAGATACCTTATCACAGTACAAGGTGGTTCACAGTAACCATTTAGTGCACATTAATCAGTAGCCAATTTCTTATTAACAAAGAACTTTGGACTAAGAAGTTTAAGGATCTTATTCCAAGTAATTAGATGTTAGGTTTTGGCCTTGAAAGTCATCCAGTCTCCATTCTTTTTGTTAAAATGACTCTTTTTGGTCCATTTGACGAATTGCGTAGCATTCTCATCCTTTAGGTGTAGGTTTATGCTTGTGTAGATGATGCATAACTAAACGCTCTTCAATTAGATGCATGTAAACGTGTTTAGGTATGTCATATTTGTTTGGGTTCAAAAGATAAATATCAAGAAAATCCTGAAATCCAGTGCTCTCTCTCTCTCTCTCTCTCTCTCTCTCTCTCTCTCTCTCTCTCTCTCCTGGTCTCGTCTCGTCTCGGTCCGCATCCGCTCACCCTTTAAATGCAAATGTTTATCTCTTAAGCTCTCACGCTTCATTCTCTTAAAAGTATATGAGCCTGTTAAGTGTTTATCCTTTATTCCCTTAAGTGCCGCGGCCTTTTATTCTCATTTTCGTGGTGCACGTCATTTGTACCGCGTCCCTGTTTCGAATGAATGTCTTAATTTCGAGTCGTTTTTCACGCCAAATGATCTCGATGGAAACTTTTCTACTTCATTGCGCCATTTTACGTTACAGCTGGAATTGCTTGTATGTTATAATCAGGCTGTCTTCCTTGTGTTACGCTTTGCGTGCGCGAAAG
This sequence comes from Macrobrachium rosenbergii, assembly GCF_040412425.1. NCBI lineage: Eukaryota > Metazoa > Arthropoda > Malacostraca > Decapoda > Palaemonidae > Macrobrachium > Macrobrachium rosenbergii. Next base: position 11,762,134 of record NC_089790.1, read on the forward strand.
CGCGCCCCGTTGCTTGCGGTGTTTGTTTAGAGGGTACTTTCGGCGATGAAACAGTGAGTGATTGAATCAATAACTTTGTGAATGAGAAAATGCTATTTCTTCATTTATTCAAAGCATCATTCACCTTTGAATACATTCGCAACCGCAGACCGGTAATAGGCTGCGTATTAATTATGTACGACTAAATTAGATATCCGTAAGCTAATTAAGACCTTCATATTTTATTATTATCATCTGCATGAATAATTCAGTAGAAGCTTCGCGTTGTTTTTCCTTTGTCTGAAGTTATTGCGTTTATGTTGCAAGCTTCTGTATGTATTCGCCTAGGCTTTGATCTCTGTCTTTTTATGTCTCTGCAGATGTTAATTAGTTTAACTGAGAAGAACAAGATTAAAGTAAACAAAGGTATATTAAAAAATACTTACGCAAATGTGATAAAAAAAGACAGCATTATGTGCATCAGGCTGTTTACATTTAGAAAAACGCACGCTATTTTATTTGTATGTGTATACGTTTTCTTATATCTGCTGTATGTGTATATATATATATATATATATATATATATATATATATATATATATATATATATATATATATATATATATATATATATATATATATGAATTTTTGCAATTAGAACATGCGTGACCTATTTATACCCACACATATTAAGCCTCAAATATCATTCAGAATTGAATTCACATTATATATATATATATATATATATATATATATATATATATATATATATATATATATATATATATATATATATATATATAGAAAACAGAAAGTCGCATATTGTAGAGGAAATGGCCTGGCGCCCCAAAGTCTAGAGTAAAGGAATGAAAGAGGATGTCTGGCCCATAGAAATTTGATGTCATACATTTCACAAAACATCGGGCGATTTAAAAATGAAGGACCGTTATTATACTGGTTTCTAGGAACAAGATAAAAATAAGGAAAGGGGAAAAAAAAAGGAGCAATAATACACGGAGCGAAAAATAATCAAGAGGAGAAAGTTGGGGAAAAACAACAAATGAAGACCAGCGTGAGAGAAAATGTTTGAGGTGGAACTAACATGGAGAAAAAATAAGGTTGAAAGAAATGGCATGAAAATAATTGCCTGATATACTAAAAGAAAAAAAGAGAGAGAGAGAGAGATGGAAAGTAAAAACAAGAAACATGTAGGGAAACTAACAGAAATGTTCAACGAAAATTTCCATTTCAAATAAGTCTCACAAGACATGCATCTTTATTTTTGAGTAAATTCCTCCATAAGTTATTCGCTTGAATCGGACTGGCAGAAGATGGACAGACCGAAGGCTATCTGAAGCCTATGCATGCGTTAGGCTTCAAAGACTTCGTAGCCTACTTCTTGGCCATTTGCCATGTCATTGTTGGGTGCGGAACACAAACTCCAACACTTCGTGATAAAAAAAGAAATTCAGACCTTTTCGTCTTCCTTCTCTTGAAACAAATATCAATAAAGTTCATCCTTGCAAAATCTATGCCAGTGATTTTGATGTATTGATTTCTCGTTTAGAATTATGGATGAAGTTTAGATACGTCTCTCAGGTTCTTCTAAAAGGAAGTCAGGGTGCAAAGCGACCTTTTCAGATCGTCGTTTCACGGATGTATTGTGTAAATGGTTACAATAAATACTTATTGTAGAGGCATGTGGGTCTGACCAGCGCCTTCATTCTCCTGATTTTTTCCACATTTCTTCTCCCATCACTCCAGAATCTTTCCTTTATGTGAGCCTTGTCTTTAAATGGAATACAATCTTCATTTTATTCTCTTTTTTTTTATTTTATTTTATCCTATTTATTTATGTTTGATAATACCACGGTCAAAACTTCCTATAAGATATAACCGGACAACTGCCCATGTTTTTCAGTTTTATATGCCAATTTTAACCATAAAAGAAACCTTTTATTTTGTTGGTATTCATTTTCTGAGCCGTAAGCGTGTTCGTTTCCGATACCAGCCCGAGATTTTACTTGTAAGCTTGTTTTTATGATGCCTTGTCACAAGTGATTAAATATGAAGAAAAATATTTCATAATAGAATTTCATTCCTAGAACTGAGGAAGCTTCATGAATTTGTTGCCACCGAGGACGGTGCCTGCAGTAAGGTGCTCAATCGGGTAGTGTTACTTGTACAGTGGAAAAATGAAGGCAGGGTCAAGTAGGCAAAGTTCTGTTGGTACAGAAGATTATAGAGGCAATAAACGATTTTACGAAAGAGCTTCTCGTAGGAGGAGGAGCTGCCTATGAAACAATTGAAAGTATATACAGCTGACTCAATTTCTCATGAGAGAGAGAGAGAGAGAGAGAGAGAGAGAGAGAGAGAGAGAGAGAGGTGCTCAGCAAACTTATTGTTAACTTTTCAGTCTTTCTTAAGGTCACACACACACTACAAATGACATCAGCACGCTGACATGCATTCACGCATACCAACACTGACAGACAGGCGTGCAAAAGGAGGTGGATGAAGGAGACTGGGTGTTAAGGAGAAATGCTTGAAAACTGCAAGAACTATTTTATTTTATCATCATTGAGATATATATATATATATATATATATATATATATATATATATATATATATATTATTTTTTCTTGATAGCATGTAATTTCTTTCATTTCTACACACCTGTTACCAGACCGTGCGATAAAAGGATCGCCATGTTTTAGTTGCGAACTGGCCTCAGGATTCTATAAAAGCTTTTCGGTTTAAGCTGTTAGGTAGAAGTAAACACGTAAGAAACGGGAAATGGACAGAAGAACGTATGGTTTATTTCGCGTACCCAAATGCAGCTTGAGGTTGGTTCAGTCATCACTGATGATCCCTGGATTAGCCTCGATTAGCCAAGACAGTTATCTCGTCTGAAGAATGAACAACCTTCTAGTCTCTTGTAACACGAAGGCCTTGTCTCCTATTTATTAGTAATAAATATTGCTTATTCGTTTTTGGATATCGTTCTCTCATACGTACGTGAAATTTCTTGATGAATTGAGAATAATTCAGTGGTTGATGAATTATCTAAATTCAGAGAATAGAAATAGTGCATATCTTTTAATAGTTTCCTTTAGATGTCATCCTGTTTAAAAAGTTCATTGTTGTACTTTTCACATATAACTAGCCTAAACCTGCATAGAAGTATAGCAGAGATGTTGACGTATATATAAACAGACGGGTGTGCATACAAGGCATTTTTTATATATATATATATATATATATATATATATATATATATATATATATATATATATATATATATATATATATGTGTGTGTGTGTGTGTGTGTGTGTGTGTAATATATAAATAATATATATATATATATATATATATATATATATATATATATATATATATGAAATGTGTGTTTGGATGCTTATAGATGTTAGTGACCTTGGACGTTACGGCGACAGAGAACATTATATCAGTTAATCGGTGTCAGGAGTACAAGGGTCCACTATGTATTTTCGCCACGAAGGTCTGCCCCTGTGTCAGTTCCCTCTTGTTATCAAAATTCTTTTTGTGCTTCGCTCTTCATAGCTGATTTGTCATTTCTTCCATCACTGTACACCTCCCACCCCTTTCCCATTTAGCTGTCCACCTTGACACTTGTAAACCAGTTTTCCTTTTCTCCTGGAATACGGTCCAGTCTTTAAGTTGTTTGCATCACCAGAGAAAAATACTGGGGTCAATCCAGGAGCGGGCATGGAACACTTTAGATGGCTCTTATGAAATTCCACTGTGCCTTCGTAATTATAAGCAGTGCAATAGGTACCTGGTATATAATCGACGTTACTTGAGATGTGGGGGAGTGTGGGCAGCCAGGTTAAGAAATGGCGTGGAGTTTGCAATCTCATTTTAATAGAATTACTGGAAACTGGAATGACCATCCCTATAGTAGCAACCACTGGTGGTAAAAATGCAGGGAAAGGCGTAAGAAAAGTGTATAAATGTTATTATAAATTTCTCTCTCTCTCTCTCTCTCTCTCTCTCTCTCTCTCTCTCTCTCTCTCTCTCTCTCTCTCTCTCCAAGTCATTTGGCGACCAAAGTTGACATGTCACTTCAGCACCATTTTTGCTTACGTTCAGGAAGACGGTGTGCGAAAGTTCATTCTTTCCTAATTTCAAAACATCCCATTACTGCTTGACGTCCGATCGCCTGATACTGTTGTTAAGAAACACTGTTATTTTTACTCTGGAAGTACGGACGACGGGCTAGCGAAGAGCTGTCCACTCTCATAATGATTGGTTAGATTTTTTAATGACATTTTTAATTGAACCAGTCTCCAGGAGCTTTTATTTCGGTTTGTATGCTGAGTCCTGGATATTTGCTTCTCAAGTTTTGCTTCAGGTGTCAATATCTGTCTCTTGAGTAATGATGCCTTTGTGTGGATCTTTCAGTTACTGGGTATTTCTGTCTCTGTCTTTTTGTCTCTCTCTTTCTCTTTATGGATATATATCTATATGTGTGTGTATGCATGTGTATATATATCTGTATGCATGTATGTATGTATGGATGTATGTATGTATGTATGTGTAAATATTTGTATGTATATATAATATATATATAGTTTGATAGTTCCCTGGACATCATATTGTAATCTGGATTCCTAATAGCCTTGATTCCTTCTATAATAGTTCTCTGAAGAAGCAAGATCTCAGGAACTTAATTTACAAAATTTCTAATCCTAATAGAATAGATGAATTTAAGCTGGAAAAATTGCTAATGTATTTTTGATGTGGATAAACATGACATATTCATCAGGGAAAAGGTAGGAAATCTGAAGTTACAAAGGTTCGAAAGCAGTGATTGGTAAAGGACCAGAGGGTGTTTTCAGTACATGATAACTCAGGTTATAAGATTTAGTAGAAAGATTTCGTATTTCCTCTGAGGAGAGATGCTTAGCAATTTTTGCTAAATAAGCCACAAGTAGAGTAAAGAGGAGTTGATTAGAAAGACTTCTGCAATGCTTCCTTGTCCGAGTGGCGTAGGAGTGTCAGTCAGAGCCGGGTTTAGTTGGAGAGACAATTGCAACAGAAGAGCATACGTGAGTATCAAGTCGCTTCGGCCGTGCTACAGTCGATATTCCAGGAACGAAAACGAGAAGAATTTTTTCATATTGGTCGCCTGTATGGTTAAGAAATGCTCACTAGTGAAATGATAGGCTCTAGTTTTATCTGTTTATGTATGTGCGTGTATTTGTGTGTTTTGCGTGAATATTTATTTTACTTTTGCTATAGTTATTCGCCCTTTTTTTTTTTTTTACAAAATTTGGCACCCCCATAATGGTTAATTGTAAATGAAAGGATGATTAACTCTCTCTCTCTCTCTCTCTCTCTTAT
>NC_089790.1:11770000-11785000 GCF_040412425.1 Macrobrachium rosenbergii
CAAGATTAACTAGGTCTGAATCCTCTTTATAAGCCGTTTTTCCATTGCACTGTGTACTCTTCAGATTCATCTGTATTCAAGTCTCCTCAGTACGATTCTTTCTAACCGCCTGAAGCACCTGCTCACGTTCAACTTGTACAGTTCGGTATATCTAACCTTTTCTCCCTACTTTTGTTTATTCGTGATTTTGCTATTTGCATACCTGTACGCTATTTTCTTTCCATTCTTAAAGTTTGACTTGTTTCACTTTTCTTCTTTGATTTTATCATTTCATTAAGTTGCCATTTTTGAACACAAGGCGTCTGCATCCGCAAGCACCCTGTGGAGACACATCGACAATATTGTTGGAAAGTTCAAACTCTACATTCACATCTCCCACCTAGATTTATCAAATTTTCCAATGACCCCTATGATCCCCTCCACATTCACATCTCCCACGTAGATTTATCAAATTTTCCAATGACCCCTATGATCCCCTCCATTCTGCATTTTCATTTGTTTTATTAAAATCTTAACCACATTCAGAGTTTTGTGCTTAAGAAGAGATATATGCGTGTCACACATACTGTATATACATATACATACATACATACTCGTATACGTATGTATTTCTGTGTATGTATATCAAAGCCACTGGTCACTTTTGTACCAGATATATATGTGCGTTTTAATAGCCACAGTGACCTCTTAACGTCTCGGTTTCTTGAAATTTTTGATACGTTTGCATCTACAAAGCCTAAGATCCAAAGACGAAACAAGTGAAAAAACTCTAACATCCGATGTAGGGTTCGAACTTTCACCCCCTCTGGTTCAGTTCCTCCCACCTCTGTCTTGAGGGTTGAGGTATAGTCTATTTGTGCCCCAAACCGTTGGCATTGTATAGGGTTTCAGTGTCCAGGTTGTGCCGCTTAGTGCCAATTTGGTTGTAGTCTCCAGTATATAAACTGAATCGATAATTTGGTTGCCATTTTCCATCTTAAGACGTTTCCTCTTTAGAGGTTGTGGGGCCAGAAGGATTAACCTTATGGTTTTCAGCAACTCCAAGGATGAGGTTGGTAGTCCATCACCCCTTTTTCTTGAACCCAGCAGACAGCTGGAACGACTGGTAGGTGGCTGAGTCGGGATCGAATCTTGGTCCTTTTGAATGCGACCCAGTGCTCCTGCACCTTCTGATGTAAACCATCACCTATTTAAAACTTCATTTAATGATTCTCTCAGTATTGTTAATTCGCGCAACCTAATACGAGCATTATCGTTTACATCACTTCTTCATTAGTAACGGAATCTCACAAAAGAAAACTGGAAAACAAAAATAGCCACAAACAAATGATGTTATCTGTCAAAGAGAAGGAGGGGGAAAATACACGAATGCAGGAATGTGGGAAGAGTCTAATTAGAGCAGCCTGATTAGAATAATGAAGGGTCTTGGTAGGTCGTTATAATCACCGGTAAGATAATCTGTTACAGTTAAGATTTTTCACTAACAATTGGTGCACAGTGTAATGGTGACAGTTTAGTGCTCTTGTTTTATTTGCAAATCATATAACTATTGATATATGTTATGAGATGAAAACATAAACCACTGGTTGGAATATTCCCGTTATCGATCTCTTAGATTCACGAATATTATAATTTTAGAATATACTTTCATATTTGTGAATAAAATTGTAACCGGAGAGTATTCGTTTGATAAGAAATGATTTGAAAATAGAGATTATTAAGCAACAAATTCAACAGAAGTCTGTTTACGAGTAAACAGGAGCACGTGTAAGCGTAATGCTAATTTGTTTGCCCAATGGCTGTTTTATGTGACCGTTCATTAGCATCGTATTTGTTTATCATTAAGGTTCACTGAACTCTTTCTAAGCCTTAGGCGGCCCTTCGGAAAACATCGGGAGTTAAATATATCTTAATCAAGGTATGGCCCCGACCTCAGCTCTCTCTCTCTCTCTCTCTCTCTCTCTCTCTCTCTCTCTCTCTCTCTCTCTCTCTCTCAAAACATTGTATTTTTTTCTATTTTTTTCAATTTTGCTCTCTCTCTCTCTCTTCTCTCTCTCTCTCTCTCTCTCTCTCTCTCTCTCTCTCTCTCTCAAAACATTGCATTTTTCTATTCCATTTTTCAATTTTTGCTCTCTCTCTCTCTCTCTCTCTCTCTCTCTCTCTCTCTCTCTCTCTCAAAACATTCCCTTTTTCAATTTTTGCTTTCTCTCTCTCTCTCTCTCTCTCTCTCTCTCTCTCTCTCTCTCTCTCTCTCTCTCTCTCTCTCTCTCTCTCTCTCAAAACATTGTATTTTTTCTCATTCCCTTTTTCAATTTTGCTCTCTCTCTCTCTCTCTCTCTCTCTCTCTCTCTCTCTCTCTCTCTCTCTCTCTCTCTCTCCTCACAGATGCCGCCGTTCTTGTCGTGCGTGTGTGCGTTCGAATGCAGCAGGCATCCGGGACCCACCTATTGATGTAAAAGTAAATAAAGGTATTTTACCTTTTAGCGCCGACACGGCTGGTTGACCATCGCTCATTTAGCATTCAGAGAACCAGCGGAACTCACTGCCAAGGTTTCACGACCGCTGTTGCAAAAAGAAGATAGAATAGGAAAAAAAAAATTACATTTATTTTTACCTCTTTTTTTTCATTCTCTTTCCTCAGAAAACCGGTTAATGGCTCGGTCGTTCTCCGGCGAGAGAACAGCGAGTGTCCCAAAATGAAATACTTAATGTCAGGGCGTTCGTTTCCAACGCCCGCGCAGAATGATGAAACCACCCGACTTTTTTTTCTCCCGGCGATTATTGTTGTTTCCAAAGAATCATATGTAGGTGCCTTTCGCCGGAATGACAACGCGCGGGAGATAATGTGGGGAATGGGGAATTAAAAAAAAAAGGGAAAAACACAACCGACGCAATAATGGGAAAGGGAAAAGATTCAGGCAGACTCTTCTTGGTCGAAGACCGTTGGAGACGTCTCAGCCTCTGGTTCGTTACCTGGGACAATATGCATCACAAAGCAAAGGAAAAATAAACGTGAAAGGAAAAGAAAAGGGAGATGAGAGGAGGAGAAGAAGAAGAAGAAGAAGAAGAAGACAAGTGCGATGGGCGTGGTGTTTTGAACCGGGAAGCAAGAATACACTACGTATCCTTTTTGGTTCTCAAAAGAAGAAACGATACGAGTAATAATTGGCTCGTCTGCCAATTGTGAGAATGCAGGGAAGTCCGGAGGAGCCGAGAGGGGAGCGTCTTGCGAAGTGTTGAACGAGAAAGAAACCCGGGAGATTTTACCCTTTGAAAAGTCAGTTTATAATGAATAAAAAAGGAAGTAAAAATGTATCGGCAAAGAGTGATATATATATATATTTTTGAAAAGCGGAGGCGTGAGAGAGAAGCAAGAAGCGGAAAGGAAGGGGGCGGAGAGAGAGAGAGAGAGAGAGAGAGAGAGAGAGAGAGAGAGAGAGAGAGAGATTATGATTAGATATTAGGACGATGAGTTGTAGCTCTCCGATATTAGCTGAAGTATTAACAAGAGTAATGAAGAAATGCCCACATAGTGCGAAACCGGTGAGGGAATAGGGAGGGAGGGAGATAGAGTGAGAGAATTCAGGAGGGAATGAAATGGAGGAAGAGGAGGGAGGAAGGGAGGGAGATGAGATCAAAAGGAGGAGGAGGACGGGGAGTGGGTTAACATAGGAAGAGCGACCTCATTAAGAAACATCAAAGGAATATGTGTCCCAAGGGGAATCAGGTGACCTCCGTACCTAATGTCTTTTAAGCAACGGCTAATCCCAAATTTCAAAGCAAACGGAACTAACAAGTGGAAAAACGCCTGGAAAAAGCAACAGCCTTGAAAAGTAGCTCGTCCCGATACGAGCTCTTTTGAAATGGACCTCGTCACGCATCCGAAATGCCGGAAAAGAGTCATTCCATTGGCGAGGAGGAAGTCAAGATTCGGGGTTTCGCAGTCGGGATCAAGTTTCTTCTTCGTAACAAAACCCGGAGAACCAACAAACAGAGTTTCAGTTCGAAGCCGATATGGCTGGCAATCGACGCCTAAGAACACATAAACTCTGACTCCTTCCCTCCCTCACCCTTCCCCCTCGACACACTCTCTCTCTCTCTCTCTCTCTCTCTCTCTCTCTCTCTCTCTCTCTCTCTCTCTCTCTCTCCATAAAGTAGCCGATTATTGGCAAATATCGTATGAGAATCCGGTATCAAAATTGAATGACTAAATCAGGTCTCTCATGAAGGAGATGAATTACTGTGTTTTCGTTATAGATTTGGACGTGTATGTACATTGTTGATCTTTATGACTGCTTGGCTTCCCTGACTGCATGGCACTTGCTTGTCAGTGCCTTAGCCTCGAGTGTTGTGAATGCTCGCATGAGGAGGGTAATGACCTCCTTTCCAGAATCCTTGGACTGAACCTGAGCTTTAGAAAATTGAAAACTTGTTAATTTTAATCATGTTAATTTTAATTACTAATGGTACTGGATTTTTTCAAAAATGTGTGTGGGTATTTATGGGTATAAATGAATTTCATAGATGTTAATTACGTTAGAATTAGTGTCAAGTTTTTCTATATATAATTTATCAAATTATTTTCTCCATCGTCACTGACGACGGTTGTGTTGACGTCAATTTTAATAGAAAATCAATCAGTCAAAACAAACCTCCTCCCTCTCCAGCTCTCTCTCTCTCTCTCTCTCTCTCTCTCTCTGTATAAATCTGAGGATTTTGCTTGTCTGCGCTCGTGCATATCGCCGTGTCTATCTATGTCAAACTTTTGCGTGTGTGCTTACCACTCTGCCTGGATGCTTCATTTGTTACCGCACTCGCTCTTCGTCCTCATGGATTCGTTTTTCTTCTTTTTCTTCTTCTTCTTCGTCTTCTTTTTCACTCTCCCGGACGCGCATTGCTTCACGTCTGTCCGACTGTCTCAGTCTCTCTTCGCGTTTGCATTACTCTCTCTCTCTCTCTCTCTCTCGCCCTTTATGGTCTCAACAACAGAATGTTTCTTTCTTATATTCATGTTTTATCGAGGTGTCTTTCGTTGATAGCATTACTCCTATTATCAATGCATTTCATTGCCTTTATTTATTTATTTATTTTAACTGTTATTGTATTTTAGAGAAAGTATTTTGATTTGAAAATCTTCCAGCATGAAAATCAAATGGCATTTTATTCATGATTCATGTATACTTTGGAAATCGATACCCACATTTTCGTCGTAGAATTGGAACGAACAACAAATTCACTCTTGTTATGTGTTTTTTTAAATATTGCATGTATTGATGTGTTTTGTTTAGGAATATCAGTATTGGTTTCCCTTTAATTATCTAGTTTATAGGCTTTACCCTGTTCAGGTATTTTTGTTGGTTGTTATTTGCATCATACGTACATACATGCATACACACACATGTATATAAAATATATATATATATATATATATATATATATATATATATATATATATATATATATATATATATATTTATATATATATATATATATATATATATATATATAAATATATATATATATATATTTATATATATATACATATATATATATATATATATATATATATATGTATGTATAAATATAATCATGAAACTACAAATAATGTTTAATATCGAATTACGCTACTTCAGGAATATCTCCGATGGGAATTATCACCGAAGGGGAAATTTTTAAGTGATAAATGGATCGGTTGATGGTTTGACCGTTGAATGGAGTCGTTGGAAGGTACCGTGTCGAGGATCGAGACCCGGCGGTGCCGATCCATTTATCACTTAAAAATTCTCCTTCGGTGATAATTCTCCATCGGCGATATTCTGATATAAAAGAATTTTAGATTTATATATATATATATATATATATATATATATATATATATATATATATATATATATATATATATATATATATATTCCCAGAATAAAGTCTTCCTCCCCCAACAGCGGTTGCTCTAGATGATAAGACAAGACTAGGATCACTGCCACATTCATACTTTAACGGCTGGATTATTGATGAACACCCTGTGCAAAACACCTCCACAACATTAGCATCTTCTTACACCTAAAAAGAAGGCTTATCAGTAGCGTTAAGCACTACTCGACACACCACAGCATTCACTTCTCCGTCTTGCATGCTCTCTTTGGCTTCTTGGAAGCTGGAAGCTGATGCCCTACTTTTCTCATACCTTTTCGAACCATCAGTAGAATGATGTAAAGTTTCCTGTCCCCCTCCCTCCCAGTACTTCTGAATTGTACACTCTTTTCACCATTTCTGTCATGCTCCATTCTTCACACTTGAACAGAGCCTCAAAATACTGATCAATCCACTCTCGTATGCTAACCCTTTCTATCATCTCTGCTTTTGTCCACTTTTCTCATCTGCTTAATATCTGCTTCATTGTTCTTATGCCACATATGCTCTCGAAATAGTTCATCTTTAGAGCTTTCTACCGATTTTTTCACAAGCATTCCTCATCCACACTTCTCTTACATAAAGGAGATTAGGCTCAGGAATCCCTGCATTCATTTCAATCTTGGCTTTCATAGATAGGTCTGTCTAAGCAGTCCTTTGTTCAAACTCTGATAACTTACTTTCTTCACTTATTTTAAGATTCGCTTCTTTTTTTTTCTTACCATTGTATTATATATTTACAATCTAAACACATATACAAATCAACTGCTTCCATTCTCCTTCCATCCATATTAAAAGTTATTTTTCCATTACGTGATTTCCATTCCCCTTGCTACCTTCCTCTTGCTTGCTCTCATTCATTTTCAATTTTATCGTTTTGCAAAATTTTCCACTAGTGTGTGCACTTTCTCTTCATTATCCCCAGTCAGTGCTGCATCGTCTACAAACATCAGTCATTTCATAGTCAGTTTACTACTTGCCCTTTCGTATTCTGCAATTTTGCGCCTAGACCATTCTTCTTATTTTACAATTTTTCAACTGAATTTACTCATTTTTCTCTGACTGCTCGCACCACTATCCAAAACGATTTTAAATAGCCTTGGAGGCATAGTAAACCCTTGTCTCAGTCTCAATTTTACACCAAGCCAGTTACCAAGCTTCACTTCCATTATAAACACTTTTCGTCGCAATAAATCAACACATTCCACATTGCTTTTCCGTTTTGATTCTCCCATCTTCTATAAGGGCTAAATATGACACATGCAGATCTTTCTCTTTACTTTGTACTTAACTGTTTCATAACAATCACTTGATCCACACACCCTATTTCCTGTTTTCCCTTATCAGTCTTTCTGTCATTATTTTACTTTCTCAATCAAGACTTACCATGAAGCTTCCTTGGTATACTGAGTAACTGTTTGTCCATGTGATTCATACTGTATCATCTGTCACTGTTACTTACACAAAGAAACAGTAATTCCTCTCATCCATTATTCATATCTGGTTCCTCATCTAGACAAACCTTACACAACCTGGGCAACTACTCAGTACACTCACCACCATATCATCTAGACAAACCTTACACAACCTGGGCAATTACTCAATACACTCACCACCATACTTGTTGCCAGATAAAGGTAGGTGACGCATGATCATTATTAGCAAACCTGGATATATATATATATATATATATATATATATATATATATATATATATATATATATATATATATGTGTGTGTGTGTGTGTGTGTGTGTGTGTGTGTGTGTGTGTGTGTGTGTTGTGTGTGTATTAGTCTGCAGGTATGTAGCTTTCAGTCGACCAGGGCTTTGCAAATTTTCCCTTACTCTCTCTCTCTCTCTCTCTCTCTCTCTCTCTCTCTCTCTCTCTCTCTCTCTCTCTCTCTCGTATTATTTTTGAATAAAGTCACATATATTCTAGTAGGATAGTGCCGTACCTTCTCCACAGTAGGGCCATTCCATATTCTTAATTAAAGTGTAGTGTCCTGAAGATAAAGAAAACATGGCTCTGAGTTTTTATATTTTCTGTGGGGGAGGAGGGGGTTAGACTGCTTTATTTTTTCTTTTTTCTTTTTTTTTGGCTGGTGCGTGCTAAAAAATGGAAGGCATGAAATTCCGGAAATAAACCTTTCCGTCGGTAATTTAGTTACGCTGATTACGCTAATGATGCCGCTTTTTCATGAATTTTCATTATTGCTAGAAATTTGCACCTCTCCCGCTCTTTATATCTGCAACGTCATCGCATTCATGTTTTATTTGCTTAATCATTATTTCCTCGAGAGTGAGGTGATAAATGCACGATAATAAATTAAAAGACAAGTCATTGAGCTAATAAGTGCATGATAATAAATTAAGGGATGAATTATCACGAGCTGCGTTCGATGACTGACAGGCATATGTGAAAAATTGCTTCTGCCAAATTTCCTTAAATCATGATGAACTGGGAAATCGAAATCGAGGTCAGTTAAAATAAATTATATAGGAGCTTAACAAATCAATGACATAAAATCAAAAGAGTATTGTGAAAGAATATGAAGTCTAACACGGTTTAACTTTACAATTTGAGATATTTCAGCAGGTAAAGCATAGGAAGGAAATATAGAATTTTGTTGTTGCAGTTGTTTCATTCACTCTACTTGTGACATTCATTATTTCCTATTTCATTCTTCCAGACATTATTTGATTTGTTAGTGAATTAAATATAAACATGTAAGTTGAAGCTGTTGGTAATCAAGAATCCATACAATGTTGCACAGTTGCAGTGATAAAAAGAAACACAAGAACAAACGAGAAAGATAGTAGGCGACACTGCTTGCCGGAATCCACAAGGAATGGAATATTTGGTCACAATTTGCATCTTCATGTATTTTTACGACAATGTAACGTTTTTGCTTCCTCTGCCAAGTGGAAAAGTCTTGCTGTTAATCTTCGCCCTCCCGCATCGCGTCATCCATTGCAACGAAAGCCACGTCGTGAGTACGCGAATATTAAACACATCCGTCAAGATCATTAGCAATAAATCAAACATTCAACATTTCGCAAATTGCATTCATTTCCCTAAACATGCTCCGGCAAATAGACGAGTCATCAGTAAGTCGAATTGCCTTCGATTTCTGGTTTTTTGCATTTGACTTTCATCAACAAATTGTTTATATTAAAAAAGACAGATTCGCATCAGGATTTTTGTACGGGCGTCCGCATTTCATCCATTCCCCTGCCGCCCAAAAATGAATTTCATAACAGGATCTGGCTGCGTAGTGGCGAATGTAATGAAGCTCATCATGCAAAGTCTCATATGAATTTCAGAGTTAATATTTACTCTGCCATCGGTGTCTGCGTGGCTCTGTTTTGTCGTCAACTTTGTCTGTCAAGATGAACTGCTGTCACTATTTTATGGGAATAAAAAGTTACGGAGACCTGCAATGCTTGAGTGTGCGTTGGATTACTTGAGATATAACTATAATTGTAATAAATCTTTTTCAAAGCAAGCAATTGAAAACCAAAAAGAGGATGCAATGACTACAATTCCACGTGAAGGAATGACTAGGGCTGGTGTCACGCAACTTGTAAAGATTCCCGAAAAAATTTTTTTTGAAGACTTGGCTTCACCACACCCAAAGACATTTACTTATTTGTAGATTTAATTAATTGACACAAGTAAATTTATATCTGTTCACTATAATCTTGAAAATTAAAGCACTACAGAGCTAAGATTGTGTTGGGTAACAATTTCCCCATACCAGAAGCATTTGTAACATTGAAAACAACCATTCATTTCAATCCAAGAATCTAGTAGGTAAATTTGAAATTGTTAGAATTCATGTCCTTTCTATCCAAACTCCAGCAGAATAAAAACGCTAAGACTAAGAACAAGTCCAGAAGACCATCAGAAAAGCAGAATTAAACGCTAATGCTAGATACTCATGGCAATAAAAATTGATGAAATTAAGTAAATCAGAAACTGAGTATGTAAAAGAAATCTGTAAATTCATCAGTTTTTGTGACACTGACTGGCATTTTATAAAGGCTGAACATTTAGCTAGAGAGCTAATGTTAATGTACCTGGTGCGATGTGTTTTTTGGTAAATCTCAGGAATACTTTAATATTGACTAAATAGGATATGTATGCCTCAATTTTATTCCTACTAACTCTTAAACTGAATGCCACATGACTTCTCGCAAATTAAAGAGTCCATAAGGGATCGGAACAGCTAGGGAAAAATACTGCACCCAAGTCTTTTGATGTTGAAGATGTATGATAGTGCAAGGTCAAACCCTGTAATCAGCTGAAGCCTATAATGTCAGACTGGAAATACAATCCATGAATTTATAGTTACGACTGGAGAAACTAGACATCCCGAGACTGCAGAGTTGTTTTGTCTAAAATTATAGTTTCATTGTTAAGTCTTATATTCTTTCTTTTGTTTTTCTTGAATATCTGGATGTTCGCTATTTGAAATGCTCCTAACCAAGCTTTTACATCATGAGAGCAAAAGAGAATACCGTTTACACTGTAAAAACCATCGTTTGTAGAACAGGCATAGCTTATATAAATCACCTTAAATTTATCATCTTAAATTTCGCTTGAAGTGCAGAGCAGATAATGTTGGACAAAGGACACGATTCACATTTCCCGAACACTACAAAATTTAAAGCATTCATGATTGTTGCAGGAATAAGCTGCTCAGAAGTAGATTATTTGACGAAAAAGTTACGTCCATACTTCGTAATGGGGGTAAAACCACAGCATAAACTGTTATAAACTTTTAAAGATAGTTTATAGACTCGATTAATTCTGTCACTTGCTTGTAAATACAGCATTAGCAAATTGTTTGCCTGTTGTTTTACCTTAAAGGATTCCTCCTCATAGAAATCAGTCTGTTTTAGGCTTGATCATGATAGTAAATCGATTAAATGAAACAATGCGAGGTCGTATTTTTCAAAATACTTCTGTGCACAGACAGATATGGGAGCTGATACATTATTATTTAGCGTTTTTCCATATTTGATGAAAATCTTGTATTAAAATCTTTCCCAAAGATGCATTTTCTTGCCATTATTCTTTTATTCTATCCTTTTGTAACTGAGAAAAGATGAGAAATGATGATCATTTCGTGGATTAAGAAATTATTTTAATCACTTTCTTTACAAGAGGCTGCATTGCGTCAGAGGGGTCAAGGATCTGTTTACGGCCAAAGAATGAAAATAAAAAGTGATTGTAGAATGTTATCTCCTTTCACCTGTATCGATGATAAACCTATTGCATTTATCAGCACTGATAATTGGTGATTCTCTCCCAGCTTTCATGCTTTGAATCAGTTTTTCTTTTCTGTTTTTCTTCTTACTCTTTTATGACATCTGAAATAACCGCTATTTTCTTTCGATCTTTCTCTTTCCTTATTGGAATAAGAATTTTCCAATCATGAATCTCCTCTCACGAGTCAGAGGCATTTGCTTATCCTATCTCGTAGACCTATCCATTTGCCCAGCCAATATCATTGCAGAGCCATCTCTATGAATTTTCATCATTCAGGTGACATATTCCCCCCACCCCCAACCCACACACACCAACAGGAGTCAGTCTGATAAGCCTCATAAGTCACTTTTAATCACTTCAGATACCAGTTTGACATTCCCCGTTGTGGCGGTCTTTCTGTTCGAGATCCTCTTTGGTCCACTTTGATTATTTTCGATCAAAGTTTCCTGTAAAATTCACTTAAGGAGTTAGCATGAGGAAGCTGTAATATCCCAGTCATTTTCCGAGCATTTACCACCGAATATTGTTGTAATATGGAAATTTAATTAGCAAACTTGGAAATGTTTACCTTCGTTTTTAATCGTCTGTGAAGACCGTGTTAATTAGTATCTCTGGATTACGTCGTCTTTCATCTGCGTATTTTGTTAAATATCATTACATGTTTGTGGAATATGTAAAGAGGAACTTATATTATATATATATATATATATATATATATATATATATATAGAGAGAGAGAGAGAGAGAGAGAGAGAGAGAGAGAGAGAGAGAGAGAGAGAGAGAGAGAGAGAGAGAGAATCTTTAATAGGCAGCAAATACCCTTTGATAATGAATTATCTTTACCTTTGAATAACATATGATAATGGCATCTAGCCTGGTCAGGATTTCAGCCCATGCTTTACGAGTTTTACACAGAGATATTATTATTATTAAACAGAGATAGTGACTTATGCATTCCATCATAAGGAAAAATATGATGTTATAGTATTCCAGTCTGCATCGCGCCAGATAGATAACCAAATTTTCCATCAACCAGCTTGTTCAGTCCATGCAAAGTACCAACAGCTGATTTGCATGTGTTTAAAAAATGTCCAACATATTTCCAGTACAATTGATAGAAAAGTTATTCCCATGCAATTCCAAATCAATATTTTAAGGCATTCTAACAGCTGCCCCATTTTTCCAATAGTTTCATTACTTGACCCCAAATCTGATTGAATACTTTCACTAGGACAACCTAGTACAAGTGTACTAGGTTGTTCGACATTAAACATGTTTGAACAATGCTGACCTTACATATTTATTTACAAATAAGTAATGAGGGTATTCCTTAGATTTACCGGAACTAACAGACCAATGTTCTACCTTTGATACATCTGTCAACAAGACTGTCAGTTACCGTAATGTGGGAACGGAAGATTCTAGAATGCCTAAGAAGGATGAAAATATTAGTAAAATCGCGATCGTGTCAACAGTACTTGGCGCTCGTCAGTGAACCTTACTTATGTCTTAAACGAACCTCTCGTGTATTGTGCTCTGGGAAACCTTGTAGCTGGGGAAAATAATTTTTCCCTGTTCCATTCTCGTGGTTCCTCTTCGTGATCTTTAATTTGACTCTTGTCAAAGGAGCAGCTCTACAGGGACTTCTTAACAAAAGTGCGCTTCAGCTTTCAAGCCCAAAGCTTGCAGGACCCTTCAGTTTGAAGATCGTCTCATCCACATAATGTTTTCAGGTTGTTACGGTATTTTATTCTTTGTATAAGTCAATTACAAATACACACACACACACAAACATACACACACACGCACACAGAAGACATCAAAGATGCTATAAGCTAAGGTCATGAAAGAGAACCAAGTCCTCTTGACAGAAAAGTCGTTGAGGCAAGATTCGTGGAACATAAATTAAACCATTTCCTCCCCTTTTTTTCTCTATTTTGGGAGCAATGAAAAGTAACATTTTCCCCTTTTAAGGCATTTTAAGATCCCTCTTCAAGTTTTAAGGAGGGTCTTGTTGATAGATATAACAAAATAGATTTTTTCTCCCCAGTGGGCGCTGACAGTGTGGTTGTCTACTCTTTGGGCCTTGAGTTTAAGACAGGATACAATACTATACGATAAAGTCTGAAAATTGGAACGTGATCCTCGTTCTCACTCACTAGGATAAAGGTCCTAACTGTCGAATAGAAATCAATGGGATTATGTTAATCAAATTCCCATATTTTTCTGATATCTCATGGGTTTACGTATTAATGGGAAATACGTTCATTATATGCAAGAAGCCGTTATAACATCTTTTTCAGTTACTTTTCATAAGCAACGAGGGAGCCTTTTTTAAGAAAAAAGAAAGTATCGGTAAACGCTTTCATAGTCTTGTAAACATTTTCGGATGAAGTCCTCAATATATACTCGCTTGGTGACTGGTGGGTATTGGTATTTGACGTGTACTTATGAGCCTTCCGTGGAAGTATATAAAGCAGTTAATGTTATGGAAGCATATGTGTGAGTGTATCTGTGTTGAAAAATTATATGTCTGTGCAAGTAAGTATGTTTGTTCTTATGCTATTGATTCCTCATACGATATTCATGTAGCATCATTAAAAAACTTTATGTAATGAAAAAAAAAATATTCATGCTACAGTTCATCATTCAGGCACACCTGTCGATTTTTTTAGCTCGGGTCACTGCTCCGCTTAAAGAGGAATAAACCATAAAAGTGCCTGAACCAGATTCGCGTCTGAAAACCTGCAATAGGGATTGTGACTGACTGACATCTCGTTGGCGTCTATTGGCTTTAAAAAACATTTCCTTTGAGTTATGACTTTGTTCCGGGAAGCGGTGTTGCGCCGGTAAGTTATTGTCCTTTTAGTATCAGCTATTCTCAATAAAGACATAATTGGTATTGGAGCACACACACACTATGAGAGGTTATTTCTGGGCGTCCCTTATCTGTTATTGTTGCGAGGGTTAGCCTGCTGCTTAGGGAAACGTAATTAGGGTTACTAATGACCCCGGTTATTAGTATCTCCGGTTGACCGCGGCGTTTGTGTGCACCGTTGTCTTGCCGTGTTTCTGATGTTTTATTGGTAAATTACTTATTCATTTAATGTCTTTTTTTGTAAATAAGTGTATTATGTGCTTATCCGTACTCCTTATGTGGTAGAATTTGTGATTATCCGTGTGTGGAACCAAGATAAAGTAACAAATTAAAATAATTTTGAGTAAAATAATTTTATATTTACTCGTATTAGAATTTTGAGGTACAAGCAAAAAACGGAGAATTTGGCGTGTGTGTGTGTGTGTGTGTGTGTGTGGCTGTGTAAGAGAGAAAGCTTTGATTTTTATGAGAGAGAGAGAGAGAGAGAGAGAGAGAGAGAGAGAGAGAGAGAGAGAGAGAGAGAGAGAAACAAAGCGCTATATAAACTGAGGCGTGACCACGATAATGGTAAGCAAATTATAATGCAAAGCTTAAAATGTAGACTCGAGTTGGCTATACGATTATAGCCGTCTGAACAATAGCCTAACTGTCTGTGGGTGAGGCAGTGTCCTTGCACTATAGGATAGAAGTCTGTGCCAGTGTATTCAGAATTGTGAATAGCCAGGATAAAACTCTAGCTATACAGTGCAAGAGAATCTGATAACATCGGAATTTTTGTATTCAGTAATATTTAATAAACATTCTTACGTATTAGCATAAAAAAGTCATGTGGGTATGTAATAAAAAAGTCACTTGGGTATGTGACAAAGCTTCATGGTATGAGCTTGCCAATTAACTGTCGTTCAGAGGACAAAGGCTGAATTCGACAAGACTTT
>NC_089790.1:11787500-11810000 GCF_040412425.1 Macrobrachium rosenbergii
TTGTAAATTACTATCTGTACCAAGTCAGCCGTCTATCATTATTGTTGAAGCAAAGTCCCAGGTTCGAATCCTAGCCCGACCAGACGCATTTATTAGTTATAATTCCCCTTGGATGTAACTTATTCCAGAGGTATATTGAATTCGATATTAGGTGAAAACTGTGGCTTAATATTTGTAAGAATAAAAAATTTACTCATATATATATATATATATATATATATATATATATATATATATATATATATATATATATATATATATATAATGTTTATGTTTATGATTATAAAGATATCTATATTATTCATCAGAAGCCAAAACTTACTACAAATTCTGTTCAAATTTTTTTGCAAGAAATAGTATGAAATTATATGACGGAAAATGACGCTAATAAGGCCACTACTAATAATAAATTCTTGATCCAGTGTAACCTTGGAACCCGAAAAGGAAAGATAATATTAAAGAATCACAGAGGCTGGCTCTGAGAATGCCCCAAGAGAAGGTACATTACAAGTCAACGGATGCTTAATGAGCATCGAAATATTTTCCTCCTATTTCCCTGTTACTCCTCCCATTTTCTTGACTAAAGGTAAAGATTCTGAGGAGGAGAATTATTCGCCAGGGCCGAGCGGAGGTATTTCAGGGAACTGACTCTTCCGTATCTGAAATGGCATCGCTGAAAGAAAAGTCGATTGAATCAGAGCGAGGGATTATTTTCCTCTTATGCGACTCCGCAATGAATTCTGTTTACAGGAGCGAGTACGGAGGCAGTCATATTCCTCTCCTATCGCGAGACTTTGTTTCGGAGCCTAATGGAATAATGCTTTGCATTATGAGTTTCCTTTTATGAAGTCGTGGTGTACCGTTGATAAGCCTCGAGAGCTTCGGCAGTAGTTTGTGTTTGGGTGGCAGTGTGTTGCACGAGTTTATGTCTGCGCAAAAGATATAAAGATACAAACACGTTGTAATTTGCATACTCAAGCCCAATAACACACATACAGTATATAATGTATTATATATATTGTGTATGTGTGTGTGTGTGTGTTTGCGTGTATGTTAGTATCACGAAAAGGTAAAAACGTGATGATTATACGAACAAAGTTACAGCCACGAAGGGAAAAGTGAAACAGCGAGATGCTACGTACTTTCGTATTATTATCAAGACATGGTCACAGCATATATATATATATATATATATATATATATATATATATATATATATATATATATATATATATATATATATATATATATATATATATATATATATATATATATATATATATATATATATATATATATATATATATATATATATCATATATATATACATATATATACACATAAATACATACACACATTACACACACTGACTAGTTCTATTGCCTTTTCGAAACCATACCCGTGCAATAAACGAAGAATATAGGGATCTTAGCGGCTTTCATAGGAGATTCTCACCGGGTATCAACAAAACGTAGGATATCCCCCGGTCAGCAACCTCGCCCAACTCCCCATAGAATTAGGGTAATACGCCAAGATGGGCGGCAGTTATTTGCTGCATCAGAATTGGACTTCCTCTCATGACGAATGGGTCCTTGATGGTCGGTGAGTTCCAGCCGTATTTCGATGATTGCTCAGTCCCTTAGTCTGTTAGGCATTCATTTTGCTGATGCACAAGCATCGGCAACGTGAGAAGATACAGCGGGAAGGTAAGGTTATTTTGTTTCTCCAGTAGTTTTGTTAGTATCCAAGGGTTTGGTGAAGATAAGATCTCACCTCGCCCCATCTTGAGGAAATTCCTTGATCAGTGTTCTGTTCAGTTTCTGATAAGATGTTATTGTTGGCCGCATAACACAAGGATTTGTATTTTTCATGCGTTTGGATATGTCAGAAGTTTTATTTGAAGTGAATTTATCATCCAAGATATATTTTTGATAAGTTTGTGTAAATAAATGGTCGAAATAGTTGACTTTGCTATTCTGGTGATTGTGTTTGTTTTTTTCTTTTTTGGTGGGATGGGGTTTTTTTTTGTTGGGTTGATTTTTGTTTGATCTTTCAAGAAACCTTCTGAGGTTGCTTTCAGCTTTCTAAACGTACTTCCTTCCCTTGCTTTCGTTTTTTTTTATTTTTTATTTATTTATTTATTTTTTTTTTTATTCCAGTTGGCACGCAATGAAAAACATGCGAGAGTCAGAACACTATGCTTCGCTGCCGAGACTGGCTCTTGATGAATATTTGAATAAATGATGATATATGCTATGTTATAGATGACAAAAGTTGCATATTAAATGAGGCCGTTTACCAACATGCACCAAAACTTATAAAAGGTGTGATCTATTTTTTTTTTTTTTTCTTTCTCAGTCCTCTTCACTCTGTTGGGTTCCCGGGCCTTCTTGTGGTCTATTATACAATTTTTAATTTGGTATGTTTTTGTAAGGCAAGGGCGCCTACCCCATGACCTTTCTAATTCGGGCATTTGGTAGACAGGAGAAGAGAAATTTCATTCCTCACCTCGCTCAGTAAGTAGCATCACCCAGTGATTAAAAACATCCAGTAAGGAAAGATAACATTATGAAACCTGTCAGTGCATCAGTTGCATAATGAATATTGTAACACATGCGTAACCCCCTGTGTTTAGAAAAGTACATGCGATGTAATTTGTCAAAAGCGCATATTAGGATTTTAGAGATATTCAATATGTGAATAAATATGTCTAAAAATCAGTACGCATATACAAATTATGAAATGTGGACTTGAAGCAAAGTTTTCTTTGCTTTATAGAAAAAAAAACTGTACTGTTTTACAGTAGCCGAAGAAAGCTCTCCTGTCAGTAACGATGTATTTGCATGTCACCATTTTGAATGATCTGAGATTGATTGTCACACCAGTATTATCTTACGTAGGAATCCTCTTGTCACGCGATTGAAAATATTTACTCTCGAGGTTTTTATTGGACAAGAAAGTTCATTGACAATAAAGTTCAATGCTTATATTAAATATTGCTAATAGTTACTTTCGAGTAAGGTGCAAATATGACTACAGGATGGAATTGACTAAGTAGAAGCGACCAATAAGAAATTATCTTTACTCTTTCTTCTCTCTCTCTCTCTCTCTCTCTCTCTCTCTCTCTCTCTCTCTCTCTCTCATTTTATTGTGCTTTTAGATGTCAACTGAAAATTCTGGGTCAAAGCCCAGTCTCTCTCTCTCTCTCTCTCTCTCTCTCTCTCTCTCTCTCTCTCTCTCTTTTTTCATTTTAATGTGCTTTTAGATGTCAACTGAAACTTCGGGTCAAAGCCACAGTCTCTCTCTCTCTCTCTCTCTCTCTCTCTCTCTCTCTCTCTCTCTCTCTCTCTCTCTCTCCAGTCTATTAAGGGAGTAGAACTTGGAATTTTACGTCTTTTATTTTTTTCATTTGTTTAAAACTCACTCTGAAAGATTCGCCCTTAAAAGTGCGGCGGCATTTTTGTGCCCAGCTCTGACGGTCCTAATGAGGTATAGGTTGGAAAAAAGCTACGTTTACTCTGGTATCATCTCTGATGATTAGTTTGCTTTTAATTGATGATGAAGATTAGTGATACAGCGTGAAATTGGGTACACCTTTAAACTACCATGAATAATATCAATACTCGACTGAAGTACTGTTCTGAAATATTTACGCTTGAGCCTTTTAGGAAGGTAATGCTAAATTGTTTTTTTATTGTGTAAGATGCCATATTCGACGAAGTAGATTAGTTTTGGGTTGTTGTTCAATCATGGAAGTACAAACTTGCACACACACACACACACACACACACACACACACACACACACACACACACATATATATATATATATATATATATATATATATATATATATATATAATTTATATATAAAAATATACATAAATGTATAAATATACACTCGTGATTTTTTATATTCTGTGACATTAAGCCATAAATATTATTTTCATATCCTGTTCACTATAACTTGGGAATAACTTAACACCCAGCGGGAATTACGATTGATAAGTGCTTCTGCACTGGTCATGATTCGAACCATAACTTGTTTTGAATACAACGATTGGCAGCCACTTGTAATTAATTTATTAATCTGTACTTCTTATGCAAGTGTAACAGGTATTAAACAGGCCTGCTGTCTGGCCTCTCAGAAGTCACTTGCTTTTAGCATTTAAACATTTATACAAATGGACTCGTATACTCCTTTCGTTTTTCAAACGGGCGTGTATACCTCTTTTGTTGTAGGTATTCATTTAATCCCAACGAGGTCTTCCGTATGAGTGATCTTCAACAGACACTTGCTCTTAATACTGTAAAGTTTCTGTGAAAAGGCTATATATACTTCTTATGTGAGCATTTAATTAACCTTAACTATGTCTGCTGTATGGAAGTTCTCAGGAGTCATTTGTTCTTATCATTGTAACACTTCCTTGGAAGAGTTTACATCTTGTTGTTCAGATTATAGCAGCAAGACTGAGGCTTAAGAATATATGGAGGGGCCACCTGTGAAAGTTTTTGGTTGCTAAGCAACCTTTCTTAAGATACTTGGAAATGAGACAACAACAACAAAAAAACGGAGGCGTTGGCGTAGTTTCCTTTCATTCTCACCTCCATTCCCGTCTTGAGTAGTTATTCATCCTTGAGTTTGATTTTCGCTAGATTTTTCAGGGGGAGATGGAGCAAGCTGAATTCTTTTCTTTTTATATTCTTTTAGTTCTAGGAAACTTACTGTGAAGTTTCCTATTGTCGTGTTGTACGGTGTCTGCAAATAACATCAAGTATTTGGAATATGCACTAATAAAAGACATGGAAATAATGTTTTTTAGAATGGTGGTTTAATTACGTGTCATTTATTAGAGTATCCATTGCATATCAGGTGCCGCCCCGTAACCCCCATGCCACCACGAACCACCTTGAAAAAAACAATATCAAGCCGCATATTTTTCTCCTAATTCCAGTAGCTAACCTACAGAAGAACTGATTTAGAACTTTATTTGCATTTGTATTTTTTTTATGGTAACTAGGAAATTCTCTCGGCAATATTTAACAAATGATTTCCTGTTTCATAATTTCCTTCCATTTCTTCATTAGCATACGACCGTCACACATGCAGTCATTGAAATGTTCCATAAAGGATTTCCCTTTTGGTGTATTGCGCTATCATGCAAATTATGAATAATACGCATTCTGGTTGACGACTGCTGATTGATTTGTAATTTGAAATGGCTGGAAATGTCCAGCTGTTTAAGTTCTCATGCAATAACGGCTCGTTTGGTTTTTGATTATCCTTCTCCCTCCCGCTGAGATTAAATATTCTTTTGTGGTTTGTATTCCACTTCGTACTTCGTTCGCTTTTGTTTGTTCACTGCTTTCAATTTGGGAATGCTTTTATATTTCGACTTTACTAAATTGCCTTTAGTGGTGAAATTGCGCTGAAATTAGCTTCTTTATTTCTTTCATTCTTTGGCATAAGTGGCTTAAGAATTTATTGCTCTGTTTTATTCAACGCATAAATTTATTTTAAAGACCAAATCTGTTATCGTTTACATTTGGTTTAATGATTATTGCAAAATGTCTTATTCAGCATAGGAAAAAACGTTAATCTGCTGATATATATAATTTAAAATTTGTCATTTTTCCCTATAATTATTACTTGAACTATGGAGTTTAATAATGCTGTATTTTCAAACTCTTTCTTAGAAAAATGTGGAATTTTACCTTAATGCAATAAACTTTCCATTACAGAGTGGTTCAGCTGCAGCTGCTTATGGAATTGAATTTAGCAATGTGTTGCCAGCAGTGGCTCACTGTTTATTGCATTCTTTTATCCTTATTCCTTCGCCACTCTGTTCTGTAATGTTTTAATGGAGTAGACTTACCAAGACCAAGAGAGATAAGATCTACCCAACTGGGTGGAGTCGCCTCCCACCTGGGGTAACTACGTAGGCGATGACGTATCTTAGAGGTACCCACTCATTACCGCAATTCACTTGCTGACGCAATAAGAAGGTAGACAAAGCTCCGTCTACATGGGGGATTGGGAGAAGTGAGCTGACCTTCTCTTTCTCTTGGCCTTGGATACGACAACTGACTCTTCTTCTATGCGTCTCGAATGATGACTTTTGAACAACGTAAACTGTAGACTGATGTGCGTATTTATTGGTTTGAGAAGCTTCTTTAATGAAATCATTTTTTTTGAAGCAGCAGTTTTGAAAGTATCTGCTCTCTCTTAACTAAGCTGGCCATTTATTTTTCTGAACTGATTCACTTGTGGAGTCGTGTTAGTGAGTAGCCGGTGTCCGGCATCCATCATCTTCACCAAGGGGAGATGTCAGAGTGTTTTTGAATGTTCTTGTGGGGTACATTGCTTAACGCCTTATAACTCCCATTGTAGCTGTCAACAAATTCCTTCAGATCTTTGCTGGTTATTGTAGTTTTGCCGTTGACCCTGAGCCACCCCATTGCTCCTCACTCCGTTGTGAGAAACGAATCTTATGGGGTAGGTAGTGAAGTTCGTGGGAGTGATGATTTTAAGTAAGTTCTGTTGGAAAGATTAGTATGTTTACTCAGTGAGAGATTTGTGACAGTGTCGGGTATCCAGCTATTTTCTCCATTTTATGCAAACAGTGCAATCTGCATCAGAAGCTGGCACCCTATAATTCAACATGGCTTTTGCAGTTTTTTTTTTACTTGATTTCCTTCTTTGTAACAGAAGGCTCGGAGAGCATCGTAATTAAAAGCACTTGAAGATTGTGGATGGGTCAGAATATTTCTTTCTCTTTTTTCAGGAACTTGACAGTAAACCCCCTTAGAATTTGTCATTTTCCGTCTCACAAGCACGCTACATTGATTTTCAACATAGGGGTTGCTGATCATCGTAGGAGATCCAGGCTGGAAAGATGGTGATCTCATTGACAGTTTAAATTTTGAATTTTTTTAAAGTAGGTAGATGGTCGTCAGTTATTGTAGCCGAAAAATTTTTCAGGCCTCCAGTGTCAACCGGTAGATATTCCTTTCTGTTGAGGCGATTTGATTACAGTAATGTATCACATTCACTGATGCCTTTAAAGTCTCTTGTTTTGCGTAAATGTTCTCAGTATTATTTTGACGCTAGTTCTATGACTCCTGTATGTTTCCCTTCTTCTGTCAGGTGTTATAGATGTCAGCCATGAATTTACAATCTCTGGAAGATTGATTAGCTCGCTGACAGCATTTGCAACAAGTAATTCATAAGTGTACCGTGCTGAAGGGGATTCCGTTTTCTTTGTAACAAGGAATGTCTCGGTTTCTTCGTCAATCGTCATTCGTTCACCTTCAAAGATCCTTTTCAGGTGTGGTTGGCGACATCTGGCTACTATCATTGAATCCTCATCCACATCTTTGGTCTATTGTAATGTTAGTTTTGCAAGAAATTTTTCTTTAACAACACAGTGTGTTTCCTCTGATTCTTAGGCTACTGAAATTACTCTAGTTTATTTTAGTTCATCCTCTGAATCTTAGATCAAGAATATAAATATCACTTCACTCTTGAATGAGCAGTTGAAGCTTGTTTGCTTTGCTTGTCTTGGCGGATCTCTGATCGATGTTAAATCGTGCGGCATCGCGGCACATTTTTGGATTGTTTTTCCAGGTTTACAGTTCATCAATGACTAGAAATTAAAACGTCTGGGGTAAGACTTGGAATTGATTTGTTGCGTTGTTATTTCGCTGATGCACCTAGGTGACGTTTGCTGATTGACAAGGTTAGTTAGGAGGTACTTTGCCCCAACTTAGTATTTTAAAAAGGCTGAAAGTAAAAAAAGTATTTGAAGAAGGCTGAAGGAAAAAGGGGTAATTTTTATAATGTGTCCTATATCTACCAGAGGTACTGTAACAAGGGCATCAGAGGGACATAACACAGTGATAACTACCAATCTGTCAATTGTCCATGGTAATTAGTAAACTTGACATTCCTAGAGGATATTGTGGCTGACATAAATGGAGGATACATTTTAAATCTTCATTGCAAATCGGTAGAATTGCGCGCTAATTATTTAAATCTCCCCAGAACAGTCTGATATTCTTCTCAGGTCAGTGCGTTCATGAACTGAGGTGAAAGGCGTAAGCACCGTCACTGTTGCATTTTACGTTTTCTAAGAAATCGTAGGAAATCGGAATTTATTTATCGTCATTTTTAAGGACTGTTCTTCGATTTGAGGAGACGTATGATTGGAAACTGACTGGCAAGTTACTATTAAAATTGTTTGAATTTGTTATATTGAATGATCTGTCCATATTCGGTTTTTACGGGTTTTTATTATTTTTGCCATTTTATGACCCCGTGACCTTGAAACTTATGTATTGGTAGAATGATTAGGTCAAATAATCAGACGACCATAGGGCATTTCCTTCCAGATTTAATGAGGATCGGTTTATAAATGTGTCTAGATAATTACAAATTTTATAACAATAATGACGACGATGGTAAAGAAGAAAACAATAATTCCTCCATAGCGACGCTGAAGTCTAATGATAATGACGGAGCCGGGCCTCTGCGATGATGCAGCTTTCAGTGTATCGTGTAATACGATCCATAAAACTATCTCCCCTTTTTTGTCGAAAGTAGATTGAATGGCATATGCAGCGAATCTATATTAGACTATCGGCGGTATTTACGAGAACCTAAAACCTTTCCAATAATTGAGTGGGGCTGAATAGAGCGCTGTATTCTTGCAAATCGCTTATTCAAATTAATTGAAAAGATAGATAGGTGTGTTCTTAAAGCACTGGAGGTCGGGACCCGTTTTGGATGCTTCGGAAATCTTTTGAACGAATCTTAGTAAGAGATTCCTTCAGAGGGAGTGTCGTTATCACCCTGTTATATCTGTGACATGATGCTGTTAGCAGAAAGTATTATGTTTGTGACTTTATTCTAAAATGTCAAAAGTCAAAAGTAAGGAGAATTATGATGAACTGGAAATAGAGTTGTAAAGCTGTGCCCTCCACTTTAAATTTGTACTTAATTTATTTATGAAATAATAAAGTAATAAATATCTTAATTAATATTTATTTTGGGAGTTCTAGTAGCTGTTAGCAGAAAGTATTATGTTTGTGCTTTACTCTAAAATGTTAAAAGTAAAAAAAGGAAAATTTTCATGAACCGGAAATAGAGTTGTAAAGCAGTGCCCTCCACTTTAAATTTGTACTTAATTTATTTATGAACTAATAAAGTAATAAATACGTTAATTAGGATTTATTTTGGGAGTTCTAATACCACGGGCTGTTGCTACGGGGTGCTCCATGTAAACATCAAAAGCAAAATACTAATGGGTAAAGTTCTGAGTTTTGAGAATAATATTTAAATCAACAGTACAGTTACGAGGATGGTTAAAAGTCTTAGGGGCGAGTTTGGATTGGAATACATTTTGGAAAGCGTTGAAAATCCCCCCAAGGAAAGGATTATGGGTACTTGCATGATGTTTCACTGATATTGCTGATAGCAACCCATGATCTTAGGGCTTAATGCTTGGAGGCAATCAGACAGAATATGCTTTTATACATCCCACCGTGAATAGACTCTGATCTATGCATACAATGGACTGAAGAATACAAACTGGCATCCCAGTAAATATCATCATTGGCAAATGGTTTGCAATTTTCTGGAAAAATGACGCTTGCAATATCTCAATTGCAAGCTTTCGTAGGAATAAGTATTTTCGCACCTTCTTCCAGATCGCGATGGATATTTTTGCTTTTTTTGCCGAGAGGGATTTGCTTCGGCTAAATTATTTCGTATTTTGTCATTAACATCATATAATAAAGTTCTCAGTTCCTGGGAGCAAAAATGGAAAAGTATGTATTTATCATGATGATAATTTGGCGTTTATTTCATTCAGCCTAATAAGAAGAAAAGTGGAATCTGAAACTGTATAATTGTTTACGAGCCTAATTCTGGCAGCGTTATTTATAGAGGAAATAGCAGTAATAAAAATCAGCCCATGGAAATTTCACCTGTGATCGCATCCTCAGCCATTTTTAGGTTAGTGATTGCACCTTAATCCTCATTTTGAATATTGCATGTTAATGGCCCGTTGCAACAAGTGCCCTCCTGAATGAAAATGGAATTTCTAAAAAGAAAGATTATTTATGGATAATATTGACTGTAAGGATATTTCTCCTAATCCGTGTTTTTTATTGGTTTTCAAATAATGATCATCATTTTTGCCAATTAACAACTTTGTTCATATCTTATTGCTTCTCAAATAAAGTTATGTCACCTCTTCATTAATTCTTGAGCACGTAATTTTATCTATAGAGAGCTTATGATAAATTTATCACACATAAAACTGTAGATATGACGAAGTTTTCAACTTCCTCAATTTTTCGTTTCCAGCATAAGGGTAATTCAACTCAGAAGGATTTGCTTAGTTGTTCAAACATCCGTTGTTTGTGTAAGTTTGGTCTGTAATAGTAACTAAACTGAATTTATCTTCCCCTCTTCTTCTTTTCTCTCCTTATTTCGTTTTTCCGTTTGAGTATACGTGATAAGTACTTTGGTAAATAGACCGATCCTTAATTAGGCAGACATTCTACTAGAAACAGCAATGTCACAAGTTAACCAGCAGTGACGAGATTTCTGTGATATTGACCATTGATCTGTGATTTCATACAGTAGAAGATGTGAATGATTGATCGATTTACATCGCCTTTGATGTCATCGGAAGAATTTCCAATCAGTAAAGAATTATACCTTGATTTAACAGCACGTTCTACTTATAAATTAACAACTTATAGATCCAGTTGATGAAGCCATGAAGCAGAAATAACGAAACAACCCCTACTGGAAAAGGTCATCAGAATAATAGCAACTTATGTTGTGCGTAATTATTGTACAGCAAACCTATTGCGTGTCAAAACACATGACAACACTTGCTCTCCAGCCAAATTGTATGGCACAAAACCCATCTACAAAAGGCGTCCAAACAAGTGCTCATAAGACATCGCGGCAACAGATAACAGCTGTTGTCGCAGATGTTCCATTACTATAGCCCAGGCCTTCACTCTATAGTAGCAGCCTCGATCAAAAAAACAAAAAAAAAGAGTAGAGCGGACGCGCTTAGAGAAACGAGGCGATATCCGGACGCAATATCCGAATGGGTAGTAAACTTGTGGTGCAGATGAAGAGCAATATTGTGATATTGTGATGAAAATAAGCGTGAAATGACGTTACCGCCGATATGGATTCTAATGGAAAATCTCCTTTGAAGTTGGGGAGTGATTTAAGTACATGGTTCACTGGAATAATTGTGATGCAGCCGACGGCCGGCTGCAAGCCGACGTTCTCCTGGTTTAGGCCGAGGCTGGACGAAATAGATTGATTTATTCATTAGAGACTCGATTTATTCATTAGTAAATTCGGAGTATCCGTTGGTGAATTCGTTAGTGAATTTAGTGAATTCAGTGATTCATCGGAACGTCAATTTATTCATGTGTAGATTGGTGTAGTCTGCATTTTTTTTTAATTCATTGAATAATTGGTATATTTTATCGAATTCATTTCTTTGGTGCAGGAATGATTTAAGTCGATCATTTGAAAAAGTTTTATTTTGGATTCGATCATTTGAAAACACATTTATGATTTTTCATTTATTAGACCTGTAGTGAAATCGTTTACTTATGCTTGGAATTCGCATTAAGTGATTTATTTGTATGCGTAACGAATTTATCCACGAATTTTTTAGGTATTGGCGAATTTGTGATGAAGTGAATTCAGTAACCTGTCAGTGAAATTACTTTAACTATAAAATTGTATATTGTTTAATGTCTCCGTAAATTATCAGCTGTGTTAGTTTTACCGTGAAATTGTTGATTAGAGAATTATTGAAACACTGGAAATCTCCTCGAGAAGATTTTCCCTAAAAGAAAGGCTTTCTAATAACTATTCGTCAGCGTCTAGTCATTTATTGTTCGTTGTTTGAAATAGAAAGTTTTTCAAATTGAAAATATACCATCATTACCAAAAGTTTGTATCCCAGTGGTGACGGAGCACTTATCAGTAATTCCAATTGGGTGTAAGTTATTCCCGAGGTATGGTGAATTGTTTAATAAATTATATTTGTGGCTTAATATTTGTGAATATTATAACAGTTACGGTGTATGTGATAAAAATTCAAATATTTGTACACACACACACGCTCACACACACACACACACATATATATATATATATATATATATATATATATATATATATATATATATATATATATATATATATATATATATATATATATATATATATGTATATATATATATATATATATATATATATATACAAAATATATATATATATATATATATATATATATATATATATATATATATATATATATATATATATATATATATATATATATAAATAAAAACAAAATCACGAAGGAAGAGAAACAATGGAGTGATGCAAGGCCTTTCGACTTATAGTCCTTTACTTAGCTAAGTAAAGGACTGTAAGCCGAAAGGCCTTGCAGCACTCCATTGTTTCTCTCTCCTTCGTGGATTTTTTTTCCTTATTTATATATTCTTCATTTTCCATATTTTCGTGATTCAGTTATACACATTATATATATATATATATATATATATATATATATATATATATATATATATATATATATATATATATATATATATATATATATATACTGTATATATTGAATTTCATAGAAGCTTGGCAGTTAATTTTCTTACTTGTTGCAAGCCGAAGGAGAGATTTTCTGTCTTCATCAAGCACTTGGAAAAACAAATTACCAATCATTCAAGAAATGTCCTTTATTATTTTAAAAGCAGTATAAAGTTACGAACGTCTCTGGACTATCTCGGTTCCTTCCTCAATGATTTTAGGAGTTCTTGTAGATGTTTCAGTTTAGGAAATATAAATAATTCCTTGTGCAGTAGATTACTTAAGGATTTCTATTTTTGATTATATATAATACTTTGATAATGGAAAGGAGACATGGATTAGTTTCACAGTCAAGTTATTTCAGTTCCTTCTGCTGGTACCTCCCTTGACAGACGAAGGCCGCCTTTTTCCCGGTCGTGCCGCCTAATGGCATCGTCCTGAAGGTGGCACGTCAGTCTCCTCGACAGAGGAGTCCGAGTCAACTCAATATATGATGCTTTGCGAGGCCCACATTCCTCACTCTGACAAGTATGCTTATATACTAGGTTATTCCTCGGGAGCTCGGCTCCTGTGGAGGCGACGTTGGTCTTGGGGAGGAGATAATATGATGTCTTTTCTTCATGGGTAATACACGACGGTTTTACAGATCACAAAGGAAGGGCGTCACATACACACACACACACACACACATATATATATATATATATATATATATATATATATATATATATATATATATATATATATATATATATATATATATATATATATATATATATATATTGTGAGTCATATCGTGATCGTACCCCGTCTCTCAAATGAAAGGCCAGTTGGTAGCGCCCTGGCCTTTCATTTGAGAGACCGGTGTACGATCCCGATTTGAGTCACAAAATTAATTTCTTTGAAACACGTGCTCGTGTGTTGATTAGTTCCATGTATGTATCTGTGTGTGTGTATGTATGTATGTATGTATGTATGTATGTATGTATGTATGTATATATATATATATATAATGTGTGTGTTTGCTTTTACTTTTTACTTTTAATTTTTTATCCTCTGGCTAGCCGTTAGGGAGGAAGGCAATAGCGCTGCCGGCTGAATTTCTGCTTCATTTGTGTATTGTGAGCTAATTGTGTTGCTCACCCCTGTTTTATTGTGGAGTAATGTGCTAGTATAAAAATCTATATAAAAAATGACCTGTGTTTTTCGTGTCACTCCATCTTTAACTTAAAAAGATTTAACTTTCATTCGTTAATTTCGTCAGTAAAAAAAAATTATGCATTCGAAGCATTAAAGGACAAACAAATAAGTGTGTCTGTGTCTGAAAACATCTGTGTCGTTTTATTTTTTAATTTGTTTGACAGGTAATTTCTAGTCACGATATCCACGCTCAAAAAATGTATTTACTTTTGTTGTACCATAACTTTGCTCACCGATTTCTTTGAGCAAATATGAAGTAAAAAGAAAATTTAATCATGAAGACAAACATGATATTTTTAATGTACGATTCATAAATATCAGTATCTTTGTTTAAAGTCACCCGTCATTTTTGTTTGGACTACATTTGCGAGCGACCAAAAACAATGGATAGCATCGAAGTCTGAGTTATTGCTCTTTCCTGAATGATCTTCTGTGAAAAAAGAAAAAAAAATATCAGGTCCATTTTTCTTGAACTTTATGGAAATTTTGATTGCGCATCTACGGTAAACTGGAAAGTCTGGGTTAATCAATATTAAATAAATATCTGTTCAGATTTATGTTAGTGCAGTGAATGTAAAGTACTGATTCAGAACCTTCGTATAGTACTGTTTTTTTTTTTTTTTTTGTAGGATGTTGTTTCACCGTGTAGAACATTATCATTGGTAATTTGTAGGTTACATAATAAAATGGATATCCTTCGTTGCCAGATGCTTCTGACTTGTACTGCTAAATAGTTTTTCCTGTGTTATTGTGTTAGTGGACAAAATGGTTTTCAGCAGCACATCGTGCGTAATATAGGTCACCAGAATTCAGTATTTCGAAGTACATAAAAAAATAGTAGAGAAAGTTAGAAATAAAGATTAAATCATTCCACATTTTAAGTTTATATTTAACTGGAATATTAAGGAGAAACACAATTTATCAGATTTTCCAAGTTGCGAGGTTTTTTTTAGAACCAGTAACTTACAGCCCTTGTTCGTAAAGCATCTAAGAAAATAACACTTTATATAAAAATTCCTGATTGTTTTTAAATGTTCTGTTTTTAAATATTTTCACCATTAAAATTTGCTGGAAATGCCGAGCAGATTTATAAAAACATACGCCTTTTATCATGCATTAGAATCATGCAAAATCTAATATTACTGTTGCTGCTTTGAATTTTCGATTTTGAATTTCAAAAAGGTAGTGTAACTTGATTTTTTATTCGTAACAAAAGGCAACATTTTTACCCATCCTTTTCCGTGAAATGAACGATATATGCGACTGTGAATACGATATTATAAAACTTGTTTACGAAAACTTTTTTGTCTATCCAGAAAATAATATTTGATACACCGCAGTTTCATAGGTGATAAAGTAACCAGCTATTTAGACATCTGTTTGAGCAGTACTTTTTCCGCCTCTGGTCAAGATTACAATTTATGAAACGTTAAAACTGCATTCATTGGGGGTAATATTCTACCGCGTATATATGACCAGTACTATTTTTCGTTGAATACTGTCTGTAGTAAGTTAGTGAGGTTCATTTAAATGACGTTGGTATAGAGGTTAATTATATATTATATAATATAATATATATAATATATAAATAAATCTATATACTTTATATTATATATATATATATATATATATATATATATATATATATATATATATATATATATATGTATATAAGTATGAATGTATATGTATATGTGGGTTTAGACAAGGAAGAAGGATCAAGTGTTTGTTGGGAGGCAGTTATGTGGGAAGTTTGCAAATAAAGGGTAAAAAGTTGGGTATACATCGTTAAGAAAAAGGTTACGGTAGACTAAATACCCACATATTGTGTATGTGGGAGAGTATTTGGTATTGATGATGTTATTGAGAGCGAATAAAACTTTTCACGATGGAATTGTCGATTGCAATAACAGTAGATTAACTTGTCTTTAGTGAGCTTTTGACATCTTTGCGGATGGAGTGGTGTACAAAGTCAGAGAAAGGAGAGTGTAATGTATGTAGATGCGGGTTACTGGTCACTGGCATAGTGGTTAGTGTCTTGGGAATGCCACTTAGATATTATGAGTTCGCACCTCCCCCAGGGTGATGAAAAATCAATGGCTCTGTATCATGATCAGTTACTGCCGCGGTGTTGGGTCTGTGGTGGGAGGTTGAAACCAACATATTCTTTGGAAGCTTGAGTTTCAAGTCAATGGCCACGTGGGCTTGTTTCATCTACTGAATGAATAGTGTTGATGTACTGAAAATAAAAAAGTCATGGGGAAAGTTACTAGTAGTTGATAAGGCAGTATGAAATGGTTGATGCTTTGAAGACTTAGAAAGGGTTTGATAGATACTATTGCTTTGCCATGGGGGATAGTATTGCATTTAAGAGGTGGAAATGTCAGCTAGGAATTATCCATATATATATATGATATATATATACCTGTTATAGGAAACGTCTCATTCCTGCAACAAGATATGCAATATTTATATATATATATATATATATATATATATATATATATATATATATATATATATATATATATATATATATATATATATATATATAGTGTGTCTATGTACCGGTATTTATTTATATATGATAGTTTTGTACGGAAACGTAAATACTTTCTTCGGTAAATTAAATAAATTGGTTCCACCGTTAAAAATTCTCTGTGGAAATAAAGGATGACTGTAGCATACCCTTTTTGGGCTGTCTAATGCACAGAAGTAGTATTGGTTTTAAATATATTGTGCACAGAAAACCTACCAATATTTCTGCCTATGAACATTTTTATTTCGGGCAGAGAAATAAAGTATGGAAATCAGTTTCCACATCCATGTTTTTAATAGCAGTACGAATATGTAACCCTGAGTATACTGATGATGCCATAGATGTTATTGGAAATAAAGGCAAGAATTTAAAATGTCCTGATTCTGTTTTAGACGATGCATTAAGAGCGGTAAAAGCACTTTTTATGATACTGAGAAATAATACAAATATAATACAAAAAAACCTACTTTTTCCCAACGATACTAAAGGATGTGCATATCAGATCCCAAGTAAGTCATGTGTCGATTGGAAAATAGAACAGAATGGCATGGAAAATGTATAAGATATGGACAAGAGGAAAGTTCATTTTGCGTTTTAGGGAAATCAATCATTTCATCATTTGGGTCATGGGCTAAAAATATCGAATCTAGTTTTGTACAAGAAAGCTTTAGTAAGAATTAGAATACCAGCCAAAGAATGTATAAACTCGGTACATTTATTTCAAAGGAAATATGAAGATTGTATAGATTTTAAGGGAGTTAGTTTACCTCAACCTAATAGCAAAAGTGTGAGCCCACCTGCAGAGAAAAACAAGATTTGTAAATGGAGCACTGAGCTCAAACGCTAATGGGTTCGGTGCTCCTTTTTCGTACTTATCTGGTATAAATTTTTTTATTTTTTTTTTTGAGCCCTCCGTATGTTCGCTTGTACTTTCACCCTAGAATATATGTTGTAAATTTCGGCCACCATTTATCACTCCCTTTGAAAGATGTCTTATAAAACTAGACGAAACCAGTCAGGATTTATACCCTGTTTTCATTTTTACCCCGTGGAACATCTACATAATATACATCAGGTATTCTCGTATGTATGTTTATGTCTATACATATATATATGTACGTATATATACTGTATATGTGTATATATACAGTATTATATATATATATATATATATATATATATATAGTGTGTGTGTGTGTGTGTGTGTTCGAAATAATGAATCAAAAAGTTCCCACCTGAAACAATGTTAAAATTATTTACCATGTAAAATATAATGATTGTACAAATATTCGTGTTTTTCTGTTATCGGTAACACTTGGAACTGCGGTGTCATTTTAAAGTTTATTAGCTACATTTTATTGAAATATGCTCAAAATAGAAAACACAATTATGAAAGGTCAAAATAATGATCTGAAGTTAACTGAAAACAAAGTCATCTATACTTTGCTGTTCAAAGTATTCGGAAAAAATGAAATATTGGAGGCATGTAAATTTTTCCCGCATTTCAAAACGATAAACTGCATAAGTAATGGTATAGAGTTTAATGCTATTTATGCCAGGTGTTGCATATTCAGAGGGGGAGAAAGCATAAAATATTTATTTTATAATTATCTGTCAAGAACCTGCTTAGCGTTGTATTTGTGTAAAGTTAGTTTTTGTACGATGATAACCATTCTGATGTCATTCGAAAGCTGAATATGTTCTGATTTAATAACGAAAGTAAAAGGTCAGAATGACGTGTTGAAATTAAAAAAAGCAGAAAAATTGTATATATTTCTTTCAAAAGAATTTTTGCGAAACATAAGATAACAGACATGTAAATTGCTTTCTCAATGATTTGTAGTTGATTAGGGTTCGTCCACACTATAGGAAAATATGTCATAGGCACAAGTTGGCAACTCATCGCACACACATCACCAACAGGTTAAATAGAAGTCAACGACTTATTGGTAGTCCTAACCAGTGCTTCATACAGTAAATATTCCTTTGAAAGCAACGTATAGAAATTTTTATTTTTGAGTCTCAACTCGTCATTCTGATCTTTGACCATCGTTATTCTCCTCTTTTGGACATGATGTAGTGGATCAGATGTTATTCAGCTTTAGAATGGCGTCACAATGATTATCCCAAAACAAATATTAACTTCACACAGACCAATGAAACAAATACAAATGTAGTCGAGTTATCCAGCATTTGCCAGTGGTTCGTCACCTACTTTTGGCCGGTGATTTTTTTTTTCATCCTGTTTGTGACATTTAAACGATAAGTCGCCGATACGTGTTTATGACATATTTTGCTGAAAGGTTGATGCACCCGTGCTGTTTATGCCAGCTGCAGTAAACGATATCATATGATTTTTATGAAACAGTTATATTAAATATATACAGTATATTTAGAGGATGGAGCAGAGACAAAGGATTATTTTACCTTTTCTTAATGTTTTACTTATATACACTAACATTCAGGAACATTTAACATTAACAAGTACTGTGCATAGTGCATGCAATGTACTTATGTAAATTATATTGTAAATCTAAAATTATTTGAATATTGTCCTAATTATTTAAGGCACGGGTACACAAGTCATAATCATAACGAACGTGAAGAATTTGGAACACACTGGAAGACCATAAATTTCTAATAAATTTCAATAAATGGAATTTCTGTATTTAATAACAAGTGAGGAAAAAATGAAACTGCTATATATATATATATGTATATGTATATATATATATATATATATATATATATATATATATATATATATATATATATATATTTATATATTCAGTATATATATATATTATATATATATATATATATATATATATATATATATATATATATATACATATATATATATATATATATATATATATATATATATATATATATATAAATAAAACTAAATGTTTAAGCATAACCTCAAACACAGGTATGCAATAAGAGAAGGGAAGTTCGAGGTACAGAGGCTATGGCAAGGCCTCAGGTTTGAAACAATGGGTATATGCCAGTCAAGCTAAAATATTGAAGAATGGGAATTCCGGCTACTCAGAACTAACCAACATAAGATTCATGTTCCGCCAAAGTGACAAATATGAGTAGGGTTTGAAACCTTGCTCCTTGTGTAAATAAATGGGTAGTTCTTACCTCGTAGAAGTTGTGCATGCTTCACAGTAATATTAATTCTCTCTCTCTCTCTCTCTCTCTCTCTCTCTCTCTCTCTCTCTCTCTCTCTCTCTCTCTCTCTCTCTCTCTCTCTCTCTCCGTGGGAGTTTGTTTGAGAATTAGTCAACTTGAACTGTGAAATTTTGCATATGAATAGACCTTTCACGGTTAAACGTTGATGAATCCTTCTTGGAAGTGGCGAAAAATGCCCAAACTTCAAAGACAGGGATTCTTGTCTCTCCTCAGGACTCAGAAAATATTTTTCAAGAGTGATTTTTTTTATTTTGTGTTTTGAACTTATTTTTCAAGTTTGTCTTTTCTGTTGTCATGTTTTCTTTGTTATTTTTATTCAGGACGAAAACGTGATTAAAAAAGTGCCAGAAACTGCTTTTTTAACATTTGGAAGTCAGTTATTGAAAAATGAATGTAGTTCTATTTTTGGAAGAGTACCCAAAGAATTCGTTTGTCTCTTAATTAAAAGAAAAATAAATTGTTTTCGCAAAAGTACAATGGTATGACGCTCCGGTTCCGGCAGTGATGTTATTTTTTAAATCCGTAAACATCAGTTTGCCAAAACTGGCAATAAATAATTGTTATAAAATTGGGCAAGTCTGACTTTTAATATATTTTACGCTTAAAAAGAATCTATAATATAGATATTTACTGCGAGAAATATATTAATGGCGTTGTTTTTCTTATTTCATCACTGAAATTTTTAAGACAAGAAACATTCTTTTACTATACCTCATTTTATTATTAGCTTTATGTATTTTCCTCCTGTAGCCTGTTCCTAATTTTATCAAATTTTATGTTACTTTAATGAATTGTTTTTCATTTATTCAATGCATGTCAGTTTTAGTTTTCTGTAAAAGAAAATATTGTGCCGGCTTTTTCTGTCCGTCCGCACTTTATTCTGTCCGCACTTTTTTTTCTGTCCGCACTTTTTCTGTCCGCTCTCAGATCTTAAAAACTACTGAGGCTAGAGGGCTGCACATTGGTATGTTGATCATCCACCCTCCAATCATCAAACATGCCAAATTGCAGCTCCCTAGCCTCAGTAGTTTTTATTTTATCTAAGGTTAAAGTTAGCCATAATCATGCTTTTGGCAACGATATAGGATAGGCCACCACCGGGCCGTGGTTAAAGTTTCATGGGCCGCGACTCATACAGCATTACACCGAGACCACCGAAAGATAGATCTATTTTCTGTGGCGTTGATTACACGGTGTAGAGGCTGTACAGAAAACTCCATTGCGCCGAAGAAACTTCGGCGCATTTTTTACTTGTTTCATGTTTATATGCTATTCTAAAGCAGCAGGCTACCTCTTCACATATTAACACAAGAACGATTACTGATCAGGGATTCTGAATTTACTTCTAACGACATCTGTCCAGAAGGAACTTCTACGACTTGCATCCCGTCGTTTCAACTGTCCTCATCTCATTTAGTCCTAGAAAACTTTCATAGCCCCCAAAAAACTTCGGATGCGCCATCTATGTAACGATAAACGTCGTTTGTGTCCCTTAATGTGAGATGCCTTTCCCCCTCAGGGGTCTCATGATTTCGTTCTCTTGCTGGATAACTTTAATACTTACCTGAGGATCTCTCACCTGTAAGTAAGCTTTCGAAATCTTCCCGTAGTCTCTCCTTTGGCGATGAACCTTCATGAAAAGTCTGAAATTCTTGAGCTTTGATTCTTTCACTTTATGCGTCCGTCGATGTAGAGATTATCTCACAGTTTCCTACTCCAACGATACATCTTGGGTTTTAATTTCGCTTCTGAGGTGATTTGGGTTTTAATTTGGTTGCTGAGGTGATATGGATTTTAATTTCGACTCTGATGTGATTTGGATTTTAATTTCGGTTCTGAGGTGAATTGGGTTTTATTTTCGTTTCTGATGTGATTTGGGTTTTGTTTTAGTTAATGAGGTGATTTGGGTTTTAATATCGTTGCCGAGATGATTTGGGTTTTATTTTCGTTTCTGACGTGACCTGGGTTTTATTTTCGTTACTGAGGAGATTTGGGTTTTAATTTCGTTGCTGAGGTGATTTGGAGTTTAATTTCGTTGCTGAGGTGATTTGGATTTTAATTTCGTTGCTGAGGTGATAAGGGTTTTAATTTTTATCCAGAGATGATTTGGTTTGTAATTTTTTTTTATCACGCTATATCTTCTAACGTCTCTTAATGTTCTCCTACTTTGTATCTCTTCATCCACTAGTCCTACTAAATTTCAATTAAATCTTTTTACTAGAATTACCTGCTTTGCTTTTTCTTTATAATTTTCTTCATTCCCGAACGACGCTCTTTTATCTGTGCACATCCTCCATCACGATTTTATTCTACTTTAGCTTTTTTTTCAGTCTTCTTTGAAGGTCTTACGCTGCTTAGACGTTCTCCAGAGTCGACGTTTTCTGCCCTTTCCCCAGCGTTCACTTACTTTAGGTTTATTTTCTTAACTCCCTTTACGCAAGATATTGTCTCTTGATGTTTTCAGTTATGGTTATTTCCTCTTTGCAGTTGCGTTATGCACGTCTCTGATATATCGTTTGGTACTCTGAGAAATTGGGATGGAACAGCCCATTACTTATATGTTTGCTTAGGGACAATAATCCGAACCACATTTCATTTTCATAAAAGGATTCCACTCTTCAAATGATGCTCTGCACGTAAAATATTTCCGTGGTATATTTTTAAGAAAACACAGTTACATAACATATGCTCAAATTTTCTCCAAAAATATTTTCTTAATAATACTTGTAGTAAGCTAATTTGTCCTTTGTTTTTTTCAGTTCTTATAGGTATTATAGGTTCCGCATCACTGAGAAAATTTAAGCACTTTGTTTACAGGATTTTTATAACTATGATAAATGGACTATTCCCAGTTTGATGTATCCATTAACTTTGCTTTAATGGACATACAAGAAATGATACGAAAA
>NC_089790.1:11815000-11825000 GCF_040412425.1 Macrobrachium rosenbergii
ATAGGCGAAAAAATATTGCATATAAAACTTCAACATGTTTATGTAAAAATGCAATATATATATATATATATATATATATATATATATATATATATATGTGTGTGTGTGTGTTGTGTGTGTGTGTGTGTGATCGCATATTCACAATACATATATTATGCACTGTTAGCAACAGAATAATGAAAATCATATCAAATCATGGAGATCAATGGCTGATCATCTGTTATCCTAGTTGGAGATTTTGTTTAAGGACCATTAATTCTAATGCAATTGATTTCCGAAATCTCATGTTTTAGAATTTTCGGACTAGACCGGCAACATCGGTCTGCATTTAATTCTTGTAAACAAATGCTTCATACATTTCTCTGAGCAGCCTTTCCTGAATTGTGTGACTCTTGCCTGCTACTGCACGGAAGTAGTGTCGCCAAACTGTAGGCTTTTTATCCTCAAGTTTCTCAAAGAAACTTGTTCTTTCTTCCGTCCTCGAGTCATTGAGAACAAGAAATTGTCTATACAAGTTGACTGATTGTTGGACAGCGTGTATCAGCCTTCAGTATGTTATTGTTGGTCATTATTGTGAATTCACTAAAGAGGAAA
This sequence comes from Macrobrachium rosenbergii, assembly GCF_040412425.1. Lineage (NCBI taxonomy): Eukaryota > Metazoa > Arthropoda > Malacostraca > Decapoda > Palaemonidae > Macrobrachium > Macrobrachium rosenbergii. Next base: position 11,815,595 of record NC_089790.1, read on the forward strand.
TAGCTGATATAATCTTGGAGGAAGCTGTAGGAATCGACAAAATGAGGAGAAAATCCCAAACCTTGGTAGTAAAGAGAACGAAATAATCTTGGAGGAAGCTGTAGGAATCGACAAAATGAGGAGAAAATCCCAAACCTTGGTAGTAAAGAGAACGAAATAATCTTGGAGGAAGCTGTAGGAATCGACAAAATGAGGAGAAAATTCCAAACCTTGGTAGTAAAGAGAACGAAATAATCTTGGAGGAAGCTGTAGGAATCGACAAAATGAGAGAAAATTCTTGTAGTAAAGAGAACGAAAATAATCTTGGAGGAAGCTGTAGGAATCGACAAAATGAGGAGAAAATCCCAAACCTTGGTAGTAAAAGAGAACGAAATAATCTTGGAGGAAGCTGTAGGAATCGACAAAATGAGGAGAAAATTCAAACCTTGGTGTAAAGAGAACGAAATAATCTTGGAGGAAGCTGTAGGAATCGACAAAATGAGGAGAAAATTCCAAACCTTGGTAGTAAAGAGAACGAAATAATCTTGGAGGAAGCTGTAGGAATCGACAAAATGAGGAGAAAATCCCAAACCTTGGTAGTAAAGAGAACGAAATAATCTTGGAGGAAGCTGTAGGAATCGACAAAATGAGGAGAAAATTCCAAACCTTGGTAGTAAAGAGAACGAAATAATCTTGGAGGAAGCTGTAGGAATCGACAAATGAGGAGAAAATCCCAAACCTTGGTAGTAAAGAGAACGAAATAATCTTTGAGGAAGCTGTAGGAATCGACAAAATGAGGAGAAAATTCAAACCTTGGTAGTAAAGAGAACGAAATAATCTTGGAGGAAGCTGTGAATCGACAAAATGAGGAGAAAATTCCAAACCTTGGTAGTAAAGAGAACGAAATAATCTTGGAGGAAGCTGTAGGAATCGACAAAATGAGGAGAAAATCCCAAACCTTAGTAGTAAAGAGAACGAAATAATCTTGGAGGAAGCTGTAGGAATCGACAAAATGAGGAGAAAATTCAAACCTTGGTAGTAAAGAGAAATAATCTTGGAGGAAGCTGTAGGAATCGACAAAATGAGGAGAAAATTCCAAACCTTGGTAGTAAAGAGAACGAAATAATCTTGGAGGAAGCTGTAGGAATCGACAAAATGAGGAGAAAATCCCAAACCTTGGTAGTAAAGAGAACGAAATAATCTTGGAGGAAGCTGTAGGAATCGACAAAATGAGGAGAAAATTCCAAACCTTGGTAGTAAAGAGAACGAAATAATCTTGGAGGAAGCTGTGGAATCGACAAAATGAGGAGAAAATTCCAAACCTTGGTAGTAAAGAGAACGAAATAATCTTGGAGGAAGCTGTAGGAATCGACAAAATGAGGAGAAAATTCCAAACCTTGGTAGTAAAGAGAACGAAATAATCTTGGAGGAAGCTGTAGGAATCGACAAAATGAGGAGAAAATCCCAAACCTTGGTAGTAAAGAACGAAATAATCTTGGAGGAAGCTGTAGGAATCGACAAAATGAGGAGAAAATTCCAAACCTTGGTAGTAAAGAGAGCGAAATAATCTTGGAGGAAGCTGTAGGAATCGACAAAATGAGGAGAAAATCCCAAACCTTGGTAGTAAAGAGAACGAAATAATCTTGGAGGAGGCTGTAGGAATCGACAAAATGAGGAGAAAATTCCAAACCTTGGTAGTAAAGAGAACGAAGCTGTCACTAAATCAGGGAAATCCAGGGATGACGAGGGAGAAATCACCAAAATAGTTCTTGCAAAAACTTGACATCAAGACCAGAGTGGAAAGAGATGAGTACGTTCTCATTGAGGTGAAATGTTTTCAATCCAACTGTCGGAAGGCAAAACAAAAAGTGATACGTGAAATATAAAACACCGAAATCGAAAAGACTAAAGTTTGTAGTGACCTAAATACCAAAATCACAAGGGGGGATGAAATGTATCTCAGTCGATCAGGATCGAAAAACTAAAGTTTAATGTTAATCTGTGAGACTAGACCGTCAGGGTTTTTCACAGCTCTGGAGATAGCTCGACGTTAGCTGAGGAGAAATTTCTATCATCAACTTCATTTTATCTTTGTTTCCTAATGGTATACAGGACAGATTTAGTCTCATTTACCATTGGTAAGGGCTGGTCTGGTACTTCATTAAATTACACAAACATGTGTGTATATGTGTATATATATATATATATATATATATATATATATATATATATATATATATATATATATATATATGCACATATATACATATATACATACATACATACATACATAAGTAAAGACGATGCTTGTTAAAAATAAGACAAAGTACGGTATTGATGAAGTTAATCTCTTGGTGAGAAATGCGTGTTTTTATATGGAGATAAATTTAAAAAAGTATGTTACTGAATGTAAAGTCAAGCCGGCGTATGAAATATTTGAGAAAGACCAGTAGAAGTCTTCGTTCACGGTGATGTTACCTTTCAAGTCAGTTCGGACATCCTTAGGTAATACATATATACATACTGTATATATATACATGTATGTATATATATATATACATATACATGTGTGGATATATATATGTGTATATGTGTATATATATATATATATATATATATATATATATATATATATATATATATATATATATATAGTAAGGGTTTATATCTTAATACCTTTCTTCTGATCTTTTTTTCAGGCTATTTACTCATCGTGGCCATAACGAAAGGAAAGCTGAAAGACGCGAAAAGGCTTTTGGAAGACGAGAGTGACGCACCTTATGTTGTGGCATTCAAAGACAAGACTGGTAAGAAAATTCCTCGGAAGAGTTTTTACCTTTTACTTTTGTCGATGCAGTTGCTCGGAACTGTGAATTTTGTGCTTCGGCGAATAATCAGCGTTTCAACACTGGGATTTGCTCGGAATACTCGTACGTCACATCTGCATGTGGGAGAGTCCTTTTTCGCTCTCCTCCTTCGTCCTTTTCTTTTTCCTTTCCTGCTCGTGCTCTCTTTGAGTTGGCATTTTGCGTTTGTATCTTCTTTAAGCCCAAGTTCATCCCCGACAGGAATGGGGGGTGAGAAGGGGTGAAATGTAAAATGTCAAAAATGCTGGGCAATGTAATTGAAGCAACTATCTTAACAGGAAAGAGAGAAAGAGAGAGAGAGAGAGAGAGAGAGAGAGAGAGAGAGAGAGAGAGAGAGAGAGAGAGCAGAGCAGGAGGTGTTAGGGAGGAGAAAGAGAGAGAGAGAGAGAGAGAGAGAGAGAGAGGAGAGCAGAGCAGAGGAGGTGTTAGGGAGGAGAGAGAGAGAGAGAGTTTATCGGTTGTCATTCAGATTGCGTATGTTTGTAAGTATGTATGTTTGTGTATATATGCATATCATACATAAAATGAAAGTTTTTGCATAGAAAAATAATAAAACAAATTAATAACGTTTTCAAATTTCCCAGGTTTCGCCATTTAATTTTGAATATTAAACTAAATAGTGTGCATTATGCGATACCGAAAATCACATTTTCCCTCAGAAGCGTCACTACATTGTCATATGCATTCATTCGCGTCCCAGTGAACACCCTGCGTCAGAAGAGCAAGCATTGTCGAGAAAGTAATATTATCACGATTGTTTCTTTTTCTCGGAATGGAAGCTTGAATAGATTTTATGCCGAGCGCGCTTTCTATCTTACGAGATGAGGAAGCCACAGTAGCGTAACTTATTCCTCTTCTAATGGAAGATTCCGTCGCAGAACAGCGTAACCGCTGAAGCCAAAAGAACAGAGAGACGACTGTTCTTAATTCAGGAGTCACTTGTTCCAGTCCCCGATCAGTAATGGCGACGAAGGCGAACGAACTGCAATTAATGGGCTGCTGTCGCGTGGAACTTCGACAAGAGAAGGAAAGGTATTATTACTTTCATGCTCGCGCAGAGAGGGACATCTCCCTTTCATCTCTCTGTCTACGCTACAGGTTAGTTACTTTTGGTACGCGATTGGCGTGGAGAGAAATGGATTGAAGAATGTTCGCTTCCCGCTCGCGTTCTTTGTTCACATTCCCCGGAGGAGTTTGTGTGTCCCGAGAGCGATAATGCTTTATGGAATTGTGTGTCGAGGGTTCCGAACTTCTAAAATGCTGAGTAGATTGGGTTCGAGCAACTGTTTCCATCTAATGTTGCACAGTCTCGTGGGAGTTATATTTTTGGATGAAAGTTACACTTTATGATTCTCTCTCTCTCTCTCTCTCTCTCTCTCTCTCTCTCTGTCTCAGAAGGTCGAGCATGTTTATTTAGATTAACAACGTCATCATCTAAACACACTTCCACTTAAGTTATTTTATGTTTGATCCACAGGGGAAATTACTCTCTCTCTCTCTCTCTCTCTCTCTCTCTCTCTCTCTCTCTCTCTCTCTCTCTCTCTCTCTCTCTCTCTCTGCAAAATTGCTACCCTTTCTTAATTCATACACTTGTCTAAACATGGAGTGTGGCAAAGTTGAGTTTATTGTAACACATATGAAAGTGTGAAGCATGGTTTCAAGTTACGTATAAACTGTATCCCGCTTAGCAAGAAGTTTCCTAGAACTCCCAAGAAAAATGTTTGTTTTAGATAATGAGCAGATTTATCAGTGTTACAGAAAAGTCTGCTAATTTGTCCTCACTTTCATTAGTGTATATATATATATATACAGTATATATATAGACACATACATACATATACACACACACATACGAGGTCCATTCAAAATGCTCTCCGGCGACCAATCTTGCAATTGCTCTTATGGTCATACAAAAGAAATCACTTTTTCGACTCTATCTTGTTACACCCTTTGAAAGTCACCAGATGCAAGTAAAATATAGCTGTAGATAAACTCAGTGACTTTGAGATAACGCATCTGCAAAAAATAAATAAATATATAGTCATGGCCACCAAGGAATTCCACGAAGAAATGGTCTGTAGACTTGGTTAGAATCCCCCTTCTTATTTCCCCTTAATTCTGCTTATTTCTGCTTAATTGAAGCAGAAAGTAACCCATTTCTTCCATGGTTAGGATGCCACTTGGAATACTGGGAAGACTACAATTGTCAAATTCCGTCAGAGTGCATATATGAAGATTTATCTTCCTAGGATTGAACTATTAAACTATTTTCTGCCATGTGATACCAACGCTTGAACGTCTGTTGACCAGTTATATTAAAGTTACGGGAGACTTAAAATTAATACAAGAACTGTCCTTCCTCTTTGGCTCTACCTGGATTGGGAGGCCTAGAATTTTTTTGAATGAGCCTGGACTATATGAACTGATATTCATATACAAATTATTAGAAGCATATATTTCTCCTGTGTTTAACTTTAGAAGCCTATATTTCTCCTGTGTTTAACTTTAGAAGCATATATTTCTCCTGTGTTTAACTTTTCTTGCTAAACTTGTTTTAGCTTACTCCTGCTCAATGACTGTTTTGTATTGTGGTGCATAAGTCCTGTTGAACTTCTCTGTCTTCTAATATTGGAGCTCATTTTTCATTTCCAAGGAATTACCAAACTTTTCCCAGTAACCTGATCTCTTCTCTGACAGCAAAAAACCTTTTGGGACTCCAGCTTAACTCTTCTGCTCCCACCAGACAGATTTACAGCCTCGTATTGTGTTGAAAAGAACCTAGTCTTGCTTAGCTAAGTCTTCTTACAAAAACTCCAATACTCTTAATCTTACTAATGTGGTATCATATGTTTTGTGACTTCCCATATATTTTGAGCAAGTAAAATATGCAGGATGCTGGGTTCGTTAATGAATCTCAACTCATCTGATTCAGATCATATTCATTCATGAATCCTTCATAGCTTGCAGATGAGATGGGTTACTTTTTCTTTTTTTACTTGTTACGGATTCGTTTCTTTCCCCAGAGCTGCTAAACGTTTTTATTTTTCCATTCACATCTCGAAGTTTTCTCCCCCTCCTATTTTAGGGGCTACTATTTTATGGTACAGGGCGCCACTTCTTTGTCTTCACTAAGGGTATTACTATCAACAACTTTACCCTTGAGCTGAAGGAAAGGCCTTCTCCAGAAAGCTTTGGTAACCTTTCCAGCTAACTACAACTTACATTATTCTTTTGAGGGTCAGCAATTTCCAGGCTGCTCAGGTTGTTGATTGTTTCAGTCCCATTACTTCCAAAATGAAAATTTCTCCCCTTGACAGGTTTTCTTTATACTTAAAACCTTCCCTATTTAATGCACTTACAATGACTTGAATGGATGCAGTGCCACTTCCAACCCAAAGTCCTAGATTCTGGGAAGCAAGAGTGTGTTTATCATTCAGTCTATCCCTTTCCTCTCTTATTGTAGTCAGCCTAAATATGTATCTGTTTATAATAGGTTCATTTATGTCCATCTCTCCCAGCTTTGGGAAAGGAAAATCCTTATAATATTCAACTATCAAGGTCTATAGATTTATTAGAAAAACTACGTTAAAAATTCCATCTTCTATCCGAAAAGAGGTTACCTACGGTAAGGTTGGCACATTACGTGAATGAAAACTCGTTCTGCGTGAAATCAAATAAAGTTCTCGCTTTAGTCGGGGAAATACAGCAGACATGACATTATTACCTTTGCATCATGGCTCTTTATGAGAAAGCATTCTGTTTATGAGAAAGCATAAAAAGATGCATCAGAATACGTGCATATCCTTGAACTCAATTGAATTTGAATATGCAAAATAGATTACGTCAGGAAAATGTAAATCAATTTGAATATAAAAAGAGTTGGTTTAACAATGTAAACACGCATCATGAAAATTGTCTCTCTCTCTCTCTCTCTCTCTCTCTCTCTCTCTCTCTCTCTCTCTCTCTCTCTCTCTCTCTCTCTCTTTATATACTTACATGTACATATATATATATATATATATATATATATATATATATATATATATATATATATATATATATATATATATATATATATTATTATTCGTATTCATATCCATAGTACTCGTATTAGGCTTCGATAAGACAGGAGGGTTTAGTTTCAGATTCTTTAATTTAAGCTTTCGAAGACATATAGTCTTCATCAGGTACTGAGCGCATCGGCACAGATGAAGAAGACTGTATGTCTCCGGAAGCTCGTACTTTGTAAATTAAGGAATCTATAATCTAACCCATCCCGTCTGATTGGAATCCATCACAGTAATATGAATGTATATACACAGTGAAGTTGTTTGGCTATTTCGTGAATTTACATGTATATACTGTGTATATATATATAATATATATAATATGTATGTATACTTTATATATATATATATATGTTTATATATAGTGATACGTATATATATATATATATATATATATATATATATATATATATATATATATATATATATACTGTACAGGATATATATGATACTACTTGTATGTATATATATATATATATATATATATATATATATATATATATATATATATATATATATATATACATATATATATATATATATATATATATACACACACACATACATAGTGTACATACAGATAGTTCGACAGACAGATAGATGGTGCAACAAAGACATTTATTGGAGTGGCACTCAGAATGACAATATAGGGGGTGATGGCAGATTCCGTTTGAAAGCGCCGCGGAAGGCTGAAATGAGTGAGAAACAGAATGAATAAAACTATATTGTTTGCATGCAGGGGTTACACAAAGCGTTCTGCACCAAAGATAAACACTGTATCAGAGAGAGCAAACGTAATATGACAATGGGATAGCGATATGAAATTTCATTCATTGTAATTCTGATATTGCCATATTTTACTTGCATGGAAATCTTTCTAGTAAATAGTCGATTATAGGCTTGTATTACGAACCTTTTATTGTTTTTGCCGTAAAATATATGAATTAATGCAGTCAGTTCTTAAATATTATATACTTGACCTAATAGTTCACTGCTCTGCTTTTTTTTTTAAAGCAGCGTTCAGTAGCACTTGCACACAAACATATATACTTACACACACATACATACGTACACACATGCATTTGAAGGTACAGGTACCTTATTCTGTCAAAACTCTTCCCATCCAGACCTTGATCTGACAGTTCATCGCTGACATTTGGAAGCGGTGAATGAACCTTTTTCTTTGCACTGACTGCTTTTGGTCTCCAAGGGTTGAAGGAGTAATTGAGGACTAAATCTTATGTCATCTCGTCCTGGTATGGCCTTCGAAAGAAGTCTCATTAGGGGATTAGGACTCGCTGAATTGACATTATGTTACGAAAGAAAGAGAGGTGGGAGGGAGGCGGGTGTCCTGAGACGGTGATCTTATGCTCTGAAGAAAAGTATATGATTGCTAAGAAATTTCCCTTTTGTATAATGTGAAATCCTTATCAATTCATCAAAGTGTCAAAATAAACCATATTAACGCCTGTCACTGAATTATATTCCTCTATCACACAGAAAAAACCTATGGGTTCACTGCGCTGATCTGGGCCGCAAAGAAGAACTACACGGAACTGGTAAAGCTTTTAGTCCAGAAGGGTGCGAAGGTGAATCACGCCTCAGGAGGAAGTAAGTCCCGTGAGACCCCTTTTGTTATCTTCAGAAAATATTGAACTTCTTCGTTGTTACGATCAGTAAGGCAATCTGTTTAACAATGTTGCTTCCTCATTATCTTTAGATGTTAAGCGTCTTTTCTTTGTGACGAGAGTAATGTGCTTTAAACAGCCGAGTTGTTAATGGAAAATTGCCAGGCTTTAATAATTTTTATTTTCTTAATCATTTGTTGTACGTATATATATATATATTTAAAAGCCGTGCTTGTAGTTACGGGTTTACAATCAGAGACTCGACAGCGCAGGCAGTGCGTTACTTGTTGTACATCTATATTCAAATATTTAACCGAAAGCCTACTTATTAAATTATATCACAGAGGCTCAGCATTAAACTTCAGGTCCTTTCGCACGTATCCCTCATGTTTAATGATGATTTTGACAGAAATGGGATTGACGGAGAGTCGGTTTTAATAAACTTCCGTCCAATCTCGTTACGTACCGACGCGTTCTCCTAAGCAACGCCACAGGCAATGGGAAACATTTGAAAGGGATGCTGATATCTTATAACCTGTCAACCAGAATGATCTTCTTATACGATAGCATCAGCCACTTACGACTTAATGCTATATCAGTTTTATTAGAATTTTGGCGTAATAACGGAATTCTGCCCACGCTCAAAATTATTTTCTAGCTGATGCCAAATTGTTATTACCAAGAGTTAGTAAAAAGAGATACACTCATATATCTAATCTATCTAGCTATATATATATATATGTGTATATATATGTATATGTATATTTATATATATATATATACTGTATATATATTTGGGTGTGGGAATATGTAGGGGTAAGGAAGTGGAATGTGGAAAGTTTGATCTTTGAAGATGAATATAGTT
>NC_089790.1:11830000-11837500 GCF_040412425.1 Macrobrachium rosenbergii
ACAGAAACTGAAATGTTATGAAGGTTAAAAAAAAAAAAACACAGTTGCAGAGTTCCTGAAATCTAGAGAATTTAATTTCTTGAAAATATGACTTGATCAAAATTTAGTCATTCCAAGGATAAACTGGAGTTTCACAGCTAGTGTATCTTTGCTTGGGCTGCATGTAAAATGTGATTGCAGTGTTTTATTCACTCAGGAGCCTGTTGTGCATACTGGCACAAGCTGAAACCGAGAAGGAGCCAGAAGGAGCCAAATTCATATTAATAATTCCAATGCTTCACTCACTGATATATTCCTTGATATGTTATAGACAACCGCCCTGCACCCTTAAACAACATATATATATATATATACATACATATATGTATATACAGTATATATATATATATATATATATATATATATATATATATATATATATATATATATATATATATATATATATATATATATTCAGTTAAAAGGAGAGCGATAATGAAACGGTGATAATTCTCCCTACATAAAATTCTATTCGGAAGAATCTGGTCATTAGTTTCCTGAAAAACAAAATAATTTTCTAAATAACGGTTAAAGTCTCAGACAGTCCTCGCCTTTTTTAACGGTTTGACTTTAACTCGACAAATAAATCTAAGAGAATAAAAATAAACATAAAAAGATACTGTTTACGGTTGATATCTGATGAGGTCTTTTACTAGTAAAATTCGAGAATTTATGCAACGTTCAGATGTACTGAGAATTAAGCAGAGGTTAAAAAAAGGCATTACGAAAATTGTAATAGAAAGTGCTATGGTGGGAAAGAATATTTTTGTAAATTACCATACCACAAAAACTTTAATATATACATTATATATATACATATATATGTGTGTATATATATATATATATATATATATATATATATATATATATATATATATATATATATATATACACACACACACACACATTCACGTTTGTGTGTGTGTGTGTATGATAAGGAAAAGTAAACAATGAAATGTCATTTCCCTAGGTATGAATGTACCGAGGTGTCCAGCACTCTTAAAAAAAAAATAGATCTCCTACAGTGAAGCTGAATTAACTGACGGAAATACTATAAAAGACGGATCAAAGAACCAATAAAAAAAAAAAAAGATGTAAAAGCTCAGATTGTTGGTAAGAAATTTCTCAGGGCCACCAGACTGACTTCAGACGCACACTTCAGCCCGACTTTCCCAGACGTCGATTAAATGTGAAATGTCACTGGGATGATGAGGTTAGACTCGTATCGCCGTGAAAAGCGTTTCCTCTGGTCTTGGATTCTTACCAAGTGGCCGTTTTGGGAATTTTCGAGCTCCTTAACGAGCGGACAAATGTCCAAATACTAAAGGCGTGGGTTTTGGCCAGGAATGAGGTGGATGCTTTTCCATGCTGTAAGAAGACTTCGACAGCATATTTGAAAACTAAGATTTCATTGCCTGAATTTTATCACACGTTTATATAAAAAAAAAAAGATTTGACATTAATATTTATTTTAGAATGCAGATGTTGATCTTGGTCAGTACTGTAGCTGTAAATAAAGTTTAGACTACTAAAATCAGAAATAATCATTAGTGTTGAAATGTGAAATAAGTAATATGTGTTTGTATAAAAAAAACAGAGCATTTTTACGGAATATCAACTTATTCATTTTTGTTATACGGAGTAAAAAGAATCCACAAAAAGGGGCATTTTCTAAGGAAATCCAGGAACAACTCAATGATAGGGAAATTTCTCTCTCGAAGTTCTACCAATCCATAAATCAAGAACTTTTCCCCTCTCCACTTCCTTCTCGCCTCCTGGAATCCAATTCTGATAGTCATTTCACCCTTTCCTATGCCTTCTTTTTGCCCCGAGACCGTCAAAAAGGGCCATATTTTTTTCCTTTCTCTACCCATAGCCATCCTTAGAAAACATATTTTTGCATTTCATTCTTCTTCTAGACGCTTCTTTCTGTACATATATCACAGTTAACTGATCTCAACAGCTTTCGGAGTATTCAGTGGCAATGGCAAGGTTTCTACTGGTTCTTTTAACCATTCTTATCTGCAAAGAAATCTTTAATCTCTGTATTGGAATTATATTATTATATATATAGAATAAGTAAAAGCAGAGTACGTGCATTCCATGATTCATCAGATTGGGATGTGTTTATAGGAATCAAGAATTCAAGACCAAAAAAGCAGAGAGAAAACGACAAGAATCACAAAAATTTTCTATTTTATTTCTATTAAATAACATCAACATATAAAGCATATCCAAATGAAGACATTATGAGAAAAAAAAAGATGTGCAGATAAAAGTTGAAGGTCAGTAGATGTAGATGCAAATTTATAAGACAAGAAAATGTGCTTTAAATGGAGTGAGGAGTGGTTAGTGGTTCCAGGTGGTACTGTGCTAATTGAGGATGGTAAAGAGAAAATGCAGAAACTAATGAAAAGGGTTTGAAAGTGCTTGCAAAAGGAGAGTAGTCAATGTGAGATAAAGTAAAGATATAGTTTTACATGGAAACCCTGATTGTTATATGGATGGTACAAGAATTTAAGTAGTTGATTCGTATAAAAATTTCAAAGTAAATGTAATTGCTATTGGAGGCTGAGAGCAGAAGTGAAGGGATTGTTGAGCCAACTCTCCTTTATGGAAATGAAATGGGGGTGTTGAGTGCGAATAAAAAAAAAAGGTTGAAACTTTTTAGAGGAACTGTTTGCGTAGTTTATGTAACTTGAGAAGAACCGATAGGTGAGGCTGTTGTTGCTGTTGTTGTTGTTTTTATTAAGCTGGCTTTATGTTAGCACGGGCTCTTGCTCACAGAGCAGCCCGTAAAGGTGAGACTGTAGTGGATACATATAAGAAACTGTAAAAAGGTTAGTGTAGTTGAATGAGTAAATTAGAGTATTTTGAGATGGTCCGGCCATGTGAAAAGAATTCCCGATAATACGATAGTGAAAAGTGCAAGATGGGTAAATTTTGCATTGTATTAACGGGTGTTCAGTGCATTATTACTGCAAAGGGACTTCATCCACAATACAGTAAACAAAGTATAAATTGGAACTTTAGTTTGTCACGTTTATCTCTTTAGAGCCTTTCTCTGCTCTGGGAATTGGATGTACATATATATATATATATATATATATATATATATATATATATATATATATATATATATATATATATATATATATATATATATATATATATATATATATATAGTTCTTTCATAATGTATAGCGGTGAATAGCAATACAATCATTTCGGAGTTATAATATCAACAGTCAGTTAAATGACAAAGGTACCTGCTATCTATGTAATTGTTCCATAATTAATTGCAATATTGTCTTCGACCAACAGATTACACTGCCCTCTACTACTCGGTAAAGAACAGGAATAAGGAATGTGTGGCGCTTCTCTTAACCAAAGGAGCAGATCCTAACATCTTTCCAAGAGGAGGTGAGATAAAAAAATAAAGTTATTCTACTTTGTTTCCTCCATTTCTCATGTGATTTCTTTTGATTATCCTCTCTCTCTCTCTCTCTCTCTCTCTCTCATAATAATTTACACTTTTATATATCTCGTTACTTCTGTATCTCCTTATCCGGAAAGGCTGACGTCACAATTATTCTAACGCGATTCATGTAGTATCCTTACAACACTTCCAGTTACCGATTTGGAAACCTCCATATTTCAAACAACAAATGATGCAGAGAGAGAGAGAGAGAGAGCTATAATAGGGCGTTATTACGGAGCGCCCTTTGCGCGCACTTCACGGTACCTCCGCTCTAAATATTAAGAGAAGTAACGGCGCTTCGAGAACTAGTCGGAAGTTTCCATACCATTGGGGACTGAACTTTAACTAGGTCTTTGCTTTATCTGACTCCGCCAGGGACGGAAGGTCGGACAGACTCGCAACATTTCAGAAGTGGTTCTTTTTTAATCTTTTTTTTTTTTCTCTCCATTGTATCCTGGGTCGGTTTCGTTTGATTTCTGACTCTTTATGTAGTAGTAGTATTATTCTCATGGGGATATTTCACTGCACGGTTCGGTTTCCTTTATAGTTTTTATTATTGTTGCTTTCCCGATATCTCTATTGAAATGATCGCCTTTCTGCCTTTCTGGTCATTTTTCGTTGTATGTCAATTTGCTTTAATGTTAGAATTTTTATACGATTATTTTCGTTATGGCGTTCTAGTGTATATTGCCTTGATTTGATTTATTCTGTATAATTAATTTTCAGTGTATATTTTCAATAAATTTATGCAGTTTCAGTAACTATTGTTTCAGATCTCATATCTGATTGGTTTTAAACACTAATATGATTTTTTAACAGTGGTTCACTATGTTTTAATGCGATGTATTCGATTATTTTCTCTTATCGTTTTGGTTTTATAATTTTCCATAAATTTTCCAGGATCTTTGGTTTGTCTTAGTTTTATTGGGCTTTTATGTTTCCTCACTTATTACCATTCTGGATTTTGGCTTGAGTTGGTTATCTCCGCTCTCCTTTAAATTCTGACAATATCCTTTTTCGTATTCCTGTCACGACTGGATTGAAGACACTTTGTCCCTTTGTATTTTGTAGTCTTTGTTTCTTGTTGCTTTGAATTATCAATATTTTTAACTTGACATTTTACAATACTGACCATGCTTTCATCGAATTTGTGCTGTAAGTGTATCTTTTCTTAATTCTGAACTGAAATGGATTTTTTCGTGCTGTCTTTGTAACATAGGGCCTATGTATAACCCAGTTTTAGAGAAAATACTCAGAAAAGATAAATGAAATACCTTTCGAAGAGAAATCTTGGATAGAGGGTATTTTCGTTCTGTTTCAACATCTGTAGGCAGACTTCCACTTCCTTTACAAGTTTTCGTCTTCATTAGCCTGTAATTGCTCTCTCTCTCTCTCTCTCTCTCTCTCTCTCTCTCTCTCTCTCTCTCTCTCTCTCTCTCTCTCTCTCTCTATATATATATATATATATATATATATATATATATATATATATATATATATATATATCGTGTCCTGGTAATTGCTCCTTTAATAGCGTTTTTGAAGTTAGGTTAGCAGTCGAATTACTGCTTTTTGTTAATTCTGTGGAATTTCACTCCGTTTTGATGCATATTTGACAAAATTTTTGGTCGATGTTTTCTGTTAATTTTCTCTGATTCAGTTGTAGTTTTCATTGAAAATTTGTTTGGTATTTTGCTACGTAGGAAAATATATCATTAACTGTTTTTTCTTTCATTCCCCAGACTTGTAAGTACATTTTTCTTCAAATTCCTATTCTAACCAAAAAGTCGGGTTAAAATATCGCAGTAATCGTTGTATTCCATCCCTAGTTATTATCCTCCTGTCTGCATGCTGTCTCTGAGCAGCAGTGACGACATTGTCCTATGGAGCCACACCACATTCATGCTGGCAGTACCACAAATGGTTATGGGTTCTCGCAGGATGTAAGTTCGTCTTCCTGTTAGCTGGCCACCGTACACGCCTGACAAAGACGCCACTCGCACGTCGAAGACGCGTTGTTGTCGTTTCATTCTTTTATTGTGTTTATACGGGGCAGCGGCACCGCCACAAAGAATGGGAAAATATTTAGGAAAGGAATTTGTTTCCTTAGGGCAAATTTTTGATTTTCATTTATTTATTTTTGTTGTGCTGAGGCTTCGGAGATCTTTCTGAGATGATGCTGTGCGTTACCTTTTCTGATTTAATGCTGGAGTAAAGATGATATGCACATTAATATAAGCATATTGGACCTATTATTGGTCGAGCTGATAAGGCCTGTTTATAAATTTACTCTTTTTCACTAATTTATGGTATATGAAATATGAAAGTTTATCTGGCTGGTAAAACAAAGATGCACAACATTTGTTGAATAAATAAATGAGTCTTATCCTTCGTTATCTCCTATATTTTTTCTCGTTAACAGCCTGGCGACTGGTTTTATTCTAACTCTCTAATTCGCTCTTATTCTGCCTGAAAGAAATCATGGCGAAATTCGTTATATATTCTGCGAAAAACAACATTACGTTTTTACGTAGTGAACAGAAACGAGCTTCATTGGGACCGACAGTTGTCTTTAGCGGAACTGCCATCTTGTTGGCATCCCTTCCTTTGTAGGATTCTTTGTGGCGAGGCCGAGTTCGTCTGCGTTGTTAGCCACAGACATTGTGCATTAGCTGATAACATTCTCTCTCTCTCTCTCTCTCTCTCTCTCTCTCTCTCTCTCTCTCTCTCTCTCTCTCTCTGGTAATTACTTGATTATTTCATTTCTCGTGTTTGTCTTGTGTATATAGAACTATTATTGTATGAATTGACTGCTATAAGTGTCTCTCTGGTAATTACTTAATTATTTCAAAACATTTATCGTGTTTGTCTTGCGTATATTGAACTATTATTGTATGAACTGACTGTTGTGACTGTAAAGAGATTCTCTAATGGCTTTTGGTTACGTAATAGTAAATATTTATAACTCTAATGGCTTTTGGTTACTTATTAGTAAGTATTTATCTCTCTCTCTCTCTCTCTCTCTCTCTCTCTCTCTCTCTCTCTCTCTCTCTCTCTCTGCCTTTACACCAAAAAAAAAAAACTACTCTAATTCCCACTGTTCTATGTTTATACATTTAAGCAAAGTAACCAGTGCGAGATTTAACAATGCCACAATGCCAGAGATATTTTTTTTTTCCCTTATAGTAAAAACACATTTGGAAACAAGTTTCGTCCCCCCCTTCCACCCCCTCCCACCATATGTTCTCGCTAGCCTTCGTTAACGACGACTCTCTAATCCGCCTTTGAAGGAAACTCGCCCTTGTTGGACGCCGCCTGGAATGACTGCTTCGATATGGCGAAGCTTCTACTGGATAACGAAGCTGATCCCAACTCTATGACGGAGGGCTCGAGTAAGTTGAGGCGCCTTTTTATCATCTGCCTTTTAGACAGCGGCCGTTTTTACTGCCTTAGCAATGACAGCCAGTCGCCAGAGAGAGAGAGAGAGAGAGAGAGAGAGAGAGAGAGAGAGAGAGAGAGAGAGAGACTGTGGATTAAATTCCTAGCCGTAGAATAATCTGAATTATAAAGTGTAGCTGTTCTGTTGTCTTTGCACCGATGTTATTTATTGTGGTTTATGAGAGAGAGAGAGAGAGTTAAATCCGTATCTGTTAAAGTGTAACTGTTCTGTTGTCATTGCACCGATGTTATTTATTGTGGTTTATGAGAGAGAGAGAGAGAGAGAGAGTTAAATCCCTATCTGTTAAATAACTGGGATGATAAAACAACTGGTCTTGTAGTGTAATTCACCGTGATTATACTGTAAAAGAGAGAGAGAGAGAGAGAGAGAGAGAGAGAGAGAGAGAGAGTGTGTGTATGTGTGTGTATAATCAGGCAGACAAAGTAAAACTGATGTGACAGTGTTCTTCTGTTCTTCAGTATGGTTATACAAACATCTCGCAACTCTTGCTCAGATTCTCCCACTGCCGGGAGAGCCTCTC
>NC_089790.1:11842500-11915000 GCF_040412425.1 Macrobrachium rosenbergii
ATTCCTAGTTCTTAAAACCCTCTTAAGCTACTGCAAATATTTGTACCTGATAGCCCGGGTAGAATAACTTTCCGATTTCAACTCCCGTGAAATTCCGAAAGTTAAGATTCATTTTGCTTAGTGAAAAAAGTGATTGAAAATTATTGCACTTTTGACAATTACTTTTGTACCTCTCTGTGTGTGTTAAAGTGATGCAACATTGTGTTATGAGTGAGGTTCTTGATCAAATAGTTCTTTGTGTGAACAAATAGCTCTTTCTTCCCTGATTACAATTTATCCTACTTTCTGTATTGATAACAATGGTAGAAATGAATAATGTATTTCTTGCATTAACAGTTGATCGTATGAGAGTCGAAATAGTGAAATTCGTCTCGCACGCCCTTCTCAGTTCCTTATTGGATGGGTTGGTATCGTTCTCGGCTAGCACTCCGCTGGGCCCGCGTTCAATTCTCCGACCGGCCAATGAAGAATTCGAGAAATTTATTTCTAGTGATAGAAATTCATTTCTCGTTATAATGTGGTTCGGATTCCACAATAAGCTGTCGGTCCCGTTGCTAGGAAACCAATTGGTTCTTAGCCACGTAAAATAAATCTAGTCCTTCGGGCCGGCTCAGTGGTCTGGTTAAACTAAGGTATACTTAACTTAAATTACGCCCTTCTCAGTATCTAAACTGCCGTTCTGCTCTTTCCAGATATGACTCCCCTTCACAAGGCTGCTTATTATGGTCACCTGGATATCCTGAGGCTTCTCTTAACAAAGGGGGCCAAGGTCGACGCTGTTGACAAGAAGAGTAAGTGAGAAAATGATTCTCGTTAATCTCAGCAAATTAAAGCAACTTGTTGAAGAAGGGGCTTGCATATACATATTGGATGAATTCGATGCGTGTGTGTGTGTGTGTGTGTGTTTTGTTTGGTGTCGAATTTAATGTGAATATTGTACGTTAGTGAATTACTTGTGCTTTTGACGACTTCAGATTTTGTTGAAATTCTGAGTAGTATTAGTTTCATAATTGCAGCCAAGACTACTTACACAGATACATCCCAGTAATGTAGCTGAGTACTGTTATTCATTAATTATTTATATACCTTTGCATGTCTAACCACTGCTTGAGATTATGACTAGATGGGTAAATTCGATTGGTAAATGAAGATTTCAAGAATATGCAACCAAGAAACCACTATGGTACAAAAAACTTACTTTCGAGGGTTATACTCATGTCTGGTGTCATGTCAGAAATACAAAAAACTAGACAAAGCGTGCAATTTCTTTGAATTCTTCTGTTATTTTAGGTTCACTCCTCATAGGAGAAGAGATATACACCTCATAAAAGAGAAGTATATATATATATATATATATATATATATATATATATATATATATATATATATATATATATATATATATAAATTTATATGTTTATATATATATATATATATATATATATATATATATATATATACATATCTATACTGTTTATATATATATATATATATATATATATATATATATATATATATATGTGTGTGTGTGTGTGTGTGTGTATGTGTGTGTGTGTGCAATATCGTCTCTCCATCACTCAACTAAAAATATTTCTTTGGTCCTGTATCTACAGACAGGACAGCTCTCCACGAAGGCTGTAGGAAGGGACAGAAGGACATCGTTAGAGAGATTGTGAAACATTGTCCTGATGATAAGATACGGAATATATATGGTAAGCTGTTTACATCACGTTTCAGTTACACAGATATCTAGGTAGCGTCCATTTTGAGCAGCGTATATTGAATGGTAAAAAAAAAAACACACACACACACACACACACAAGGACGATGGGAGGGACGGCAACAAAAAGTTAGAGAAATATTTTGGCGAGAGAGAGAGAGAGAGAAGCATTTTTGCAGCTAACCCGTGGTAGTCACAGTTGAAAGCTGGGTGCTCATTTTATAGGTAATTAGGAAGGTTTTTCATTCACAATGTGTATTTCAGATGTAAATATGTACTAGTGTAACATGTTTTTAAAATATAATATTTTAGCATTTTGGTGTGTATAGCAGATCATTTAGGTGTTTGTGCTGAGTGACAGGTTTGTAAAGGCTACCATATGCCTTACAGGCAGTAATAATAAAGCGAATTATCCTCTCTCTCTCTCTCTCTCTCTCTCTCTCTCTCTCTCTCTCTCTCTCTCTCTCTCTCTCTCTATACCTTTCACTCGAGTAAAGATGCGTACCATATACTAAAAATAACAGCAATAAACGTAAAAAAAAAAAATGACAAGCTTCCATCCATTCTGTATTTTTCACAACGGCAGTATGTGAAAATGATGGCAGCGGAAGGAGCGCGCCTAGAAAATAAAAAGACTTTGGAATGTTTAAGTTTTTCCCGCAAAGTTTTCAGCGAGACTGCTCCGATACTTTGCTTCCAATCAGCTTATAAAATCAGTCGCAAAGAATCTCTTAGTTACTGAAGCCATCGCAGGATTTTGTGGTTAAGAGGAGGGGAGGGACTATTATTGGACGCCAACCCAAAGTTACTCTTTCGCTATTTTTTTTTTCCTATAATTTTCAAATTTATGACAAAACTACGTTACTCGAGGAGAGTTGAAGGAAATATCATTATGAGGCCAACTGAAGTTAAACAAGCCCGCTTATTCGTATCATATGACCTAAATATAGATTATGAAATTATTTGCTAGGTGGAATTGAAATGAAATGAAATAATAATAGATTATGCCGTCATATTTTATAACATTTCTTAGGATGATCGATCAAGTTATCATTTTCTTTGGAATATAGGTTAATATTTAAGCCTGTATTGCAAGCAAAGTTTAGGTTTACAAACAGACTTGAACAATATATATATGTTCCAACCTTGGTATACTCACGGTCACTGTAGCAGACATCATTTCCATTGAAATCAGAGAATTCAATTTCACATGATTAAGTCTTTTATAAACATTGTTTACAATGAACATTAATCTTTATATTCATATAAGCTACTCTAGTGTTCTTACTTCATATACTTTTACCCACGTGTGAAAAAAAAATGCTTCTGTTTCGACGTAATCTTGGAAAGATCTGCCCCCAAAATTAACTTTCATAAACCAGCTGGCGCTGGATATAAGATTAAAGCTGGCTCAATACATCACGCATATCTTGGCATAAACAGTGATGACACGCTTTGGCATAATTCCAAGCTGGTTGCTGCCACATATTTTTTGACTAATTGGAGCAAGTCAATCGCGAGTTCATTTCCCAAGCCTTGTGATCATTCAGTCGTCCCTTCTACAATTAAGTAAAAAAAATTCCCCGCTAATTGTCTCAAAATCATGCTATTATTTCTGGTGCAAATAATGTTTGCCCGAGCTAGATTTAGGGTGAGTTTAGCTTGCCATGTTCATATTATGCAAGCTTCCTGACGGTGTTTTCAAATAAGATACATCAAAACATAGGGAAAATATTTTTGCTCTACGACACTAATTATAGCTCGAAATTCCAGCTAATTGGAACATTATTGAAAAGCGATAATGAACGTCTATCATAATTTCTATATTGTTCTTCAAAGTACCTGCTTCCTTTGGTCGTTGATTGTTGTGAGAGTGTTGCTCCCTCTAAATAAATTAATTTGGTACTGGTCGGTGTTTGTTACAATCACGTTAAGGTGAATTATGCAAAAATGAGATTTCCCTCATGTCTTGTTACCAACCTGCTTGCATTGTTGCTCTTCTTTTCCCTGCTGGACTTACACGCTCATTAGTCTCTCTCTCTCTCTCTCTCTCTCTCTCTCTCTCTCTCTCTCTCTCTCTCTCTCTCTCTCTCTCTCCATTACTGATAGCTTCGGAAAATATGGGTTTGTTTTTGTGTACAGCATATACCTTGTCTTATCGTAGGGTAGAATGAAAAGCTTTGATGAAAAGGATTTTGATTTTTATCAGCATAAATCCAGTGAAAGAAAAAGCTTGTACAGTAATTGTTTATACCTAATTTTCCGGATAAACTATAACCGACCTTTCCATTCAATAAACAAATTTGCCTAAGGATGTCAGGTGACGCTTAGAGAAGATTGATAATACGCCTCACAGTATTAATGTGTCCACTTCACTGTTACTAAAGGTAATTATTATCACAGGGCTATTAGTTTTTATGTTATGAAACTAGAATTCTAGTGTATTTCAATGCAGGTAAGTGAAATTTTTATTTTGATAATTACTTTTTTATATCTGTTTGGTGTCCTTTCAGTCACATAATGTCAGACATCAACAGTAAGTAAAGCGAACTCAAAAAATGTTTAATTTACTATCCAGTTACGTTTATTTTTTATAACTGACAGGTCGCACAGCGCTGGAAGAAGCTCGTTTCAGGGTCAAAGTTCTGCAGAAAATACCCAGTAAGTTTATAGTGTAATTTCGTGTTTAACAATGGATTTTAAGCTATAAAGTATATCGGATTAATTGCTGTATTTTTTTTATGGAAAATAGTCCATGCTGGCTCATGAAGTGGATTATAATTGGATTACTTTCGGTAATGAGGCTTCCATACATTAGACAGGTCAGATTTGATCTAGTTTAGGGACATTTTATCGTAAAACATTTTGTTGGAGATAAGGACAGACACATTTGCTGCAGGTTGAAGTGTGTGTATTTATTGAATCTTGTGCCCCTGCGTGTGTGCCTTCAAGTTTCTGTCTGCTTTTGCGTGATCTTGGAGAAGAGAAGTTTTAGGAAACTCGGGAAGTTAGTACGTCAATGCAGCTACTGAAAATACAGGTCTCTGATTAATGGGAAGTTAGTACGTCAATGCAGCTACTGAAAATACAGGTCTCTGATTAATGGGAAGTTAGTACGTCAGTGCAGCTACTGAAAATACAGGTCTCTGATTAATGGGAAGTTAGTACGTCAATGCAGCTACTGAAAATACAGGTCTCTGATTAATGGGAAGTTAGTACGTCAATGCAGCTACTGAAAATACAGGCCTCTGATTAATGGGAAGTTAGTACGTCAATGCAGCTACTGAAAATACAGGTCTCTGATTAATGGGAAGTTAGTACGTCAATGCAGCTACTGAAAATACAGGTCTCTGATTAATGGGAAGTTAGTACGTCAATGCAGCTACTGAAAATACAGGTCTCTGATTACTGTGAATAGTAGATTCTGTATATTTAAGCCTGGAAAGTAAACAGGAAGCTAAACATTAAGTCAGGGCATGAGAATGATGTTTTTCGGCTCTAGTAAAGTGTTTGTGAATTCTACAAATATATGTTCGGTGCGTATGTGCTATTATAAATTCAGTCCTTTGGGACATGGCGAGTTCACAGGGACCTCTTTTTTTCTAATTTGAAGGGGAAACCCAAGAGCGAAGGAAGAGTTTAGAAGTAGGAGACCAAGATCACATCACTTGTTATTGTGTGTTCGTGTAAGTATACGCCTCTTACTACTATGAGAAGTACTACTCTGAGAAATAACCTTACTGTGAGAAATACTCTTAGTATGAGAAATTCCCTAACTACTATGATAAATAATCTTACTATTGGAAATAGGTTTAGCTGTTAGGTGATGATGTATGAAAGATAAAAAAAAAAAATAGACAGACCGACAGACAAACTTATTCATGCGCGGTGAATGAAGGAGACGGAAGAATGCGCGCTTATTCCTCCAGAGAGAGACGTCTCCACCCTTTTTCTCCCCCGGCTCCTCGCCCTATTTGTTTACTGCTTCTAACAGTCTCCGAGAACAATCAGAAGAAAGTAATCTGAGCTTTTATTTCCTCTGTAAACAGAGAAGGCTGGAAAGGACACCAGGAGAACAGACCTCTTGAAGAATGTGATTACCATACTTGAAGGTAATTGATGTTTGATGTCTTTGTTGTCGTACGACATTGTTTTCGTGTGTCATTGTTCGTGATGTTGATCGTCTCCTGAGTAGTGTACGCTTATGACCTTGCTTGTTCCCAGAGCTTTGTGTACATAGTTCTCGCATACGTGGACAACCTTGCATACACACACACACACACACACTTATATACACATATATTTATTTATACACACATACACACACACACACACACACACACATATATATATATATATATATATATATATATATATATATATATATATATATATATATACATAACATACATGCGCACATACGCATATATATATATAGATAGATAGATAGATAGATAGATAGATATTATGAATAAATGTTTATTTTTATCCGACTATGATCGGCTTCCCATAGTTTAGCGTGGCTTCAGAACAGTGCATGATATCATTTCTATCTCCACCGTTTAACTCTGAATCAACAGTGACCCCTTATGCTGAAAACTTCAGCTACATCAGTCGTTTCACACACTACACAGGAGGCTCATCAACAGCTCGCTGACACTTCCAGTACATATTGCTCCACAAATGTCTATCTTCTCGTACTGTCACGCTTTTTGGAGATTAAGGAAGAATACAAGAAGGAGTACCAAGCGCTTTCGTGGCCTTTGGACGCATTTTCAAGGTACTCCTTCTCTTACTTTTCCTATGGCCTTGGCTAAATATATTGTCGCTATTTAATGACATATAAGCATATATATATATATATATATATATATATATATATATATATATATATATATATATATATATATATATATATATATATATATATGTACATATATATATATATATATATATATATATATATATATATATATATATATATATATGCATGTATGTATGTATAATATATATATATATATATATATATATATATATATATATATATATATATATATATATATATATATATATGTGTGTGTGTGTGTGTATGTGTGTGGTACATAAAAACACTCTGAAATATTTTTAATACTCTCTGGTTTTAGTTATAAGTTTAGCATCACTTTCATTGATAGATGTAAAATTGTCATTTCTTGAGCCTCTGAATTGTCACTCATTTTCAGTCCACTTGTACCAGTTAAAATCACAACCTGAAAAATATAGGACATGCATGCAAATCTTCTATGAAAATTTATCTTTCAGATTTAGGTTCTGTTGCTCATTCACCTGCCTTTATCTCAGGTTACAAGTCCTCGTCTTGTCGGAATGGATGATGTCACCTGTTGCCTCAGGATGATAATGTGCTACCACTCGAGAACTACTATCAAAGACATTTTACCACACACACACACACACACACCTGTATCCATGAGCATGAAACATTTTCTTTAACATTTTACACGAGTATTTTATTATACCTCTAGGAAACTGCTTGATGATTGAACTAGCGAGCTGTACTTTACAACAACCATTGTTTTGCTATTCAGCTCACATTTTGCAGCTTAAGATGTATTGGGATTCGGATTACTTATATTGTAATATATAGAGTTGTGGATGATTTTCTTTCTTTCAAGATATTAGTATTATTGCCTATGAGTAATCAGTATTTCTCCGATTAGAGACCAACGGGTCTCTCGTAACTCAGTGTATGTATAAATATCAACAAACACAACATCAAGGCTGAATGTATGCCAATCACGTTTGGTCACCGAGTATACCGTGTGTAAAACGCTATGATTTCGGCAATAAAGTCTTTACCGGTGGCAAGTAATGTCAAGCTGATAATCCACCAAAATCAGAAGTATATGTATATCGTAGATGCCTTGAATAAAAAAAGTGTGATAAATTTCCATTTTCATATGGTTGGTTAGAATCTGATGAACCCCTGGACATTCATTGGTAAAGGATATTCAAGTTCTATACGAACTCTATGAATCGCAGTTTGGATTTTTGTTCTGAAATTTCGAGATCTTCCTATGTACCCATATTGCTTTTCCCTTTAGACATTCTGGGCTACTGTTCCGACAAGGTAGAGGAGCCCCAACTTTCACTCGACCCCATAACAAGCGGAAGATTGCCACTTCTGACACTTAATTTCTGAATATCGAGAATCCTCGAATTGCTGTGCTCGGGGTTTGTACCTTTCCTAGTACTGTATGTTACAAACTGGCTTGCAGAAATCTCGACGAAGCTTAAAGGGATGTTATGAGGAAGGTATTAAGAATATATGGTTTAGGAAGGAAGTTCTTGGGTTTATAAAAGTTCTCATGATGGAAACGCAACTTGTGTAAGAATATTAAGACTAGTTTGTTATAAAAGTGGACCTTGGTCAAAGGTATGTTTTTTCTTCTTGGCTACTTGATATTTTCATGGATAGAGTATCTGCAAAGTCAAGAGGAGGGACAGAAAACATGTATGAGACAAGAAAATGAATTGAAAATGGCGTTGCATTGGTTGATGTTTGCTGATTAAAATACGACGAGTATTAGGAAAAGAGGAGGTGAGTAAAAGAGTTATAATTACATTTATAATAGATGATGATGATAATAATGATGAGAGGCTGTAGACACTAATGAACGTTTTTGTAAAAATTAAAAATTAGAGTTTTCCAGAGATGGTTAGGATGGTATATAGGAAGAAGGGTAGACAAATGAAAGTGTGACTCATATAAGTCCTTGTGCCACGGGGATGAGGTAGGCGTTGAGTGTTCTTGCTGATGTTAGAATAAGAAGGGAAGCGGATTACTAAGTCGATAAGGATCGAAAGTTTGTAGGATTACTTAAAAAAAAACTGACATAGGTCAGTGTCTGTTAAAAAAATAAAAAAACCAACTGTTGGCGGATATGGATGGATTATTGAACTAACTTTCCTCTGTAGAACTGAATTTTGAAATCTGGCTTCCAAGGAAACAAAGAATGAAATTATTGCAAAAAGTTTTCTTGTGTTGTGTAGGTGGTTCATGTAAAGTGCTCATTACTTATTCTTGAACATAAGTTGATAGCATGTTTTCCTTCATTTTTTAACAGGTTATTTTCCTCCAATTTTGAACTGAGGATAATTGTATAAAACTCTCTATAACTTCTTATTTATTATCCTCGGAATTACGAATACATCTGGTGAGAAGAAACTGGTTGTCACTTAGGTTTCAGTATTCAAAATTCTATGTGACAGTTATCATAAATGTTCTTTTTTGGTTACAGTAATAGTCATTTCTTTGCGTGTTTAAAACTCAGATTATAATTTATCCTCGTTTAAAATATTGATAATCTCGTCCATTTGGATTGAGTTATCTGAAATCCGTCCACCTGTTCAACTGATGGAAAGTAAACTTAATTTTGGACCATTCCTTAAGAGAAGGTAAATTCTCATCAACTGTAAAGTGTTGAACTCTAAAACCTGTGCGTTTTAGAATTTCACCTTTGAACAGTGCTAGGACCTAAGGTACTAGCTTGAATGAGAAGTTAGATGGAAAACATTTTGATTTCCATTATCTTTCTATTTCAGGATATTATCCTATATGATCAGAATGACGGAAGAGTTATGTCATTTATAAGAGAAATGTATTGCTTTTTTAGTCATAGTAACAGTTTAGTTTTCGAAGAGAAAAATTGCTTTTATGAAACATTTCTAATCTTCTTGAATATGTGATTGTAGCCTAGCGGGCTGATAGTTTCGGGATGTACATTTTTGCGTGATTTATTTTCCCAGCCCGTTTCCTCACATTCGTGTATCCTTGTGGAGATTCCATTTTTTAAGAGAATCCTCTAAATTGGATTTAGAAATTATATTTGTATTTCTTATTCAAGTCTTTGATGATGTATAGTTTTCATTGTATTCTCAGCTTTGCTTTTTTTGTGATGATATTTTCAGTGAAGTTGTATTACGAAAATTAGATCAGTAATTATCTGCCATTACTGGCAAATTAATGACAATCATTAGTCCATTTCCCCGCCAGCCACTTGATATGATCATCCAGATTCATTTAGCGACCTGTCCTAAATTTCATGTTGTACCACAGTGGAATTCGTCACGATACTGCCAAAAAAAAAAAAAAATGTTGAGAGCAACAGGTGACCACCTGAACTTGTGTAATTTTGTTATGGTTATCGTTTATCATATTGAAATTTATTTATAGAAAATTTGCTGACAGTGAAAACTGTATTTTTAAGAGCTTTCTTTCAGAGTGGGATAAATGGCGCGTTTTAGAGGTTGTATATATTGCAATTTTACTTCTATCAATTTCGTGATCCCCCAAAAAAAAAAAAAAAACCCTAACTACAAAATGCTATAGCTTTATATTTCGAAAGGAATTCCTTATTACTTTTTGTGTTCCCACAGTTCTTCATTGGAGGGGTGGGTAGAGCTCTCGGCTATCCCGCTGTTGGCCCAGCGTTCGACTCTCCGACCGGCCAATGAAGAATTAGAGGAATTTATTTCTGGTAATAGAAATTCGTTTCTCGTCATAATGTGGTTCGGATTCCACAATAAGCTGTAGGTCCCGTTGATAGGTAACCAGTTGGTTCTTAGCCACGTAAAATGAATCTAATCCTTCGGGCCAGCCCTAGTAGAGCTGTTAATCAGCTCAGTGGTCTGGTTTAACTAAGATATACTTAATTTTTAACTATTTTCACATCACACAAGAATAGACATTCCTCAACAGAAGGAGAACCTGTATTCCTTTTTAATTACTTCTGATTCCTTTCTTTCTTTCCTTCACGCCACAGACAAATGTATTCGTGTGTGGAATAATCGTGGTTATCTGTTATTGCTCCAATGAAGTGTGGATTTCCATTTAACATTCCCTCGAACTTCCCACCCCACCATGCAGTCCACGCCTCCGGCACATGGCGCTAGTAAGAAGTGTACCAGAGAAAATTGGATAAAGTCATGAAGTGTAGTCGGAAAGGTAATTCAATCATGAAACGCATTCGTCTGCGATTTAATTTTACTGTAAACGCTTCATGAAGCGAAGTAAAACTCCCGCGCCTCACAGTCTATGAGCGTTCATGGGAACCATTCTTCTCTTGCCCGTTATCTGTTTACCGAAAAACTATCACAGCGACGGCAACACAGCACGCATGTCGCTTTATTTTCATTTCCCGACGAGAGAGAAGCGAGAGGGAGACTAAATCTAAATGTTCTGTGTCCCTGCAAAGCGGAACAGTTGAAGGTTAGGCAAAAAAAAGGCGCTAAACTTTTGGCTGCTGGATTTTTTTCTTTTTAGGGGGAGGGCCGGAAGGGCTTGGAGGAAGCCGTCCAGTTATTATGTCGGCTTCTCCAGCCCTGGAAAGGCTTGGAGTATAAAAACGAGATTAATTTTGCTTCCAGCCTCTTTATATGAATGTTCGTACTGCAAAGAGGAGGTCATGAGTTTTGGATGAGGCTGCGGTAATGCTCAACATGAGTTTGTATTATAGAACTGTTTTTTTAGTGCATGGGTGGAAGATAAGCAACTTTTAAGATAATCTAAATGAACTGAATATTTATTTTTCATAAAGGGGGTTTCTTAACTTTGGGTGAATTAGTACATCCCAGTTAATCCCTAACTTTGTGTACGCTTTGATTTAGTCTTTTCTGGGAGACTAAATAAAAAAAAAAAAATATGGGTAATTTTGTACATTTCCGTCTTTGATTCAGTTTACGTTTACGCTCATAATAATAATAATAATAATAATATATAGTAGTAGTAGTAGTAGTAGTAGTAGTGATTTATAACCCCAACAACAGAACAGCTTCATTTGTAACCCCAACAAAGTCAGTGATTATGATATATTAGTATCTGTGATTGTAATAATAATAATAATAATAATAATAGTAGTAGTAGTAGTAGTAGTAGTAGTAGTAGTAGTAGTAGTAGTGATAATATATCCACAGGGAACAGAACAGCTTCATTTGTAACCCCAACAAAGTCAGTATTATGATATCTTAGTATCTGTGATTGTAATAATAATAATAATAATAATAATAATAATAATAGTAGTAGTAGTAGTAGTAGTAGTATTTGTAGTAGTAGTAGTGATAATATATCCACAGGGAACAGAACAGCTTCATTTGTAACCCCAACAAAGTCAGTATTATGATATCTTAGTATCTGTGATTGTAATCTTGGAGAGCTTCACGCGTGAGATGATATTCACCAGATTCCTGTGCCTCCTCCAGACCCTGTTCCCTGCTCTCCTCTCATCCTTCCTTCTCCTTCCTTTCCTCCTCTATTGATTCCCCTGTACGTGTACCCCCGCGGAATTTAGTGAGGTGTTGCCTTATTTTACTGGCGAGTGACTCTCTCCCCTGTGTCTCCTTTGAGATGGAATTTACGCAGATGCTCCTTCGTCTTGTTTACGTTCTCAGCAGTGAGTTGCTCCTCCTCCTCCTCCTCCTCCTCCTCCTCCTCCTCCTCCTCCTCCTCCTCCTCCTCCTCCTCCTCCTTCTTCCTTCCTCCTCCTCCTTCTTCCTTCCTCCTCCTCCTCCTTATTCTTATTCTTATTCTTCTCCTTCTCCTTCCTCCTTTTTTTCTTCTTGTTCTTCCTTCCTCCTCCTCCTCCTCCTCCTCCTCCTCCTCCTCCTCCTCCTCCTCCTCCTCCTCCTCCTCCTCCTCCTCCTCCTCCTTCTTCTTCTTCAGTGTTCCCTGTCTTACCTCATTCTTCTCCAACCCTTTGTCATCTATTTCGCTCGCATTCCCTCTCACAGAGTCGGATTTCTAATTTCTTGTCAATGACTCGTTTTTGTGTGATTTTTCCCCGGGCGTTTTAAGTTCTCTTGCTGAAGGGGAGGAGGTGCTCGAGTGACAGACATTGTTGTAAGGCCATTTGATTTCTTTTGTTAATGCGATCTTCCACCTCAATTTTTTATTTACATCAGTTTTATTCATCGTGAGCTTGAATGTGATGTGTTGTTTTATATGTAAAATTATCAAACCTTGCATCGTTCTTTGTTGAAATTTACACTTTTACTTTTTCATTTACGTTTGGTTGTATCTAGGGAGGCAGTGGCTGATTCTGGTAGCGAGGGGGTTTAGGATTAAATCATTGTAATTCTAGCAAAGTAAGTGTACCTTAGTTTAACCAGACCACTAAGCTGATTAACAGCTCTCCTAGGGCTGGCCCGAAGGATTAGATTAATTTACGTGGCTAAGAATCCGTTGGTTACGTAGCAACGGGACCTACAGCTTATTGTAGAATCCGAACCACATTATAACGAGAAATGAATTTCTATCACCAGAAATAAATTCCTGTAATTCTTCATTGGCCGGTCGGAGAATCGAACGCGGGGCCAGGAGAGTGTAATTCTAGCGATATCGGTAGTACCCCGTAGAGGAGTTAGTGCTGCCAGTGCTCCTGATGCGGTACACTGTAGGCATTATTTAAGAACGGATCCTTGCAGCATTTCTTTGGTTTTACCTCTGTTCATAGTCTGTCGTCTATCTTACTTTCAACCGTCTCCTGACAATTGTTTCAAAATAATTTTCATCGCTGTATGATCTCATAGGTCCCAGCGCTTGGCCTAAATTTTATATTCCAGTTCCAGTCTTATGGCTGTTGAGGAAAAAGTGAGGGGGTTGAACTGGTAGTGTATGTCGAACGTAACAGGTGGTATTATGAGAGATGCTCAGGATTTCAAAATGAAAGTGTCGATGCCAAGACTGCTTTACAAGAGCAAATGAGTAGGAAAGGGAACTCGAGAACATCACTGGATTAGTTGGGCAGATCGTAGAAGAAGTGGACCATTTCTGTTACTTGGGAGAAACATTGGACTATGAAGCAGGATTTTAGACGGGAGTAAAAAAAAAAAAAGTAGCTGTATCATGATTGAATGGGCATGGGCAGTAGACTACTAGTAAGAAGAATTGTCTCATTAGTAGAAAGAGAAAAATCTTAACATTGGTAAATTTGACCTGTACCGCTTTATGAAGCAGAATAATGGGCTATGAAAAGCTGAATGGAGAATATGAAGAGAAGTGGCAGTAGACTGTCAAGATTTATGGCCAGAGTACAGTGGGAAGGTTGTACAACAATATATATATATATATATATATATATATATATATATATATATATATATATATATATATATATATATATATATATATATATATATATATACATACACCCTGTATGTTGTACAATCTTCCTCTGCCATAAATATTCTCTGTCACGCCATAAAAATACCCACACACACCCACACACCCTGTATTTGTACAAATCTTCCCTTAAAATCTTAATATTCTATTGTCACTTCTTTTCATAAATCCCATTTATATATATATATATATGTATATATATATATATATATATATATATATATATATATATATATATATATATGTATATATATATATACATACATACATGTCTGTGTGTCCGTGCACGCGTGCGTATTTTCTTCCTCACAATGAATTCATTTATTTCCAATATAAACGGCAAGGTTTCCGACAAAATATTGTCCATATCAGACCACTGTTATTAAACCTTTATGACTTGGAACGTATATTGCCAATTTTACGGATGTCCCTAGACATTTGATGTTGCTGACAGCTACCCATAAACATTCTGTTCACGGAATTGGCCTCTCGGGACTGCAAAGATTAGAAGTAGTAATGTCCGTTAGTAAAGACCGCTTTGCCCTACTTTATTGTCCATGACGGTATTGGCTTATCTCCTGTCCGTTTAATCAGAGGGGAATCTAACTTTAGTGACTTATTAGATTTTCGTGCAGTTGCTCCACATTATTAATTTGCTGTTGAAGAGTTCCCGAGACCCACTAAAAGTCTCGTCCCCTTAGGAGGGTAGTGTAGATCTAGTAAGCCAGTCATCGTATAGTCCAGTCATTAATACTTGAAACCTTTAAGGACACATTAAAACTAATTCTTATTTTACAGTGGCATGGGATTAATCAGACCCTCAATAACCTGGTTAATGTAAGAGCGTGGTAGATGATAGTTTTATAATCAGGCATACTTTGCAGGTGATGGTATTTATGCACCAAATTAACTTAGCGTATCTAAACAAATAGACCATGTGTTTTGCAGTGGTGGTGTTGTTCTTGGAACTTTAGGTTTATCATTTTGTATTAACTCTCTCTCTCTCTCTCTCTCTCTCTCTCTCTCTCTCTCTCTCTCTCTCTCTCTCTCTCTCTCTCTCTCTCTCTCTATATATATATATATATATATATATATATATATATATATATATATATATATATAAACACATACATATATAATTATATATATGTATATATACATTGTATATATATAATTATATATATATGTGTATATATACAGTATATATATATATATATATATATATATGTATATATGTATATATATACATATGTCTATATATATATATATATATATACAATGTTGTATATATGTATATAATTATATATATATTGTATATATATATATATATATATATATATATATATATATATATATATATAATATCTGTATATATACATATATACACATATAATTAGTCAGTCTTATCAGATGAATCACAACTGACAGCAGTAGGCTACTTACCCTTAACCCTAGCACTGGGCCTTGACTTTGGGTGTTTAAATACAGTTTTGAACAGATGCTTTGCAATTATATTTGGGGTGAAGCTAACAGTCCTCACAGTGGACCAAGCTCTCTACTACAGGCTAATGGCGCTGAACTTTCCTGTTCAAGTTAATTGAATTCCATGCCCTTAATGACCTTATTTAATGGCTCTCTTAATCTTATGGATCATATGGATGGATCTGCATTAATTGAGGTGTGGGTGGAGAGTGGATTGCTGGGGCAAAGTACCGTAGTGTTTGTTCTTGGAGGAAAGGCATACACCAAAGGTCTGAATGTTCACCAGCTCACCATGCAAGCCTTGTGGTAACTTGAGGTGCCAGTCTTTCGCTCATACGTTGCTGACATAGTTAAGGAATGCTGTTACTGCTAAGGAATGCCCTACTGAATTTTTCACAATTTTGTCAATAATAATGGAAGCAAATGCCTGAAATTTTTTGCCTGCCCTAATCCAGGAATGCTTTTGTAAGCTTGCGCCTGATTTTCTTGAAAGTAAATATGCAAATGTAAACTATTTCCTGGAGCAGTTCATATATGGGTATGGTCTCTGCACCCCATTGGACCCTCCAGAGGAGCAGTGCCCCAACGATAACCATTCTGTTCAAAGTGGTCAAAGGCACTGAGGATTAAGACAAGAAAACATTCCTACAGGCAGGCAGAAATGTTCTTCTGTGTCTTATTGCTGCTTGTGAGGCTGGTCAGTCGTGTGATTGTCATATGTATTGAGACACAAGCTTCTTCCACTCCCCTTGTCGCTTACAAATGGGAATTGTGTGATTTTTGCTTGGTACAAGTATGTGCTGTAAAAGAGCCAGAACAGAGGGCAAAAACTGTCCTGAAACTATTGACATTGATGAACCATTGTGTAGCCTAATGATTGATGGGCAGTATTAGTGGTAGTTTTTGGGATTTATTACAGTAGCCTACATAAGCGTCAGAGATCTAGCAAACATGTTTTAGCACAGTGCTGAAAGCAGATTCTAAGTATTAGTGTACAGATGTTGTGTTTAACAGTTGTATGGAATAGGTAATCAAGGACATCACCAGAACAAACTACAGCAAAGCCATTTGACCGGTTCTGAGACATTGAGAGCCGCGATGTGCCTCTTCCAAGAAAGTGAAAGAATTGATTTGTTACTGTCTGACAAGGAACTAATTTAGAAAAATAATGGCGTCAGTTTTAGACAGTTGCTGTCATCTTGGGACACTGATGTTCACCCATTTTTGGTTTCCCAATTCCCCCACACTGTGTCAGTATCTATGTACGATGCTTTTAATCTACAAAATAGTGTGTTTATAACAGTATTTCCATTTTACACATTATCTTTTATCTATATATGAATTAATCTTAACATAGCATAGATTTATGAAGAAAATCCTTTGACGTAACGCTATCGTTTTTCAAAGCATTTTGATCTCCCAATGCTTAAATATAATACGCCTACATGTACTGCAGTATTCACGAACTTTCAGATGCTATTTGGAACCGATGTACTCACGAAAGGATCCAGATAACTGCGTCATGTGTTAGTGAGATAATCCGGTGCAAGAATTTCTTAGCAAGTTTTTTCTTGGTGTTTGTGTGCGTGGGTTTATCACCTAGCGAAAAGGAGGTCGAAAGATTCCTGCTTCAGGTGCATTTTTCTCAAAGCAAATAAACACACGTGGGAATGTCAAAAGAAATAGATAAAGTTAGAAACAGAGTGTACACATAGGCTGGTAAGATCGCTGTGGTACGCGATCTTCTTCCAGCCAAACCTTTACTGAATCATTTTGCTTTTAAAAAATTGCTCACACGAGTTATTCCTAATGCAGTAATCTTCACCATACCGAAAATTAATGCATACTGCAAAAATGAACCTCAAATTCGGTCATTGCAGTTTCTCTCAACATGAAAATATGATGCATAGATAAATGCATTTTCGTTTACATTCTTCAAACAAAATTTGATCTGCGGAAGGATTACCTTAAACGATACCTGTCGAAGTAAAGATGCTCTAAGAGGAGTCCATTGAGGACATGGCAACGTTGGAAGAAATGGCAACGTTGGCAGAAATAGGGAAGGTGAAAGGATAATGGACTCCACAGTATCGTTTGACATGGAAATAGCGAACACCTTTTGTAAGGTAAGCACGTACAAGAGGGCCTCAGATCTAGGCAGATAGCCCACATTTTGTACAGAAGAAAAGATTTGGCGGAACTGAAGAGCTGCAGAGTCATCCCTGAGACAAAGAGAGTCAAGTAGTTCAGACTAAAAGGAATCAGTTTAAACAAAGTGTATTGGAAGAGATCGCTGGAGAGGTGAAATAACCTAAGTAAATGGTGGAACACTATGGAAGGCATCTTAAGAGAAGGCTGGAATTCACTACTCTCAGTTTACTGTCATTTACACCATTCATACACATCACGTGAAAAAATTAGTATATTGACAGCTAAACTGACATGCGAGAGACTTTTGTGTTGAAGTTCACGGGAAACAAAACGGCGGGGAGGCTCGGAAGTGACACGCTTTCCTCAGTGGGAGAATCCTGTAATGGGGTCGGTAAATCTGAGTGCTTGCGCGAGAGCTAAGTTCATGTCTCGTCTAATTGTTAGTTACAGCATTCATATATATCGCTTGGAAAAGATATATATATATATATATATATATATATATATATATATATATATATATATATATATATATGTATGTGTGTGTGTGTGTGTGTGTGTGTATATATACAGTATACGCATACATATGTGTATAATATAATATAATATATATATATATATATATATATATATATATATAAATATATATATATATATATATATATATATATATCTTTATCTTAGTTGTTATTGTCAGGGTCAGTAACCATGGATACGTGCAGTAATATCCAAACTTGTGGAAGGCGATAGTTAATGACAAAAGTATAAAAGTGTCGGAAATAAATTAAACTACACACACACACACACACACACACATATATATATATATATATATATATATATATATATATATATATATATATATATATATATATATATATATATATATATATATATATATATATATATATATTATACATACAACAACAAAAAAGTTTATCTGGGCTGAGAGAGAGGAACTAAAGCTTTATTTACTCTGGCTTGAGTGACAGTTAAGTAAACAAAGCAGCGGTCCAATTATTAAAATAGTAGTGAAGTTGCAAGAAACAGCCTCTATAGAACTAAGAAGAAATCAGCCATTTATTTTCATCAATATCTGCCCCTTTTGCGGTTGTAAGTGTTTTTTCTTACTTAATCACGACTTAAATGCTGAATTTGATTGAGTGATAAGTCTAATTCCGTCCAGATGCGTCTCAAAATCGATGGTCATCAACGCTATTCAAACTGCAACTCGTTGTAAAAATTTCTAATATATTCATCCTTGCATTTCGCTATCTTTCAAGTGTGGCTTTGAACAAAGATTTAAACAGCACGCTAAACACATTCGTCATGAAGATTTATTAGCAAATACCATCGCGTCTTCTGATTATCATAACTGCTTTGTTGTTGTTATGGTTTCTTGACGGCCCGAGAGGCTGCCAATTCACCCGTCACTCACCCGTCAGCAACATTATCCCTTGTCAATAAAGCTGTTGATCCGTTTGTGATGTTGCTCAGGTATTGGCGGTTATGTGCGTGTGTCCAATCGGCGCCTCTGCTGGGGTCCCCTGCCTGGTCGTGACATTCCTCGATAAATTGTTGTTGGTTTTCTCTCCTCGAGAAGTTAATCGATTGTTGTTTCAATTATGAATCGGTTTTAACTATATTTTTCTATTATTATTGGGTGGGTCCTTTTATTTATTTATATAGGCCTACTGTTTGGTTTTAATGTAAAGGAATCTCCACTCGGCCTACAGATATTCTTTTGTTGTATTTGTTTAAAACTAATCGGATAAAGAGACATAATTGAGAGGAGGGATAAGAAACATGAGCTGAAACTACCCGTAATGACGAGAGTTAGGTCTAAAGGGAAAGTTATCCTGATATAAAATGGAGAACTCGTCGTGGCTTGAAAGAATAAAGACCTGTTCTCTTGACAAAGAGAAGAATAAACCCCTAAAATAAAGCACAGTGCTATCAATAAGAAGGGATAGTGCTGCTCCTAAGCTTAACTGTCAAAGATGATGGAGACATATCATGTGATCAATGTAGACCTTACTGTTTTAGAAGAGTGAATATCAAGAATTGTGTGTTTACATAAAGTTAGACGAATCAAGGTATTTTGAGACCCGACACTGATATGGAAAAGATGCATTTTCTTATTTCGTAAAATCATTTGCAAAAGTGTTGGAAGTTCATACACCGTAGTATTTGTGAATACTAGCATTTATGTTACAGTATATTTTCTCCAAGAAAATTAATACAGTTGCATATAGCGCGGTTATATGCATGGAGATAGACGATATTTGATAGAGGACGTTAAGGCAAAGCACACAGGCTGGCTTTCGTCTAAATTGCTGATCATATGGTGGGTCAGCTAGGGAGTTCTTTCATTCTTCTGATTTTATTTATTTATTTATTTATTTTTAAAGCTCTTGTTTCAGCTTCTCTGTCAGCGAACGTCTTGATCTGATCATTATTTGATAATCAGACGACTTTAAATGTTTGGTTTATTGAGATGACTCCCAAAGCAGTACGGACAGCAGTTTTTTCACAATCATTATATGACGTGAGGATGTTGCCCAAAAGACATTAATGTGAAATTAGAAGTAATAAAAAAAGAGTTTATTTATATTTAGCCAAGCCTTCGGATGTTTATACATAATCATTTCATATTTTACTTGCACCTGCATTACATCGCAAGTAAAAGTTGATTTTCTTTGTTGAATGCAAATGGGAATCACGCAACTCCGTCAGTTTCAAGTCTAGTCTCCCGGCAATGCTTCAACTATTTTTGAGTGATTTGTGCATCATACTTCAGACATTATTTTGGGGAACATATTTCTTCAGACTTTCCATGGAAAGGCCACATAAACAAATGCTAAATTCAATCTAAATATTGATGAATTTCAATTTCTTCGCCAGAACTTCCGTCATTGGATGGTCACCAAGAAAGCAAACCCGTCGGATCTAGCTTCCGATGTCAGTGTGAATTCAGTCTCGCCTTCAGGATCACGAAATAGGTGAAAGTTTGATCCCTCTTTCTATATATATTTCCACAACAAAGGAACCCTTGACTGTTGATTAAATCTACGGAAAGAAAGATAAAACTTTCACTGATTTCATTAACCAGAATGAGGCAACATTGAATAGTGATGATCATCCTCGAAAGCTATAATGTATGGTGTATCTTGTAACTTACTCATATCAATAGGCACTAAATAGAAACCTACATGAATAATATATTCACTGCGCGCGCGAGAGAGTGCTCACGAACATGAACATTATGATAGAAAATATATTTCCTCAGATTCGCCTAAGCGGCAACTGCCCTTTAGGTTAGTGTCGTCTGTTTAAGTGTGAGCCGTGTTACGCAAAACATTGCATTTGTAGTGTTGTTTTAATAAGTAAATTTATATATTTCATTATCCTGACTGTATATATGCCAGCCTAAATAGACATTGGTAGTTTGGGAAGGAAATAGCAAGACACTATTGAAAACGAACTGTGATATTGTTTGTATGTAGGCTGAGGCCCACAATCGTGCAATATCCTGCTGCCAATAGTCTGCCATAGCCTAGGTGAGCTCAGTTTGTTAATTTTTGCTGCTTTAATTCAGTTTGTAGGATATTATTAATAGAGCTATCCATGACAGTCTTGGGAGAACCCATTTGGTCAAAGAGAGGACTATTTTCAGGACCGTATAGAGCTGTATAAGCCTAGGTTAATAAACCAGTAACCTGCCAAAGCTCTGGTCACCTATATGCTGTATGTAGATATCGTATATGCTACGTTTAATGACTAAATCTATTTTTGGTTAGTTTGTCTCTGGTATAATGAACAGAGGCCTAGCCTAGTATTTAGTTTTTTTCAGAATATAAATTGCCTGTTGTGTATTATTAGTCAAGGCTTAATTAAATTTTCTTGCATAGGCCTAAATGGAATGTGGGTTTTAGCAAAGATTGTGGTTTAGGTAAAGTTTAATTAAAGTACTTACTAGTTTCTTCAGGAAGCTATTCAGCTTGAATTGCACGCTCTCTGGGGCTGCAGATGTCGACCTAAGCTCTCCTAGGTTTGCCCTACCTAACCTGTCATGGCATGCTATGACCATAGCAGCTTCCCATTTATATTTACTATCATTGAAAATAGAAGTGGTTGTGGGTTATGTTTTACAGGTATTTTGGTGCCTTTTCAGTTTGGGTATTCGATGGGAATATTCACTAGCCTAATAGTGAATAGCCTAGGAAAGAAATGAAAAGGATTGAAGGAAATGACAATGTAATGTCTGTGTGTGGGAGTACAGTATGTAGTCTACAACCTTTGAGGGATTTTAAATACTTCCACTTGTGAACTAAACATTTTTTGAACGTTTGTTTGCAGGTATACCCAACTGAAGCCTTTATACATGAATAGGCTATTTTGTAATGTTAGGCTTAGAACATTGTCACAGATTTTGCTTTTTTTCATTGTCGACCAGCAAAAATATACTGGCTGTAAGGTTAGAGCAATGTGTCTGATGCTGTTGTTTAGTTATGGACTCTGAGGGTTGTGTATGGCAGCCGTATACTAACCGCTCAGCCAGTTGGTGGGGTTAATGGTGATGGAAGAATTCAGAACATCAAGCTGTGGAAATAGCTTTTTGTACGTAATCAGATAAAGCTTTTCATATGTTAAAACTTATAAAAATATATACGCTTAATTTAGGCTATTTAAAGTTTCACCCTAACCTAACCTACTTGGTTTTGGGTATGTAAATGCCCTTGCCAGCTATACTGGTATATTATGGTCAGTGCTTAAGCTGTTTATTGACATCTGGTCATAGAAATTGTTTGCTAAAATTTTAGCATTTTATTATAGTAAATACTGATATTAGTGCAATCAAAGTTTTGGTGTGGTTAAAGCTTTTGTAATCATACTTGTACAATACTTTTAATACTCTTCATTTTGAAGTTCTCTTTATAATTTTTTCAGAATAATTCATCAGCACAGGATTGTATATTAAACCCGTGAGGAAAATTCTGGCTGTTAGGCTCCAAAGCTTTCCACTTTCCTCTGGAGAGTCAGCTTCATCTATAATACATTTTATGATTTTATACAAATTCTAAAAGTATCAACTTCCTAGCAGCCCACATTTACATATGAG
This sequence comes from Macrobrachium rosenbergii, assembly GCF_040412425.1. Classification (NCBI taxonomy): domain Eukaryota; kingdom Metazoa; phylum Arthropoda; class Malacostraca; order Decapoda; family Palaemonidae; genus Macrobrachium; species Macrobrachium rosenbergii. Next base: position 11,865,151 of record NC_089790.1, read on the forward strand.
CACTTACTGTAAAGGTTAGGGACAAAAAGTTCAGATATGAAGTGATACTTCCCCATTTTTATTTTTCAAAATCACCATCTTAACAGCTAGCATGTTTGATTTTCAAGTTTATTTACCCCCGGGTAACTTATTGACCAGGATCATCATCATTTTCCAAAACCCTGATTCCAGTTTCATTTTTATCTTAAGGTGTACGAGGGTCCACAGTTACTACAGAGTATTTCATTCATCTTTAAAGGAAATGTAATAATAAAAAAAAAATCTGAAAACCTAATTAGACAGCATTTTCTTTTCATAAAGTTCAATTCTCCCTCAATCCAGGTAGTATCCATGCTTTACCTTTCCCTGAAGGGATGGCAAAAAAATTATTAGAGGCCCAAATGCAAGAACCCTACTTCCCAAGACTAAGAGTATTGGAAGAATACAGTACAACCATCCTTACTTATAATTACAATGAGAGGCAATCCACAAAAAGTGCCAACAATCTTTGGGCAGAGAAAAACTCACCCTTGGAATCTGTGGGCTAAAATCTGACAATTCCACTCTTGACAAATCAGTATGACTGCCATAAAGACAACTTTCAGGTCTAAACATTCTCCCCACGATTGGCTTGGAGTAGATTGTTAAATGAAGAAAATAGAGGCGTTCCCTACTGAAATTGGGGTAAGGCAGTTATCATCTGTTTCATGGAAGATACGACAGATAGTATTCTGACGGTTGTGAAAATCATAGTTAATGTTTATAGGAAAGGTAAACCTGGATATTTACTCTAGTCCTAGCAGTATCTTTTCTCAATATTCAAGAGGGTTGAATAGGGTGTAAGACTAGTTGAAAAGGAAAGCAGATATTTGAAAAGTATATGGTATGAAATATAGGGATTTAAAGATGGAAATACCAGAAGTTGAATTATGATATTTGAATTATGACATTTTAGTGAGAGAATTTGGATGGCAAGATGGGAGAAAGGAATTGGGAACAAATGTTGAGTAGGTTAGGTTTAGTTAGGTTAGAAATATTTTATGGTTTATCTAAAAGGCCTGAAGTAACAATAAATTTTGTGCCTTGTATGTTGTCATAACGATCATGAACATGATCTTGGGTACTAGGGAAAGTAAAATATGGTGGCTTTGATAGTGTTAAAGTTGTTTGGATGAGAAATGCAGTGAATTCGAAGTTAAAATGCATTTGGTCTCAAGAAATCGATCATTTTTCGTAAAGCTAGAGGTAGTGATTATGGGAGGAGTTAATAAATTACAAAAGTTATGGACATCTTGTATTTAATATGTCGATATCACATTTCCTATATTATCAGCAGAAAATGTAAGTTGTTTTTACATTATTTGGAAACGGATAGCTCTTCACAAAGGGCATAGAAAAGGGCAATCTCCTCACAAATACTTATGATTTCCGAAGCCCTTTTGACTGTTTATAATGACAGTGGTACCGGTAAACCGTCCCAAATCTAACGAGCCCTTTGCAAGAACAGAAAGACGAAAAAGGAAAGGAATTGGAAGGAGAAAACTGTCGTGTCTGAATGCCAATAAAAAAAATATTTTTCTGGCAACCCGGTATAGCGTGATTTTTCGGAGGAGCTTCTTGAAATGAACATTTCTCTGTCTCTCGGTTTTTCGTTGGCTTGATCAAAACAACTTCCAAGCCGAGAGGGAATGAAGTAGATTCCTTGTATCAAAGGGACTCCGGAGAGGACAACGTCATTTATGCATGATCACGCCCACTTAATATTCAAGGAGGGAGCATTTGTTGCTTATGTCAGCCCGAGATAAGGGGCCGTAAAATGTGCTGCTCGAGAGTTTTATCATAGTAAAATTGTCTAGATTAGGCTGTCGCTATTCAAGGGGATACATCACGTATTTCTGTCGAAAACTTGACATCTGAAACTTTTTCACGGAATTCCAGTTTTACTCCATATGTGAAAATTTTGCGATGATTTACTCGAAAGTCGCTTCCAGATTTTATCGTTCTTAACCCAGTACTGTTCGTCATGTAAAAAGTAATAAACAACGAAATAATAGATAAATTTTGAAATATTTGATCTAAAAGAGCTAAAAATTAGTAATTACTCTCCGCAGTATTGCTCTCCTTTTCAGGGGTGTATCTATACTGGTAATGTGAAAAAAGGAATGATCATTTAAATAAAATGAATCGTTACTTTTGCTGAGTAGGTGAACACTGAATACAATTAGCTGATGTAAACGAGAAGGTAATAATCGTTAAAGGAAGTTCATAACGGAAATAACACAAAAATTAATGAAAAATCATTGGAAGCATCCCTGCAATAGGACTTCTCGCACGCACTGAATGCACTTGCCTAGCAATGAGAGGAGACACTTGCAAAAACCAGAAGAAAGATGGAGACACGGGCACTGCCATTGCTGTCCCTCCGCGGCCCTACTGGAATGCTTTATCCAGTAAATAAAAGCCTTGATAGTTTAATACTGTTGGATCGAAACATTTTGAAAATAGAGTAAATTTCCGACAAATTAATTTTTTTTTAACACATTCTTAACCCCCGCATTATGCGGTCATCCCCGTATGGGGGTATTGCCATCAGTGCACCTCACGTGGTGCACTGTAGGCATTACTCAAGGGTCTTTGCAGCGTCCCTTCGGCTCTTGGCTGCAACTTCTTTCGTTCCTTTTACTATACCTCCGTTCATATTCTTTCTTCCATCTGACTTTCCACCCTCTCTAACAGCTCTTTCTTAACGCTACTGCGAGGTCTTCCTCCTGTTACACCTTTCAAACCCTCTTACTGTCAGTTTCCCTTTCAGCGCTGAATGACCTCTAGGGCCCCAGCGCCGGGCCTTTGGCCTAAATTCTATATTCTATATTCTCCATTATGCGGCCATTTACTGTACATTCGTTCATATTCTATTTCTTCCATCTTACTTTCTATCCCCTCCTAACAATTGTTTCAGAGTGCAACTGCGAGGTTTTCCTTCTGTTACACCTTTCAAACCTTTTTACTTTCAATTTCCCTCTCAGTGCCGAATGACCTCTTATGTCTTGGCGCTTGGCCTTTGGCCTGAATATTACAGTTCAATTTATGCGGTCATGGTGACTGAGAACTACGCTCCATTTTGTATTCAACTTAATGTAAACTGAAATTAAGAAGGCTGGATTTTTTTTTTAGTTTCATATTTCTAACAAAAGTTTATTGAAATCCATCCGCTGGACGCTTTCACTGTGCCACCAGTAATGATTTTGCTTGACTCTGGTAAATTTAAATAATTCTTAATGTTCCTAAATTGTTCCTGTCATTAGTAGTAGCAATAGTTCTGGGGATTTGCCGTTGAAACTGCTGCATTGCACGGAAGTCAATTCTTGATGCATCGAGGTAGGGTAGAGGACTTGAGCTGGCCCAATATATTTACGCCTCCTGGGAAGTATTCCCATTTAGCATGTTTTTTTTCAGTTTGTTTTTATTTATTTGTGTATTATGACCTAGCCTTTTTCTTGTAATATTTGACACTAAAAGTTGTAAAATCGTGTACAGGCCAGTTATAGTTTGCTCATTAGACTCCGTAACAAATCTATTATAACTAGGAACTTACATGTGCATTCAGGAGTGAATCGGAACATTGACAATAAACATCGTTAGTTATTTTTAAATTTTTAATGTTTCAGAGCATTCGGTGTGGAACTCGTACACTCCTTTGATGTAAAGGCCACGGAAAGCTTTAGAACTCTCAGCCTTTCGTTTGCTTTGCACTCAAGGTATGAAAGAGTTTGTTATTATTTTTATTATTATTTTTAAGGGCCTCGTCAATGCAGCCTCGATTGCAGTTCCATTGTCTTCTCTGTTGCAACACCTGGGGCTTTTAATTTTCTGTTGTCGTATGGTTACACCATGACCTTTTGGTGGTTCTTCATTCATTCATATCAAGTGACTGTTTTGTGGTTCTGTTTGAATATTCTTTTGAATGGTTTGTTGCTGGGACAAATGAGTCAAAATCTTATCTGTCATCTTAGAGTTCAGTTCGCATTGATGGGTTATAGTTAGGATTATTGCCTTTTGTAAACATCTTTTATTTGAGCAGCAGCGGTTTTCTGTTAAAGATCTTAATTTTGCCTCTGAATTTCTTAGAACTTGACTAATGTGTATCTAGTGGCCGGCATCAAAATGATATAGTGGGCAATTTTTCATGTTCTTAAATGTTTAATATATGCTATGTTTGTTAAGAGTTTCCCTCATGGAAGTTGGTACGTACGAAGTAGATTTTGTGTGTGTGTGATTTTAATAGATGTCTCCCAAGGCTGACTTAAGTAAATTCTGCGAGGCTGGAGGAGGTTAGGTTGGGGGGAGGGTGGTCAAAATAGCGAAAAGCGCCACCTAGTGAGAGATAGAAGAAAGAGTACTCAGTAGACTTGAGTTGATATTTGAATATTTTAAAATCTTTTTTGAACCGTCAAATTTTCCTTGTAGGAGGCTCTGGCGAGAGGAGAGGAGAGGAAAAGAAAGAGGTTGAAGAGGAAAAGCGAGGAGAAACGTCCTTGTTTTCAGTCAGGAGTTGAAAGTTTCAGAATTTGGGAAGTTGAGACATAATGGCCTTAGTTTTGGAATAGGCTGTTGGTAGGAAAAAATGGGCCCCAGAAATTTCATGAGGAATTGGAAAAGAAGTTTTTTGTCTCTGAAAGATAAAGAGTAAAGAGGAGAGAGAGAGAGAGAGAGAGAGAGAGAGAGAGAGAGAGAGAGACTTTTTCTGTCATAACACTGGTCTGTTGCTCACCAAGTGACTCAAGCTAGTGAATTTTGTGAATTTCTAGTCAACATTATTACTGAAAGTATTTAATATTTAATGTATAAAACATTAAATAATCTCAGATCCCAGACTACAGTTTGTGATACATTTAATGAAAATGACTTATATAAGAGATGCCGTAAACCGAGTAATTCTGTTTGTATTTCTTGTTCTTGATTAATAGAAGTAATTTACTATCAGTTGAAATAAACTCTAAATGTTGACCTTGAATAAAGATATAAGCAACATAGCTGCTATTTTAATATAATAATATTTCATTTTTAATAACCAGGAACAATTCAGCGAGGAATGACATTACCTGGACACCCGCCCACCCTCTCTCTCTCTCTCTCTCTCTCTCTCTCTCTCTCTCTCTCTCTCTCTCTCTCTAGTTGCACAACGTGGGCATCCTTCCCATCCCAGTTTTAATCTCTTCCAGTTGCTCCAATGAAATCCCTAATGACTGAATCATCTGTTTTAAAGTAAATTGACAAATCCCAAGTCACGAAATTTACGAACCCCCCATCATCAATTGTCCTCGTTCCTCCTTTCAAAAAATTACACCTAGCTTTTCATTTTTGGTGTTCCAAGTTACAGCCTGAGGTTGCGATGAACGATTTGACCAAAAAGGAAGGTTAGGTTTCCTTTATTAATTGGGTTTTCTTTAATTTATTCCATTTCCATTTTCGTGACTTGTCAAGTGTGAGTTTGAAATTTCACTTACCTGACCACTAAAAATAATTGCTTATTATTATTGTGAAGAAAATGATGACGGTGAAGGTTAAAGGCAAATGTTTGGAACAGGTGAAAGTTACATTGACTTATTAGAGATTAGTAAGTTTTCTTATTTTAATTTTCTGTCTCTCTCCTTGCAGTACCATTGTGTCATTTTAGGCGAATAAGGTCAAAACCGAATAAAAGAGTACATTGCGAAAGGAGATATTTTAGAATATGGTTTATCATTTCAAATAATTAGGACGACAAAGCAAAAGTTGATGAGCAATTTTGGTCTGAAGATAACCAAGTACTCGAGGTCAGTTGCACTAAGAATAAATAACTTCGCTTTGGTAAGATAAGATTGCCAGTCAAAAGGGCTTGCCTTTAAAATGTCAACAAACGTTAGATTACTATTTTTATATAAATTAATTAAATAAAAGAGACATACTTAGATCAATATCTTGATACAAGGTGACTGTTGAGCTTTCACTTATGGCATTTTTGACACAAAAGCAAGTCTGATGTACACTTGTCTTTGTCATTTTTCTGTCTGGAAGTAGAACTTGAAGTAACTCAAGAGACAAACATATATAGATCTGTAATAACTTTGAAAAACCCGAAAATTCCTCGTTCTTAAAGCGGAAAATATTCCACTTTCAGATGCCTTGCAACCGGATGGCACTTGATAAATCCCGGTTATTAAAAGCATCGGACTTGGGAGAATTTCGTGCACTTGGTGCTGTTGCTCCCCTCCCCCCGGGGTGGGGATGTACTTCGTCGGGGGAGGGGGAGGGGGCCCCGACAGGCGTTTCCAACATATTTCTTAGCAACGTGACTTTATCCTTGCTTTTCCCGGGGCGAGATTTGTCTTGGGTTTTGTACCATTTCTTCTTCTTAAAAGAATATTGATAAACGCGACTTGTGGTGCCGTTTGAAGTTTTGTGTTGCTTCGACATTATTTGTTTTTATTTTATGATGTGAGATTGCATATTTTTAGAACCAGATTCCGGAAGGAGGTGTTTTATACTTTTAATTAGCCTGGTGTATTTACAGAACTAGGAGGGCGTTCAGGAGAGTTTAAGTGAAGTTAGACAAAAAGAAAAAAAGGTTTAGAGGTATCAGCTGTGAAGAATTGTAAATTTGATTGTGGATTCTTGAAGATAATGCAGAGATCACAAATGTGTTTAGAGAGAGAGAGAGAGAGAGAGAGAGAGAGAGAGAGAGAGAGTTGGTTTTACAGTTATATGATTTACAACAGACAACTTGATTGCAAGAAATGAAAATTGCAGAATGTCAAGAATTTGTGAGACCAAGATTTCTAATATTTTTGATAAAGAGAGAGAGAGAGAGAGAGAGAGAGAGAGAGAGAGAGGTTTTCAATTGTTGAAGCGTTAACAGGATGTACTTGATATATAACTTTTGTAAATGACAGTTTGTCCCGAATTATTTTCTTAAAACAAAATTATCCCTATCCCTCCCGTTATGATCAATCACAAATATGCCCATCCATCCTACTCCCTGTAGACGTAGATTCATGAGTTTTTCACAAGTTAACTTAGAGAAAAATAAATGTTTTCCCCTAGATTTACAGGTCATTATTCCACGCACTCACAAATACCAACAAATATGTGCAATTCTCAAGATTGAGGTTTCGGCACAATTAAAGAATTTTATAATTCCGTGCCATTTTCTAAGTAATTTTATTTTGGCTTACGTGGCTTTGTTCATATTCTCACCCAGAGAGAAAGGGGAAGACCACTGACTGCACCAGGAAATGAAATATGATGTAGGGGTTTTATGGTTTCCCATGCATCTGGTTAGAAGCACTGAAAACGAATGATTTTGTGCTGCCGAGGTCACAAAACACATGCAAATTAGATATTTGATTTTTTTTTTGCAATTTGTCAGCTGGATTTTATATTATATGTTTTTTTCATTTTTTAAAGTTCGATACCGTTCCTTACTCAGGAAGACATAATCCTGCGTGTTGTAATCTTTTGTTATTCCTATGTTGTACATAGGAGTACATAAATTGTACTTTATCTGATTAAGGCTAGAGTTTTAGCTGCGAATTCATTAGCATCTGTCACCCCTAAAATTCCATCGGTAGCACAGAATTTTACATCCTCTCTCATGGTCCCATCCCTCATTTCCTATCTCCCGCAACAGATTTGGTAGACAGTGACATTTTTTTTCGGAGTCATCAAAGTAAAAATGATCGTCAACTAGTTGATTATCTCCATCCATCTTGGGGAGATTTTCTTGAATGTTTGTGCTTTTGGCATTTAAGACTGTAAAAGGTGGCGTATTATAAGTCTGCTTGACTTAGGATATTTGTCGTTTAAAGAATACCAGTCTTGCAGATATGTTTATGGTTGGAAGTTCGCAAAATTTCATCGATATTTTAAAGTGACAGTTAGGTAAACCTTTTAATGAAGATATAAACCATACCTATTATTCCATGGTTTGAAACTTTCCAACTTTTACCAAAGTGAAACTCACTGATTTTCCAGTTGTTAAGAGTTCCACCTCTCAACTGTAAACTTTTAATTAATTTCATTACTTAAATCCCAGCACAAGAAAATGACGTTTTCTCTCTCTCTCTCTCTCTCTCTCTCTCTCTCTCTCTCTCTCTGTCTTTTTATCTTCAACGGAGGAAAAACCTTCTCTTCAAAATTCCCCATCAAATTTCCTCTCGCCCTTTTTAACCCACAGCGACTTTCCCGAAACTGGGGTCATTATGCCTCAGCTTCACAAAGTCTGAAATTTTCAGCTTCTGGCAGAAAACAAAGACTTTTTTTTTTTCCTCCTTCCTCCATCGCCTTCCCCTCCCCTTACACATATTCGTACTCCTCCTCCTCCTCCTCCTCCTCCTCCTCCTCCTCCTCCTCCTCCTCCTCCTCCTCCTCCTCCTCCCCCAACTCTCCTTCTTCTCTTTGGCTCCCACCCCCATGCCACAACGAGGAGACTTTAACATTCCAAAGCCCTTTTTCAAATAAAAGAACAAGTCAACTTAATCCTGCGTCGCCTCTCTCTCTCGTCTCTCCAACCCCCACGGCTACGTACTGTATTTAGTGGTGTTTGACTTTCAGAAATGGGCATTGTAGATGCCCTTCCCGACAGAGCACTCACTCCTGTAGACATGAACTTGATCCATCCTTGTCTGTCGCTTCATGAGATAATATTCAATGTCATCAGCTTGCATAATGATGTCTTCTTTGTGTTTTCGTCTGGGTCTTGCCTAGTTAAGAGCGTTAGGTAGATACTTGAGATAAATGAAAGACATCTGCACATCTACCATATTCATTTATCATTTTATCCAGGAAAACATCAGTGCCCCGTTTTTTCACGTGAGTCATTTTAATATGGCAAAGTTGCATTTACTGATTGTAGCCAGCTAGTCTCTTCACCGTGAAATGTTGCTTATTTGTAGCTTTTGGGAATCAGATTTATCGCTGGGAATGCTTAAAGTTCAGTACCCTTTCTGTCATACCTCACTTTGCAACCACTAGATAAAGAATATTTACACCTTACAGATAATATAAATTGTATTTAATATGTCTACCTACTGTATATTCGATATCACATGTATATAATTCTTGGCCATTCTTCGTGTCCTTTTTACTCTGTAACTTGGTAGTTTTATTAGATATTAATTATCACACAGCATTACCTTCGGTCTTTGGCGATGTCAAGTTACTGACTAATTTTCCGTTCACTGAATTTCAAACTCGGCTTCTTCAGCACTTGTTACGAAGAGTTCTTAGCCTTTAGGAAGTTTCAGTGCCTCTCCTTTTCTCGCACATGTTTTATTACTTGAACTTCCTATCATTGCAATTTTTACTTCGGAGTCACTCCTGGACATTATATTCACGCTCTCACCATTTTCACTATCAATTACATTGGACAGGATAGATTTAATCGAAACTGCTTTAGTTCTTTAAGATTTACAATTTTGATTTAAAGGTTCTCATATTTCATTCTCCAGATTTCCTAGACTGAGATGATCATAAAAATATTTCTCTCTCTCTCTCTCTCTCTCTCTCTCTCTCTCTCTCTCTCTCTCTCTCTCTCTCTCTCTCTCTCTCTCAGCAGTAAAAAAACTTCACTTTAAAATTCCCCATCAAATTTTCCAGGCCCCTTTTTTCCCCACAAAGACTTTCCCGAAACTAGGGCCATTATGTCTCAACTTCCAAAATCCTGAACTTTTCAACTTCCGAAGGAAAACAAGGACGTCCTCCTTTTTGCCTTTTTCCTCCTCCTCACTTCCTTCTTCCTGATTCCTTTTCCTCCTCCTCCTCCTCCTCCTCCTCCTCCTCCTCCTCCTCCTCCTCCTCTTCCACTGTGCCAGGAGACTGACATTTCAAAATATTAATCATTGAAACATTTAAAACATTTTGAAACATCAAAAACAAGCCTGTTTCATTTCGCGTCTTGTCTCTCTGCCACGTCGTCCGGTGCACGTTCTTTTGGAAGAGTTTTGAATGGGCAGTTTCATCTCCAGCTGCTTTTTATCTGACTCATGAATTTAATGATGGGCTGCAGTCGTATGTTGCCATGTTTGTCGAAATACGTATTGTATAATTATATGTATACAGTATATATATATACATATGCATTTATTATATATATATATATATATATATATATATATATATATATATATATATATATATATATATATATAATATATATATATATATATACATGTGTGTGTGTGTGTTACATAAGTTAGTTATCTGTGCATTGATGATAAATTCTTACAGTCATAACCCCATGAGGCTTCTAAAAATTGTGTTATTTTAGGAGCTGATTTAAAATAATTGACTAGATATACAGACCCATCTGTTGCAATGTTATCATTTTGTTCATTGTTATGGTCACAATGATTTCTTCAAGGACAACAGATTTGGTTGAACTTGTGGGATGAGGAATGGTATGTGGAGTTGTTGATGTTTTCAGTTGATTCAGTACTGATTGTGGTTAATTAAGAGAAACTGCAAAGAGTAGGAAGCGAATGCGTAAGAGGAGAAATTGCAAGCAGTTATGAGTAGAGGTAAGGTCATGAAAGCAAATGGAAACCAGGGAGATAGAAGAATGAGAATTCTATGGATGGTGGAATGAAAGAACAGGTGAAACGAGAACGCAAGCACGATGTGTGCAAAAGATTGGAATGTCAGTGGAAACAAAGGTGGGAATATGTGAAGGGATTGTTTAGCCATTTTTCCTTTATGGAAGTGAAGTGTTGACGTTGAATAAGAATGAAAGAAAAAAAAATGAAACTATTGAGTAGTATTGTTTGCGTTGTAAATGTTGCGTAAGATGAATTGAAAGGGTGAGAAATTCTGAGGTATACGAAGCAATAAAAAAAAAAGGCTACAGGAGCGTAGGTGAAGAGATGTATCAGAGTTTTGAGATGGCTCGGTCATGTGGAAAGAGTGGAGGACAATAAGTTCATGAAGTGTGAGTGTGTGTGGAAGATGGAAGGGAATTCGCATTGCGTGCATAAAGAGGTTAGATATGCTGCTGATGAGTCTTTTGTATAAAGGTAAGAAGCTGTTAATGTTTTGCAAGTTTGACTTAAGCTTGTGAAATCTGTTCTGACATAGAATTTTGGCATTCTCTGTGGCTCGAGCCAAAACCAAACCTGGACTTCGATCTGAGTGCGGTTTGAGCGTTTCCTCTCGACCGGAATTAATAAAAAATAGGTTTTGTATAATAGGTCTCCTTTCTCTTAAAATTTATTCTTGTCTGCTGGTTCATTTATCTTAATTTATCTGTTATCTTTATTGATATTGTATTATTCTCTTATCACCTCTTTATGTATTCAATTGATGTGCATTCTGTTCAGTGGAAGCTTGCTTAAGTTCCTTTTAAGATTTTTTCCATATGAATATGAGGACTTTGTAAATAATAATAATAATAATAATAATAATAATAACTGAGGACTTTGTAAATAATAATAATAATAATAATAATAATAATGATAATAATAATAATGATAATAATAATAACTGAGGACTTTGTAAATAATAATAATAATAATAATAATAATAATAATAATAATAATAATAATAATAATAATAATAATAATAATAATAATAATAATAATAATATAATAATAATAATGATAATAATAATAATAATAATAATAATAACTGAGGACTTTGTAAATAATAATAATAATAATAATAATAATAATAATAATAATAATAATAATAATAATAATAATAATAATAACCAAGTTGCAAATGCTTTAGAAAGCTAATTATTGTCCAAACAAAAGATACGGGAAAAGGGTCTTTCAACTTCTCTGGCAATCCATCTTCCCTTCTTTTGTTTGGCGTTTCTCATTTTATTTTTTATTTTGTTCACTGAAATGGGTTCGTATACATAACATGAAACTCATTAATAAATTACCTAGTTTCTCTTGATCAAATGTGAGATAATCATTGCCATTTGTTATATGTTTTCCATTCATTTATGTTTCGATGTTCTTTCCTTCACAGTCGTTTTTCATTATAAACTTATTGTTTACTGGTTTTCACAGGTTCAGAATTAAGTGCCTTATGTCATCCATTGTGAGTGTAGTGGACCATTCCCTTGGCAGTGTTGTATTTCATATAAGAAAACCCCCGTAGGGGATAGTGACACGAGGTGCACTGTAGGCATTACTAAAGGTTCTTAGCAGCGTCCCTTCGGTCCCTTTCATTCCTTTTACTGTACCTCCATTCATATTATCTTTCTTCCACCTTGCTATCCACCTTCTTTTACCAGTTATTTCATAGTGCAACTGCGAGGTTTTCCTCCTGTCACATCTTTCAAACCTACCTGCTATCATTTTCCTTTCCAGCGCTGAATGACCTCACAGGTCCCAGTGCTCGGCCTTTGGACTAAACTCTATAGTCCATTCCTTTCCATGTAAGAAAACTGTGGTCACATATCTTCATTCATTCAGCAAAAATTCCATGGCAACAGCGTAGTATGGCACCAGTGTCCCTTGATATAGGTAAGGCAAATACGGTCCTCTTTCTTTTATTTTTGTTTATTAATTGCTCTGTTGGCTACTCAGATATTGTCTATAAAAGCAATTCTGAAAAACTGAATAAATTTAGATATACGTGGCGAAGGTAACCGCTGTATCGTTTTCACAGTTTTATAACATTAAAAAAATGTAATTAGTATTTATTTAATATAAGCTTTAACCTGTAGGTTGTTATTTTTAAAGCGTGGTAGATTTCGTATTCTGAAGGATTTTGGATATTTTTAATTTTCGTGACTGACGTCGTTTCATCGAACCATATTGAGCATATATTTTTATTTACTGCTGAAATTCCACTTTCAAGAATGCGCAAGAATGTCATGTTATGTGTTATTATTATTATTATTATTATTATTATTATTATTATTATTATTATTATTATTATCCGCGTTACATACATATTAATTTTTATGATTACGTTCAGTTACTTGTTATTGCCAGGATTGCGAATCGGTGAGATCTATTCATATGAATATATGTCATTGTACATTCATGTGTTTGTTGTGTGAAGAGTGTATACATACAGATTCACTGGTGTATAGTTTATATACATATACAGGAGGAATTTACGAGCACGCGTGAAGACTGCAGTCGTTAGCGTCGTATTTTTTTTAGATTATGATTAATGATCTTAAGTTTTTAGTAGACAATTAAAAAAAACTTCTGAATGACTAGGAATCCTTCCTGTGTTTGTCCTGAGGCTTCCTAATCACAATTTAACTCGATTTTCATTCTTGGGGTAAATAACAGGGGATCCGTTAAGAAAGACTGCTTCTGAGAAAGCCCAATAACTTGTGGGTTTTTCATTTCATTTTGGGAAAATATGGGTTTTTTCGGCATTTCACTGATATTTTGTTTCGATGTTAAAAGCGAATTTTTGCACACATTGAACGGCAAAAGATGAAAATGATTTGATTTCGATGATAACAGTTAGTCAATTTTTCTTCAGGTTGAACGGCAAAAGATGATCGTAATTTGATTTCGATGATAAGTTACTGAATTTTGCTTAGATTAAACAGTGAAAGATGATAGTAATTTGATTTCGATGATAGCAGTGAATTTTCATGTAGGTTAAACGGTAAAAGATGAGAATAATTTGATTTCGATGATAACAGTTATTGAGTTTTCATCCTGGTTAAACGGTAATAGATGATAGTAATTTGATTTCGATGATAACAGTTAGTGAGTTTTCATGTGGGTTAAGCGGTAAAAGATGATAGTAATTTGTATTTCGATAAGTTAGTGAATTTTTGCATAGATTGAACGGCAAAAGATCATAGTAATAAGAAGAATGACGAAGATTGTTAAATGTTAGTCACGGGCTAATGATAAAACCCAGGTCAGGCTCTACTTCATGAAGAGTGTCCTCAGGTAACCTTAAAGTCAATTTGACGTAAAATTTTGAAGTAAATGGAAAATACATTGAGTTCCGTGTCGTTGATAAGTCAAGGAAAATGTTACTGAAATACAGACCTCTGTCCACAAGAAAGTGTGGAAAGAATCTAGGATAGGAATAGTGATTGGTTCTTTTCATAATTCTGCTATATTGTTCATCAGTGTGGTGAACAATATCTGGATTTTCTACTTAATGACAAAAAGAGAAAGCTAAAAAAAAAGAGGTATTTCCGTATTAGGATATTGACATCTTAAAGATATGTAAAATACACACACACGCACGCTACACGCATCATTTGCTAAAGTTGCGTGGGTATGCGTTCGTGTGAAAGATTGACGGAAATGTGACTTTTCCTGGGCAGTGTGACGGCTTATCCTTAAAATCTGCTAACGATGATGAAACTCGCCGGGGAGACGTTTTATGGCCCTTATCTGAGACTGACATAAGCAACAAATGCTCCGTCTCGAGTGTCCGCCAGAGGCTGCCATCATGCATAATATTGTTGTCCTTGGCAGACCACCAAAGACCCGTGACGTCAGGCGTCTATGTACAGTCTTCCATGCTTGCTTGCATGGTGCTTGATCAATGGAGAGTGAAACAGGCACCTCTTTATATTTGGAACTCTTTAAACCCCTCTCTCCGAATGGTTAATATAAATAAAAATAACATTACTAAAAATAAAAATTAAAGTAAAAATACTAAAAATAAAAATAAAATTACAAAAGTATTCCAGTGTACTGGCAGGAATGATGTCTGTATCTTACGATCTTGTAGTTTAGATTCCCTTCAGGATTTATGAATGGAGATCCATAAACCTATGTTTTTTTCTACCGTGGGAAATTGAAACTTTGGGTTACTTTTTATCCGCCTAGGGTCCTTCAGCCAATTTGAAAATTTTCGGATTGGTTACTTGCTTTATAAATAAATTTTTTATAATTAATACCAACTTACTGAAATAACGGGATCACGTCATCATCATACCATTGTTTTACGCTAACATCTCTTCCCATAATGAAGCTCCCTATCATTCTTTCTACTTAGTTGGCTACAACCTCGACTCAAAAGTTCTTAAAGCATTTAATTTACGAGTTCTGTATTCAAACACCGGAAAACTGCTAAACTATTTACGCCTCGTCCCCACCTCTCTCTCTCTCTCTCTCTCTCTCTCTCTCTCTCTCTCTCTCTCTCTCTCTCTCTCTCTCTCTCTCTCTCACCTACTCCTTTCCCTCTCAATACAAAAAACACTCTTTTGAAAATTTCATCAAATACCCACGACCCTTTTTTACCCACAAAGACTTTCCCGAAACTAGGGCCATTATGCCTCAACTTCACAAATTCTTAACTTTTTAACTCCCGACGGAAAACAAGGATGTCCTCCTTTTTTTTGCCTTTTCCTTCCTTCCTTCCTTCCTTCCTCCTCCTCCTCCTGCATCATCTCCTCCTCTTTCTCCTCCTCCAGCCGGAAAACTTCCATTTAAAAGCTTATTTTTAAACACCAGCCAAAGTCCACTCACTCATCCGGCCTCTCTGTCATACGTTTTCCGTGTGTTCGGACTCTCCTCACCTCTCCCCGCCCCCTCCCCCTTCCCCCCTACATTAGTCGGGCATAAAATACAGGTACTGTGAGTTGTAACATCACCTTTACAGATAATATACGCACGTGCACATTATGCTTCGCTGTTGGATTTTATGTTGATCACTTGAAAACGATTTGCATGTTCGGCAATAACTTGGTCCTCTCCTTGACTCTTTACATTGAGTGATGTATAAATAACCTAGTTTTTTTTTCAAATTTATTTATAAGGAAAACTTGTTGCTTCAAAGCCGGGACAAGGTAGTCGCTAGCATCGTGTGATTCCGTGTTATTAAAAGCATTTACCTTGAGATTACCAACATAATTTCCTTATAGTTTAAGCTTAGTTATGTATTAATTTCCTTATAGTTTAAACTTAGTTAAGTATTCTCATACAAATGTAGGTAATCCAGTTAGAAATGGGAAGTTCTCTCATAAAACAAACTAGGACACGTTTGGATATAAATCATGTGTGTCAAATCAACTTCGAGGATATATTATATATTTTACAAAAAATAAGGAAATAGGTCGATTAAAATTGACTTTGCCTCACTGTAGGGATTAATGAACAGAAGTTTTTATATCAATTCCACTTTCTCCTGGCGTTCCAGGGAGGGATTTTGTTTCTTAAAAGAAGTAGTTACTAGATGATTGGAAAGTTTATTTCTGCTTTTGCCCACACAGAGAAAATTGTGATTAAGCCCTTGAAGTTCGTTAGCAGTACAGTCTCTTTACTAATTTTTGTTTTAGTTGTGATATTGCTCCTAAAAATTTCGTCTATTTTTGACAACAAATGAGTTGGTTTTTGAGAGCTTTATTTTGTATGGTCCTATAATGGTCTTCATAAGGAATTGATTTCAAACTTACCCGTATGAAAGCACTCCACCTCGACTTTAATCAACTGTCTTTCTCTACAAAGTAGGATAGAGCGGCTGAGGTGTATAAATAACAGTACTGACAAGGGTTACTAAAGAAAAACTGAGGAAACATTTATGAAAGATTATGAATGATGTCAAAAGGAGAAGATATTTCCATTCATTTCATATCAGTGTCTGAGCTTCAAGGTAAAAATTTCTGTCAGCTACATGCGATGACACCTATTTTCCTATATTTTGAGGACCCATGAAAGAACTGCATTACGCATGCAGTTCTTTTTATTGGTTGTGCTGCCATCTGCTTACCAATGACTTTTATGACGCTTCAGTTGTTTTGATTTTTTCATTAGTTGCTTCTTCGCTGTTGCTGTCTAATTACTCTTATTTATGTTACAACTAAAGTCTTTGAGAGTCTATTCAGTGCTTATCTTGAGGATAATTGGAATATCATAGCCTACGAGTTCTCTATCCAAACACTCTAAATCTACTAAACTATCTCTCTCTCTCTCTCTCTCTCTCTCTCTCTCTCTCTCTCTCTCTCTCTCTCTCTCTCTCTCTCTCTCTCTCTCTCTCTCTCATACGTTACTCCAAATTGGGCCGGAACTATGGGGAATATGACGGCAAAGCTCTTGATACCTCAAACGCATTTTGCACAGCCTGGCATATAGAATGTTGGCAAAAGGTTACTTGTTAGTTCACTCATCTCTGGAATCAAGTTTTGCCTGACCTATTACCATCGTAGTTACTACATATTGATTTTCCTCAGGGCTTCATTTTTCCCCCTACAATTTATCTTCCCATCAGTGACATCCTTCAAATATGGCTTTGGCCCGCTTCGATGTGCAGAGGATTCTGCTCTTCATATAAAAGTCTCCTCTTTTCAACCTTTTCCCATGGCTTGTCCTCAGTCCTGCCTCATGTTGTGTAAAGCTGATAATGCAAATTTGATTATCATATCTAAATGGAGAAACGAAATATGCTTTGCTGTTAAACTTCCAAGACAAATTATATTTTTAACTCTTTACTTGGTTCTTCCAAAATCACAATAATGTATGATAATCGGGAACTGGTCACTCCCATCTGTCAGTACTTAGGGCTTAGAGGCATATAGCAGCAAGTGGAATTAACACCTTATGTTAGGTTAAAGTAAGTCATATTTATCCTAAGACTTTTCATTGGAGACATTTAAATGTTTTTGGGTAAAATACTACTGTTGGCCATTTTATAACTATATCTCCGTAACGTGGGAAACATAATAGAGGAATTTTCTATTATCATTAACTTATAAGTTGTTGTCTTGTGTATTCATGTCAGGTTTGGTATTTGAAAATACCTTGAAATCCTCTGGGTAAGAAAGATAAATTTTCTTGCATTTTAAACCCGTTTTATCGAGCCATGGACATGAAATCCATTCCCTTATTCAGTGATCAGCTAGGGATCCATTACTGATATGCGCATCCGTAGACTTTGTAGGCATTGGTATATTTATTGGAATTGATTATTGTAACGGGACCTATTATTATTATTATTATTATTATTATTATTATTATTATTATTATTATTATTATTATTATTATTATTATTAATGGCAATAATATATGCAGCATTTAATAGCATTGTTTTCCAAATCAATGTGCTATACACGTATTCTATCTCCAAAGTAACACATCAGTTGGCTGTTGCCATGGAAACGACTCAGTACGATGTGCACATATCCATGTATGCCTAAGTACACCGAGTGCTCAATGTTCCCTGTGGTACGTCTGCATAAATTTTCACGTCCTGTATAGAGAGAATATATTTTTTTTATCCACTGGGTATTAGTTTATACATAGGCATAAACTTATATACATATTTTCTCCATACCTAAACTTATATACATATTTTCTCCTTACCTAAACTTATATACATATTTTCTCCTTACCTAAAATTATATACATATATTGTCCTTGCCTTCCCAAATGCACGAAAACTTCGTAGCCTTAAGCGGCAAAATGTTTTTGGGATAAGAAATGACATTAGATTACGTTTTTCAAAGACATTGACAAAAAAAAAAAATGCTCCTAAACAAATAAGGACCACTTTCGTTCCGTACCCCTACACTTCCTCGGCACAAGTTAATTCGATTTGTTTTCTTCGGTAAAAGTAGCGAGGGACCCATTAAGACAGGTTAATCTTGGGGAAGTCGAAGCACCAGTGCTGTTTTTTTTATTTGTACTTTTTGAAGAGAACTTTTTGGTGGGTTCCGCTCAAAACACCGGTGCTTTTTTTTTTTTTTTGTATTTCCCAGAAGAAAATTTTTTTGCTGGGTTTGTTTCGCTCAGAAGTGATCACACTGAGTATGGATATGTTAAACAGTTGTCAGTGTATTACGGGGAAAATGGGTAAATTCAAGAAAATTGAACTTTACTCTTAAATGGTTCATTAGACTTGAATTCTGGTAAAGAGTGCTCCAGTGATTCATTTCCTAATATAACAGCAAAAGAGGAGTTGAAAAAATTGAGCTCCAAGTTATCATAAATAGAAATAACCATTACAAAGCTCATGAGTCTTTGCAGAATATATAATGGCAACAAGAAAGTGGGGAGTCGTACTGTGATAGAAACATTATTGGTTTTGTCCACAGAGTAAAAATACATTTCGAGAAAAAAATCATGAAGAAAACAGCTAGGAGATTTTAATATCATATAGATCATTGAGGAAATGTACAATTTACATAAAAGAGTGAAAGAGACGAAAGTTTGTCTGATTATATCTGTCAAAAACGTTGACAGAAAAACTGTTTTCTCCTGGTGGTGTGACGTCTTACCTTGAAAGTTTGCCACGATGAAACTTTCGGACTGCACATTCCATGTCTCCTTATCTCGGACTGACAGAAGCAAGACATGGTCCGTCGTGAATGCCAAGTGGATGAGATCTAGCATAAAAATCTTTGCCCTTTGTGGACCTGCCAGAAGCCCCTGACGTCAAGCAACAAATAATTCCACTTTGATCATTATTTTCTGGGGCAACTTATTAGTATAAAACCTCTGTATTCTCTTCTGTGTTCTTATGGGTATTACATTGTGATGTCAGTCCTGAATTTTGGATAATGAATTACAGAACGTTAGAAAAAAATAGACTTGTATTGTCCAGTTCTTATTTTGGATTTTTTCTTAAGTAAAACTGTGAAGACATTTTTTAATGCAAGTGATTCCGTTGTGTCACTTTTCGTCATTGCCATAAATTCTCTCTCTCTCTCTCTCTCTCTCTCTCTCTCTCTCTCTCTCTCTCTCACCTCTCTCTCTCTCTCTCTCTCTCTCTCTCTCTCTCTCTCTCTCTCTCTCTCTCTCTCTCTCCACACACACATATACACAAAAACATATATATCCATATATATATGTATATATATATATATATGTATATTTGTGTGTATGTATATATACACATTTATGAATGAATTTTATCGCTTGTTTCTTATCCCTTTTGGCTCGAATCTTGGCCGGTTCAGAACCATTTATCAATCATAATTCGCCTTGGATGTAAGATATTCCCAAGTTATAGTGAATTCGATGTTAAATAATAATTTTGGCTTAATATTTTGTAAACATACATATATATATATATATATATATATATATATATATATATATATGAAAATGGCTTAAAATAGAGTTTGCATTGGTTTATTCTTTGTCACAGTGATTATTTCCATACATAAGCGAATTGTAATTCAATACTTATTTAATTTTACAGAAGTTTTCCTTTAAGGACATCGAATTTGTGTGTGGGAAATTCATTAGTTTTTAAAAAAACTGTGAAAAAATACTATTGTGTCGCGGAAGCCAGCATTTACAGTGTTTTACATTCATTTTTTCAGATATTGAATTCATTTTCCAATATCAGACCCCATTACAATACTTCGCATACGCTATCGAGAGCATTCAGCAAAGCCACTGGAATATATTGCAGGAGACCCACAGATAACGGCCAGACTTTCACAAAAACATCCATAAATTAAAAGCATCAGAAAGGTCAGTGAACATCTCACCACCCATTCAAAAACCATGTGGAGTTTGTTAACTTATGTCTATTTCAACAAGGAGCAAGACTACTCCGATATTTTGTAAACTACTTTGCAATAATTGTAATGCATTTATGTCGGTCAGATCGACTATGCATTCCAGAGGCCATGAAATAGTTTTTCGTAAACAACTTTTAAACTGACGTATAGGATTTCCATGCTACTAAAGCACTTGAGTGTTTCTAACATTGTCCTAATTTATAGTAGTACACTGAATTGACAGATGTACTTAATTAAGCCGTTTACTCTTAGAAAAAAGACCAACTTCTTTCCTTTCCTCAGACCGTTTCGAACAAGTGGTGCTTTATGGCGTATCTGTGACGCAGAGCCATCCTCCTTACCTAATTATTCAAAAAAATTTATATATCATCATAAAATATATAAGAAAATTTATATATCATCATACAATATATTGATTTGCTTTAAAAAATTTCCTATGCCCCAGGATAGGTAAAATTACATTCAACCATAAGGACCGTGAGTGGAGGGTACTCTATACCGACGTCACTGATACACGTCACCACTTTTGCTGTTGGTTGGGTGGCTAAGCGCAGCTTTAACCTCATTTTCTTAAGTAAAAGAGTTTATGAAACACACATGGCAATGCACAGTACTTCCGAAAATTAGGACGAAGTTTGAAATACTCAGCGCTTTAGTGGCATGGAAATCCACACGTCAGTTTAAAAGTCGTTTACGAAAAACGCTATGCCATGGCCTCTGGAATGCATAGTACATTCCTACGTTTACCAGTGTCAAATATTAGCCGAAATAAATGAGTTTCCTATGTTAATTTTGTTTATATGGGGCAATAAACACGTGCAACGCTGAGAGATCACAGTAAGAGGACGTTCATTATGTTGGTTATCGCATAGCAAAGATTTCATTGTTAAGGAATTCATGGAATATTGAATTTAACATGAAAAAGTAATCATTAATTGTAAAATTTAATATTCAGTTCGTGGCACTCAGAGAGGTGAGCGAGTTATTGCTGAGCATGGCAGTTATCACTGAGGGATAGTATTGCAGCATAAGGTACTTTGAGATAATGCACGACACTTATGGGTTGGGAGGTGGGAGTCAGTGCCATCCAGAAGGAAACGTAATTGGGGGGAGAGGTTGGGGGAGCTGGTAGACCTTTAAAACCACATTTAAAATGTGGTTTTAAAGACTGTCCTTCCTGTTGAAGCCAGAGGAGAAGGTGAGAAAGGAAGCCAGGAAAAGGCAAAAAGAAGACCGTCCGAAGTTGCTTAAATTGAGAATCTGTGAAGCTGACGCATATTGGTCGTAGATTTGGAAATTTTGAGAGAGAGAGAGAGAGAGAGAGAGAGAGAGAGAGAGAGAGAGAGCCCTGTGAAGTGTATCTCGCCATTAGCCTTCTCCGTTTGTAGGCTCATCATGTATCGGGAGATAACAGCATCGTTACACTGTCAGTCTCTTCTGTCTATCTATCTATCTATCTGTCACGTGAATTTCCTATCGATATTCAAAATAATTTTGCAAGTAACAGATTTTATGCCACTTGGGGGCAGTATCAGCTATAATGGTAATTATGGTGTATACTAAATTATTGTTTGAAGGTATTCAGTTTGCCATTTTCGATTTGGTCCGTTCAAAGGGAAAACATCCTTCAGTGTCTTTGGTTTCTGCATCCCAAGAACTAATTTGAACCTCTAGCTTAAACAGGTCATTGAC
This sequence comes from Macrobrachium rosenbergii, assembly GCF_040412425.1. Lineage (NCBI taxonomy): Eukaryota > Metazoa > Arthropoda > Malacostraca > Decapoda > Palaemonidae > Macrobrachium > Macrobrachium rosenbergii. The sequence goes on from NC_089790.1 coordinate 11,887,271, forward strand.
ATCCACATTCTGATCTCTGTAGTTTCATTCCTTATGACTGTGAGACTGATGATACTTGCAGGTTTAAGAGGCTGTAATATCACTATAAAATGCCATGCTATGTTTCCTTAGATTTTCAGACTTGCTGTCCTGTTGATATGTGTGCGTATTAATTTCTTTGTTAAGTTATTACTACTCTTGTTCATTGTTTTAAGTTTCATTTTTCCCTCTCGACATGTGTCTTCTACTTTACGGGTACTCGTCTTGAATGTAAATGAACTCTTTGGTTTATATCTCATGAATGTTTTCTCATTTTGAGCGATATTGTTAATAATAATATTAATAGTAATGGAAAATACCAAAACACCTTTATTTATCATTATTCTGCTAAAATTGCTGCCTTACATCTCCTCAGACTTTCGAATTACTCTAATCTCATTATCGATTTGACAGTGAGCTGCTCTGCGGAGACGAGACGTCTGCTTCTTCTTATATACATAGTAGTACTCCCTTTCTCCCAGTCCCCAAATATGTATTGCCTAAGGAACCAGGGTAAAAATAGATATTACTCCATCTGTATGGTTAAATCAACAGGAGTCGGTTCATTAAAGGCTTTCTTTTCGTGATACTTCCAGACAATGCTGCCTAAGCTTGATTCTTTCATGAAATTTTAATAATAATGTATAATAAAAAGAGGTTCCTATCCAACAAGGCCTCTTCAACATTTCTCCTGATTTTCAGGACGCTATGTTTGCCTGTTATTAGTTTATATTCAAAGTCCATTCGATAATTTTTCTCTGAACAATGTACAGCAACTTCGCTCCCTTCAAAATTGAGTAAAAGCGTTTTTTCGTTCTCTTATCTTGGTCGCCAGACCTCTAAACATTTCACCAGCGTAAGAATTAATGCAGTTTTACAGGGTATTCTGTATACACAAGCACACATACACACACACATACATACACATATATACATATATATATACATATATATATATATATATATATATATATATATATATATATATATATATATATATATATATATATATATATATATAGTGGAACAAGTAGATTTTTGACACACATCAGGATCGAACCCAGATTTTTCAATTGAAGGCAAAGGGCGCTACCAATGAACCTGTGTGGTGCAGCTGGTAGCGCCCTTTGCCTCTCAATTGAAAGACCTGAGTCCGATCCTGATGTCAAATATATATATATATATATATATATATATATATATATATATATATATTATATATATATATACATACATACATACATACATACATACATGCATACATACACACATAAATACATACATATATATAAATATATATGTATATATTTTTGTAATAATTTTCTTGGTAAATCAGGAGATTAGTTGTAGGTACCTCGCTCATCCCAACCATCTTTGAAAATAAAGATTTGAAAATAAAGCTTCTTCCAAATTAGATATCATGGATAGAAAAGAATGCAATTAAAGTAACAGCATTAAGCAGAATTGTCAAGAAGCATAACGAAGAATAAATCTTCTGATGAACCACCCCACTCCAGGATTACCCGCGGTGACGGATTACCCATTTCACCAAGCTTCATTAGGCAGTGCTTATGTGGAAAGGGGAGAGGGATCTTATCAAGAAGAAGAAATCGATGTCTCCCAATTATTGTGTACTGTACCCTCACTCTTGGAATTGTCCAGAGAAATTCGTAAGGTATGAAAGACAGTAACAGTGAAGAGAGACATATTTTATCAAGAGTGCAACGATAAGTTCAGTTCTATTGACGATCATAATAATAATCATTCTTTCTCACCTCGAGTTATTTGTGTATGTTGTCTGCAGTGTGGTTCTTGAAATTCTAATTGAAGATTTTAGGGCTACAGCATTCACCACGTGGCTACGCTCTAATGCCTGTAAGGTTTTTCTTTAAATGAAACTGTTTTATAATTGCCCTTCACATCACCAAACTTACTGCGGTTTCTGTGAATGCAGTGCACCTAGCCTCCTTGCCACTACGTTTTCTTGGGCAAAATATGGTTAGGATGTTCAAAGTTTAGTTTCATTTCCTGTGTGGCCTGTACAGCAACTATTCCTGGTCCACTGCCAATATAAGCACCTACGGTTGCAGTACAAGGGTATCCTTAAAAATAGTCGCAAAATATTCATTTGAGAATATACAATTTTGAATTGCCATTGAATGCCTTGAAAATATTCATTTGAGAATATTTTGTTTGTACAAACAGACCCTTCTGGAATTGTCGTTGAATGCCTTGTTCCGTTAAGCAATAGAAAAGTTATTCGTCTAATCCTTTCAGTTTTTCATCATCTCATATTCGTTCTACGATCACCAAAATGTTTGAGAACTTTGAAATTCAGTCTTACTAATCTACCAGTACTTGGAGTTTTGAAATGGATGATATGTTGTCTTTGAGTTACCATATATCGAACTTGGTTATAACCTGCTGGAAAGACATAGAGTGAGATTTTCCAGTGAATCACGCGTAACATGGAAACCCTTTGACGTAAACCATCTGCAGCTTTTCACTATAGCTTGCAGGGATGTTTTGTTCCACGAAGAGGGAGGTAGGGAGTCAGTGATTGTATTCAGCACTTGTTAATATCCCTTCCCAAATGATTAAGGTAGATAGAATAATGCATCGTACTATAAAGATTTTTTTCCCGTACTGTACCGACTTTTAATTTAGTTTATTTAAAAAATTTTTTTAGAATTAGCTTTCCTTTGCAGCTGAGTGAAATATTAGAAGTTTTAGCCGTCATGGTTTTTTGTTTAGGAAAGAAAAAATCTAATTTACAATTTCCGTAAACGGAAGATATTTTTCATAATTTTTTTAACCTGTTAGGATCAGGGTTTCCCAAAATTATTGCGTCATTGTTTTAGGCTTTTACTCCTGTCACAGTGAGAGGCATTCATCATTGTTAGTTACTTTTATATCAATGGTATATAATCGATTAGTTCTGTAATCGTATGTCTTGGTACGGCTAAATGCTCTCTCTCTCTCTCTCTCTCTCTCTCTCTCTCTCTCTCTCTCTCTCTCTCTCTCTCTCTCCTTTTCCTCCCGATACAACAAAAATCTTCGTATCAAAATTTCCCATCAAATACCTGCGCTCCTTTTCTTTACCCACAAAGACTCCCGAAACTAGGGCCATTATGCCTCAACTTCATAAATTCTCAACTTTTCAGCCCCGGGCGGAAAGCAAGGATGGCCTTCTTTTTGCCTTTTTCCTTCCTTCCTTCCTCCCTCCCTTCCTCCCTCTTGCCTCATCTTCCTTCCCACTTACTACTCTGACCAGGAGACTTGTCATTTAAGAACTCATTTTCAAGCAAAGTTCATTCTGTGTCATACGTCCCGTTCGTGCTGCCATTCGCAAGCACTGGAAAATAAGCTGGTGTTTTCTCAAGCACTGGAAAATAGCTGGTATTTTCTCATATCTCGTTTCTTCACCAAAGTCGCAGTCATTGTCTCCACGGTAGGAGGTAACCAGCAGCCTTCTTTTATTGCTTATTAAACTCACTTACATTTTCTCTAATGAAATAGATGAACCAGTAGAATATCGGGAAGCATACCAGTTAAACCTAGTAACAGGCGTGTAATTATAAGCCAGATCTATTAAATGGATTTAAATGAGGAATGTGGCTTTTTTTGTATGGATCGAAAAAAATTAAATGTAACAATTCGTTTCTGTTGAGATGGACTAATGAATACGTGTCATTGTTCTTTAAAAAAGAAACTATTGTGCCGGCTTTGTCGGTCCGTCAGTCCGAATTTTTTCTGTCCGCACATTTTTCTGTCCGCCCTCAGATCTTAAATACTACTGAGGCTAGAGGGCTGCAAATTGGTATGTTGATCACCCACCCTCCAATCATCAAACAAAACAAATTGCAGCCCTCTAGCCTCAGTATTTTTCATTTTATTTAAGGTTAAAGTTAGCCATGATCATGCCTTTTGCAGCGGTATAGGATAGACCACCACCGGGCTATGATTAAAGTTTCATGGGCCGCGGCTCATGCAGTCTTATACCAAGACCACCGAAAGATAGATCTATTTTCGGTGGCCTTGATTATACAGAAAACTCGATTGCGCCGAAGAAACTTCGTCGCATTTTTTACTTGTTCCATTATCTACACCACTTCATCTTGTTATGTAAGCAGCTCCTTCAAACTGGTGTAGGACTTTCGTGTTAATAATGACGCCTCGGTTTTGTAGTCACAGGAGTTCACTTGTAAAGTTGCCCTTTGTGCTTGTTCTTTATTTACGACTTTGATCAGTGCTATGGAAAGCTTGTTCATTGCAGAACTTCTTCACCCTCTTCCCCTTGCTACGTACAGCCTTCACACTCCTTGAAATGGGTGGCAGTGGCGAACATTCGAATCAACTGGTATTATTAGCTCACCATACTTTTCACTTTTGAAGTGTGGATTTCTCTTGTTATCTTTTTGTAACCTGGCTCATTTAGCTGTTTTCTTCATATTTTTTTAAACAGAAGATATTGTTGTCAGTTAAGAAGAGATATTCGCTAATAAACATTTCCTATAGAACCGAGGTCGCTAGGAAGATAGATTATTTCTCTGGAAGTTACCCGTGTCGCCCATTCAGCGACAGTTTCTTTCTTTAACAAGAAAAATGTATTAAAAAAAAAAATCGATTATGACGGAATTCTTCATATTTCTGCCTTAGTGTTCCCTAACAATTTTAGCATTTCAAAACACATCAGGACTTGGATAAGAATAATAAGTTTCCTTGACATGTAAGCATTGCGTAAAGACATTTTGATAGTGAAGACCTGAGCATCGATGAGACACTTTCTCTTCAGTCCTGAGATTTATCAAAGATATCAAGAGGTGCTCTTCTTCCTCGCTAACATGTACTAACGATGATGCAACTCAGGGGCAGTACATTTTATGGTTCCTTATCTCGCTCTGACATAAGCAGCCAAAACTGCGTCTGAAACATCGCGTTGGCGTGATCACGCATAATCATATTCTCCTGTGGGACCCCAAAACCCTCTGACGTAAAATGTCTACAGACATCAATATTTAGAATGGAATGGAATGTAAAATTTAGGCCAAAGGCCAAGCGCTGGGACCATAGGAGGTCATTTATCACCGAAAGGGAAACATTAAAAAGTTCTTAAGGTGTAAATAGTAAAACCTCGCATTTGCACTATGAAAAAATAGTTAGGTTAGTGGAAAGTAAGATGGAAGAAAGAGAATATGAATGCAGATACAGAAAAAGAATGAAAGGAGTTGCAGCTAGGGGACGAAGGGACGCTGCAAAGAACCTTAAATAATGCCTACAGTGCACCGCGTCAGGTGCAATGACGGCATTACCTCCCCCCACCCCCTAACGTGAGACATTATTGTTTACCTTTAGGGTTACTTTGACCATTGGTGAAAGAGAACATGGGGGTAATTCTCCCTTTAAACAGTCATGATAGATAAAATATCAAAATATACCAACAAGTCTTTTTCATTTATTATTTGATTTACACTTAAAATTTGTTGTTGAAATTTGTTTTCCAAGGCAAGCAAGTATAATTTTATTATTTTGTCTTTCCCTGATTTGTTTGCCATGGAAAAAATCTAATTGGTAATTTCATTTAAATTAATGTTTATCATAAATTTTGCAACGTACTAAGATTATAGATTTCCTCGATTATCGGTGCCTTACACCTTTTCTTTTGCCTTACTGGGACTTCCTCATCGTTTATTTATGTATTTAATTGTCAAGTTTTGTGATCAGACGAATTGCTGTACTACTAATGAATTATTTTTCCTTTCTCTCTCTCTCTCTCTCTCTCTCTCTCTCTCTCTCTCTCTCTCTCTCTCTCTCTCTCTGCCATTGCCGATAATGGAAAAAAAGTCTTTGCCATCAAATTCCCTCGACCCTTTTCTTTACCCGCGAAGACTTTTCCGAAACTAGGCCATTGTGCCCAAACTTCATAAATTCTCAACTTTACAATTCCTTGGGGAAAACTAGGTCCTCCTTTTTGCCTTTTCCTTACCTTCTCCGTACTACTTTTTTCCCTCCTCCTCCTCCTCCTCCTCCTCCTCCTCCTCCTCCTCCTCCTCCTCCTCCTCCTCCTCCTCCTCCTCCTCCTCCTCCTCTTAGTCCTGTTCATTGTAAAACATCAACAAAATTCTATCACTCCTCCCTCCTCTCTTTTATTATCCGTCTACCTCTTCCCGGGACTCCCCCTCCCCACACATAAACAGTTTGCCTTCTGTGGAATTGGCAGTTTCTTTTGAAATAAAATGTTTTACTTGCATTAATATTGCAATCATGTTTTACCACTAGGTTTCAGATCTAGTCGTCCTGTGTGGAACTTATAGGAGTTTTGTCCTTTTTAGTGTAAAACATAACCAGGGAATCTTCCATCTCTAATTTTCATTTGGTGAATGTTGGTACTTATGCTCAGTTTATACCAAGGGGATACCTCAGTATTGGTACAACAGGCGCACATGCTCTTAGAAGTTGGAGGCAAATACCATGTCGAACGGTTTTCAAAAGTTTTTTTTAGCTTTGTCACTTTGTCCTTCCAGTTATCGCCCCAAATGCCTGTACTTCTAATATAGCCAGAGTCTTTTTGATGGTTTTTTATCCATCCTTCCTGATAACTGGTCATGGATTTTAAGGCATATTATGTTATTATTCTTGGTACTTATTTTTTTCTTACGTTCTTCCTTAAGATCGTGGTGGCCAGGCTCTGTACGTTTGGTTCCAAATTTCAATTCCTTGTCATGCTGGTGTGTTTAGGTTATCGTTTCTACATCTTTCCTCTCTTTTCGTGAATTAGTATCCTTTAGGGTTGTGTCCCCCCACCCCCACCCACGCTCTTCTTTCTTTTCAAGAAGGACCCTATTCAAATCCTTGCTACTTTCAGTATGGATCTTTGAAACTTGAAAAAACTCAAATTTGCATTTTTTTCCTTGCTAGTTTATCTATTTGCACGCAGAACTTTCTACTCATCATAATAGTTTTCTTTATCTCCTCAGCCTTTTCCAGAAGCTCAAGTTCAGTATCGCTGATTCTTATGTGATGCTGTTCATGCAGATGTATATCAGGGTAGCATCTCTAAATAGAACAGACTTCAATGCTTCCGGGAGAAGTTTTATTCCCCTGTCTTTATTTCATGTTCCTTCTACGAACACCAGATGTTTGAAAACTGGGAAATTGAATCCTACTAACCTACCATTACCAAGAACTTAGAGGTAGGCAGCAGCATGTCCTGGAATTGCGCTATTCAGGACTAGCAAAGTTTTCATCGAAGAAAATGTATTCTTTTTGTGCCACATGTACGAATATATATGCTCAGAGCAGCATGTTCATATTTATTTGGAACATAGCTATATATGTACAAATGCATCCCGTGATATAATTACAATAATTACCCAGCTCTTAATTACCTCCAGTATCTTGTCGTTGCTGCTTACTGATTTCGCAATCCCACAAAAGTTGTGTGGAAGTGGCTAACTTTAGGATCATCCCGTCCGATAATGTTTCCTTGCCACATTTTAAACATCAAATTATCTGCCTATTTATCATCTGACTGTTGGACATGCCCTGCTCTTAATATGCGAGTTTTTTTTTTTTTTTTTTTTTTTTTGCTTACAGACAAAGGCACATTATCAAGACCTAATTGTGTTAAGAAATTAATATAATAACTTAATATATATATACACATAATTATATACATATGTATGTGTATGTACATATATATATTATATGAATATATACATGTATATGTATATATTTATATATGTATGTTTATGTATATTTATATATGTATATGTATATGTGTGCATATATATAAATCTATGTACGTATGTTTGTATGCATGTATGTATATATGTATGTATTTGCATCTTGTGGACAGTTCATACAGTAATTATATTAATAAGTGTGCGGTTCATACACAGCCTTTGGCTTTTCGCATTGTCTCCTCCGTGGCCTCATAAACAGAGCCTCTGTTACCATATATATATATATATATATATATATATATATATATATATATATATATATATATATATATATATATATATATATATATATATATATACATATATATATATATATATATATATATATATATATATATATATATATATATATATATATATATATATATATATTTAGTGTCAACAAAGACAAAAATCTGAGTCTTCTCAAAGACCGAGTAATCCTTCTCCTCCATAAACCTATCCTGCTCTGTACAAGTTAACTCGATTTTCGTCTCGGGTTAAAGTAACAAGGGACATATTAAGGGAGGTTAATGCGGAGTTAGCCAGACCAGTTTCGGTATTTCTCTTTTTAAAACACGATTTTTTTTTTTAGTATTATCTCGCGGTTTAATCTGTGTTTATAATCGCTTTGTAAAAATTTGTAGATGTGAGTTCGAATAGTTTATGCACACGCACACACACACACGCATATATATATATATATACATATACGTATGTATATGTGTATATATGTATATGAATTATATATATATGTATAAATATATATGTACACAGTATATATATGTGTAATATATATATATATATGTATATGTATATATATACATTGAGAAAACCACAAAAATAAAGTTGGCATCAAGCCTTGCGTGAAAAAACGTGCACACTATGGAGAAGTTCAAGGAAGATGATAAGTCCTCAGATAATTCAGTGTCAACAACACAACGAGGAGTATCAGTGTAAGAGACAAGATGTAATGAATACCTACGAGGAGAAGAGGAAAAGTGAAGGGGACAGAGATAATATTAGAATATGGTTTTAATTCCTTCAATTATGAAAGAACACCATAGAGAGAGGAAGGCAACGAGATAATCTTAAAATATGGTTTTAATTTCTCGTCTTGATGCGTGAGAGAGAGAGAGAGAGAGAGAGAGAGAGAGAGAGAGAGAAAGAGAAGCGGAACGAGATAATCTTAAAATGTGATTTTGATTTCTTGAATTACGCGAGAGAGAGAGAGAGAGAGAAGGGAAACGATATAATCTTAGAATATGATTTTAATTTCTTGAATTACGCGAGAGAGAGAGAGAGAGAAGGGGGAGGCGTTGGTAAAAGAGATAATCATAGAATATGATTTTAATTTCTTGAATTATGAGAGAGAGAGAGAGATTAGATCCCAGTACAATTGTGTGTGTGTGTGTTTCAGCAGACGAAAGTTAACAGACGAAGTGATTTCCACTAGAGAGTGAGACGGCTTATCCTTAAAATTCGCTAACGATGATGAAACTGGCGGGCAGCACATTTTATGGCTCCTTATCTCGAACTGACATAAGTAGCAAATGTTCCTTCTGGAATATGAAGTGGGCGTGATCATGCATAAGAATCGCCGCCCGTCCCTCAGCGGACCCGCTAAACCTTCGAGCAAGTCTCTTTAAGGATCTACAAACTTCGTTGCTTGCTTTTAAGGCTACGTCGGTCAGCGAAGTGGTTTAATTATGATGCTGTAAATCAATAAGTCATTTTTTGTGTCCTGTGGAATTTTCGTTTAGGTCAGCGTTTAGGTTCGGTTATGAAATGTATTCAGACTTTTTGTTATGTTTTTGTGAAGTGGCGGAGTTACGTCATGATATTTTACCAATATCAGTTTATTTAGAGTACAAAACTCAGTCTTTTTCAGGAAAAAATCATTCATTACTTCAGAAAACTAATTGCTTCTCTAGTGAGGTTTCGCTCGTCGAAAAAAAGTTTTATTCACTATTTACCTTTAGTGACTGAATCACCTTCATGTTCTTCAGATGAAAAAAAAATTCCCCACTTTAATTCGCCTCGTCTGTTATGCTTGTAGTTCTGCACAGGTTACCAGATGCCTAGAACACCTATAATCTGCATGATTTTATTATAGTTATCAACTTTTCAATGTTGGGCATAACTACTTTTTGTTTACCATGCTGTTCTTCAAGTGCATTTGAGGTCGGTTTTCATAGGATTCACTTACCTAAATCTCTCTCTCTCTCTCTCTCTCTCTCTCTCTCTCTCTCTCTCTCTCTCTCTCTCTCTTCTGTTCCTTCTGTCACTCCAAATAAAAGCCATCTCCTTTTATAATTCCCCACCAAATTCCCTCCGCCCCCATTTTACCCACAAAGTCTTTCTCGAAACTAGGGCCATTATGTCTCAACTTCACAAAATCTGAACTTTTCAACTCCTAACGGAAAATAAGGAAGCCCTAATTTTTTTCCCTTTTCCTACCTCCATATCCCCTCCTCCTTTTAACTCCCCCCCACCCCCTCCCCGTTGTCGTTTTCCTCCACCTCTTTCTCGAAACAGGAGATTCTAGCACTTCAAAGCCAGTCTGAAAACATCGCCCCAAGTCCGCTCACTCATCCGTCCTTTGTAACTATGTCTCACTCCTGCTGGATTTCGCCTCCTATCATCCATCCCCCATCCCCTACCTCCTCCTCCTCCTCCTCCTGCTCCTTACCCTCCTCCTGCTCCTCCTCCTCCTCCTCCTCCTCCTCCTCCGACCAGTCTATCGTACGTTAACTTGAAATGGTGTGCTGGGTGACTTGATTCCTCAGAGATCATTAATACTCAGACAAAGCCTGAGTACGGACTATCGCCTCGTAGCTCGTGCTAGCATTGCTAAGAATAAGCGTCTGCCAAAAACCTTCCAATAACGATTCTGATGGTTATACTGCAGGCCATTTAGGAAGGTTCTTTAATTAATTGGTAATTACGAAGCTATTTATTAGCCGTTTTATTGCAGGTGCAACTGGGTTGTCACTCTTTATCTCACACATCGAGTGATGAATACATAAAGTAGGTAGTTATTGGCTAATCAGAATACAATCAGGTGCATTCTTTAAAGCTGTGATAACAGAACATATATTATTTTGTAATATCATATAATAACAGAATATGTTAATCAATATAAATATTTAACTGTCCTCTTTTTACCCTTAATTGCGAGTTATCTAATGATTTAGATGATGCATAAAAAGCCCTCTAAACCAAAAGGAATTTTCAGTGAAAAAGAATTCTGATATTCCAAGACAAAAATGAAGCAAGAATCTTGCTTGTAGGAAATGTCCGGGTTATAGAAATCAAGGAAGACAGAGGCGGGAGAGAATTCTTTCTGTATTTCTTGAGTCGTAAAGGAAGAAATGGTTTATTGTTTATTTGCACAAGAACCTTTTTCGAAAATAGACTATTTTACGGTCATCACAGTATATAGTAAGAAAATGATTATTTGCACGAAAACCTTTATAAAAGTTAAAATTTTTACGGTCATTACAAAAAACAGAAAGGAAATAATTCCTTGGCGTTCGTAGAACCTTTTTCAGTTGAATTATAATGATTATTTTAAAGGTAATTCTTCACAATTCATTCACAAATTTCAACTCGCTGTGCGCTTGTCGTCCTTAACGATTCAAGACCTCGGAAAGCATTTTTCCACCCGGTGCCTTTGGCTTCTTTATTTTTACGATAAGCTTATCAGTTTCTCTCTCTCTGTTCACTCTAGTCTCTTACCAATGCCGCCCCTATCTTATTCATACTCTGGATTAGGTCATGTTTTCCCTGTTTCTTTTTATTAAACCGTTTTCATTGTAGTCATTTTCTCGTGCCCGGTTATCTAATTGCCCGTTGGTATCTGTTCGCGTCCGTTATTTCATTGCCCACATTTTCATTGCATTTTCTTTTATTTTCTTGTCTCTTCTCTCTCTCTCTCTCTCTCTCTCTCTCTCTCTCTCTCTCTCTCTCTCAGTGATGAAAGACCGTATCTTTTTTATTGTAACAGTTCTTTTTATAGTAGTCATGTGATGTAATGCAGTACGCTCAGTCCTTCAGTTTCTATACTAAACTCATTGCCCATTGCTTAGAATTTTAATGGTAATTTGTGACTATGTAACGCTAAGGCAAAAAGGATTTTTCTTATTATGGGTGGTTCAGGTGCCAAACATTCCCGCCCTTTAAACTTATTTTCATTATAAAAGGGAGGACTCATACTGCATACTGCTGTTTGTGGTAGCTGAGTCATCTTATCCATCATTATACAGATAGTAAGCGCTCTCCTGTCATGAATATGCATACATTACCACATGTAATTGACAGTCCCTTGTCTAGACATCATTTATGTTTTTCATATTGTTATAGCACATGACAGAGTAACGGTTCTTCAATCACACATCGCCTTTCCATAGCAAGAAAAATTTAAAACATTCATCTGCCCTCAGCGGCATCCAGTAAACTTAACTGTTGTATTTTAGTTGTTATTTAGGAATTTATTAGCATTAGTGATATTTTTCATTAATTTCACTAGTGAAAATCGGAATCACTGGGTCGCCTCTTAAACGGTCCATATGGGGGTAGAGGTAGCAGATGGTATGGTGCCCAAATATTGACTGCCTATGCATAAAGACAGTTAAAAATTTGCTTTCGATCTCTTGCCAAAGTTGGCTGCCTTCAAGATGCTCATATAATTTTTGATTACCAGCCAGTGTTTACGAAAAGCAATCCAGTTTTCTGATGAAAAAAGACAAGTCTAGGCAGCATCTTAACAGAGTGTTTTGATAGGGACTGTTTTTGCTGTTTTCTGAATCACTAAAGGCTAGTCAAGGAAAGTAGCCTTGGACAAGGTAACTGACAGTGGTTTTATGATGATAAAAACAGGTCATATTTTATGACAATAAAAATAATTTTATTGCGTATTATGTATTTTAATGTTTTTTTGACTGAATACGTTTCATCAGTTAAACTACATGTTGCCTCTCTTATCCTGCAGAATTGAGATTTAGGCGAAGGCAGTTGGGAGAGTGCATACACCATTCACTGAAGAGTAATATTTGGAGGTAAGTGTATATTTTATGTTTTAAGGTAAATGTATGATTTTGCATATAATTGTAACGGGGATTAACAATTCAAAGGGAATGTGCCAATGAATGTATAACAAAAAGTGTAATTTCACCCCCCATCCGTTTTGTTAGGGGGGAAGGGTTTGTTGCTTGGGTTAAAAATGCTCATGTTTGGGAACAGGATCAATTGATTTATAAAATGAATAGCTTGTGTGTGTAGATTATGGTAATTTAAAACGCGTCCCTCTACAGTGGAGAGTGGGCTGAAAACGTTGAAATTAATTTATGTAATAGGAGATCGTTCGTCCAATGTTAAAAAAACATGTGATTGTATTATGTGACAGCACATGTTAATAAGGAAACACATTCAGTGTTTTCTTATTAGCTTGAGGTTTACAGTATAAATCTCTGGTCTATATTGTATTCATGTTTTTTAAGCCGTTATGGATGTTGATGAGTGGATTATCAAGAATATGCCTTTGTACGTTTTACTCTGAATTACAAATCCACCTTTAGTTTTGACCCTATCCGGTGTGGCATACCTTGAGGTCTTGTTTTGACTTTCCTCTTGCTCCGGTTCCCAATATAAATTTTTTGACAATTAATGCTTGTTTGACTTCAAACTGTCTTTCCCATATCCCTTGAGAATAAATCATCTTGTGTTGCAAGTAAAACTGGCATATTTCCTGAGACTTCTGTATCTAAAGGATGGTGTTATTGTTACCACGTTTCTAATCGGTCAGCCAATATTGGAATACCTTTCTCCTGCTTGGATATCAGTAGCCGGTTTTACGTTTGGGATAGGTCTTTTTTCCCAACAGTGGCTATTGTAATTTCGACCATCATAGGAAGTATTTAATTCTTTTCTTGCTAAACTCAAATCTTATAGCATTATTATTATTATTATTATTATTATTATTATTATTATTATTATTATTATTATTACTGAGGCTGAAATGCTGCTGTAGAGTTCCCTACCAATTCCAGTGACTTGTATGTTAGTAATGCATGTTTATATGTACTGATTTGCTTGTTGAGTTACCTCTGTTGGTAATCATTGGTTATTTTCCTAGTCGTGGTATTTCTTATTTCCCTTGTGGGCATTCAGTTTTTATATTTTGTGGAAAGTAGTAATGTAATAATTTTTATTACTAATTGCATATGCCTGTCGTTTTTCAGAAAGGATAGGGACTAAAAAAAATTTTTCTTCGGCTCTGGGAAAAGTTTAGAGTGGGCTTATTTTGTAAGAATTACACTACAATGAAACAAAAATGAATGATTTCTTTAGACGAGGAATACGAGGAGCCAATATCTAGTAGGACTTCCGTAGGTTTCGTGGTAATCTACAGCAGTTTGTCTTGTAGGGTACTCTTGCTATTCAGGACCTTGTTTTCAAGATCTGAAGACTTCGCCCATAATTCACTTCTAACGTCGTAACTGTGTTATCTTATGGGAACAGGAATTAATGATTAGGCAAAGCTTGGGAATCTAGGACCGTTATAAAAACGAAACAACAAAAGCACGTTATATGGAGCAGGACTGAGACAGTCGCCCAGCGAAAAGGGAGGGAGGATTTTGAGGGCTAAGTCTTTTGAGGGAAAGAGACACACGAAAACTATAGAAAGGGAGAGAGCGATGACGATCCATTAGACCAATCATTTCCTTACTATGCTGGTAATGATACATAAAGAAGAGCTATTCTTCAGAATAAAGTGTTCGTATAATTTTAAATTGTTTCGATGTATAAAACTCGCGCCAGACTACCAAGGTCGGCGAAGCCAACTCATACTCAAGATTCCCAACCAACGCAGGGTTACATTCGTAAGCATATGGTACGAAGCTCCTAGACTCATAAAAAAAATATATGCTCTTGCTCGCCGCCATTGTCGTAGCCAGCTGTTAGAACTTTTAGGAAAACACTTGTAAAATTCTAGTCTGTTTACATTTGAAGTAAAATATCTTCCCCCAAGTGATAAATCATACAGTTAAGCTAACTTTTGGGGAGGATTTTATCAAAGAAACTTTCGAGATATTTGAATCTTCTTTAACGGGAACAAAGGCAGACTGCCAAGTCTGGGACTTATCCTAACCGTTCTAAATTGTTTCATAGGAACTTCCATATTTCAACGACTTATCAGTAGGACTTTCATGTCTTTTGAACGATCGCTTGTCGAAAATGTCCTCCATGATAACTTCCCAAGTCAGCGACTTGTTCAGTTTTAAATGTATCATGTGGTTTTCATATTTATCGACTTTCAATAAAGGTATTGAGGCAGGGTGAACGATCATTTATCGGAAATGTCATTCCTTTTAGAATCGCTTCCTCAACCTCCCTCGTTAAATTATAAACTCGAAACTACAGTTGGCTTCACGCTGTTACTATAAACGCGCCATAAGGCCTCATGATGCCACCGTAGAGACCCTTTGATGACGATATAATATCCCTTAATGGCAATGGGGTGACCCCTAAAAGAAAGGTGGAGCCTCGGCCAGATTGTTGTTGTCGTCCCTTGAAAGATAGTGGTTGGGAAGCTCTGGAGAGCGAGAGAGAGAGAGAGAGAGAGAGAGAGAGCAACGTTTCTTGTAACTGTCCTTTTTTTTTCGTTACTTGTAAGCTGTAATAGATTACAAATAGACTGTCGGCAAATCTGGAATTTTACTTTTGACATCAGTACTGATGGTGTCGAAGAAGTCCTTGCACACTGCTGAATATAGTGTGGATCAACCAAATGAAATCCCTAGGAGGGTAGAAATTCATTTCTCGTTATAATGTGGTTCGGATTCTACAATAAGCTGTAGGTCCCGTTGCTAGGTAACCAATTGGTTCTTAGCCACGTAAAATAAATCTAATTGTTCGGGCCAGCCCTAGGAGAGCTGTTAATCAGCTCAGTGGTCTGGTAAAACTAAGATATACTTAACTTAGTGCCGCCATTACACCTCATGAGGTGCACTGTAGGCATTACTTGAGGTTCTCTGCAGCGTCCCTTCAGCCCCTAGCTGCAACCCCTCTCATTCCTTTTACTATACCTCCATTCATATTACATTTCTTCCATCTTACTGTCCACCCTTTCTCAAAAATCGTTTCATAGTGCAGCCGCGAGGTTTTCCTCCTGTTACATACTGAAAACTTTTTGCTCTCAATTTCACTTTCAGCTCTGAATGACCTCATAGGTCCCAGCGCTTGGCCTTTTGCATAAATTTTATATGCCATTCCATCAACCAAACAAAAATCCCATTCAGACATGTTGCTTACTCTCTATTGAAACAGAGTATAGAAGGTTTCTTTGATGTCTTTTCTTGCAGAGGCTGAGGTCATCTGGAAAACCTGTGCTTATGAGCAGTTGCATAGCTAGAAAAAGTTATATGCTTATTACCTTGCAAGAGTATATAGCAAACGTTCATGTCATAAAGACATCCATCATTTTCTCTTAAGCAGATCCGAAGAAAGAACAGTATATAACTGGGAAGTCTTCACAATTATATAATAAATGATTGACTCACATTGAGATCGAACCCAGGACATTCGACCGTTGGGCAAGGGAGTTATCAGCAGAATACCGTAAGCGAGATATTCTTTACAGATCAGTAAATGTAGAGATAAAAAGAAGTAATCCAACCAAGGAAGGATTTTTTCCCGACATATAAAGGTAATATTGTACTGCCTAGTAAGGATCATTTTTCTATCGAGGGAAATTTTATGATTTTGATGCCAAGTGACTGGAACTGCGCTTAAAAGGGCCTGGTGGCAGTGTTCATAATTTACATGTAGTCCTTCAAGAAAGGGAAGGAGGATCTTCATCTTGTTCTTTCTTAATGTTTCCGGGTTTCGTCTTTCATCATGAGACCATGGGAGAAATTATTTGTTAGAACATCACGAAGGGGGAGAGAGAGAGAGAGAGAGAGAGAGATAGAGAGAGAGAGAGAGCGAGCAATGACAGGATGGTTGTGAATAACTCAGGAACAATATATATATATATATATATATATATATATATATATATATATATATATATATATATATATATATATATATATATATATAATATGTGTGTGTGTGACAGAGGACACACAGCGCGTGTCTGACTGTCTGTCTGTGTTATATTCACGTGAATTAACACGAGATGAGCTTGAAAAGTAAATCAAACCACGACATTA
Source organism: Macrobrachium rosenbergii (assembly GCF_040412425.1). Lineage (NCBI taxonomy): Eukaryota > Metazoa > Arthropoda > Malacostraca > Decapoda > Palaemonidae > Macrobrachium > Macrobrachium rosenbergii. The sequence continues at coordinate 11,904,231 of NC_089790.1, forward strand.
AAGTCAAGAATCTTGATTAGAACTAGTACTTTCGTCTTGTTGACAGCTTAAGACTCACGATGAATTTATGCCAGATATGCGTTCTTGGTGACCGCAGATAAATCTGCTTTTGAAAAAAAAAAAATACAGGGACAGTGAAAACCAGATTGGGGCTTAAGTTCAGATTTCCTCATTTTGTACTGCTAATTAACATAGTTTCATAGACGTTTCTCTGGAGAAAGTCATTAACCTCAGTTCATAAGGGGAACATGGAGTTGCTCGCCAGAGCTAATACAGTAGTTCCAAATAACATAATATCGAAGGTTGAAGGGGTGCATCTCAAGACATGCCAGTCAGTAGTCGTGCTTGCCTGTCAGTGCCTGCCATTCTGTGCATGTTCATTGGCCCTTTGTGGTTGCATCCACCAAGATAGAGCTCTCCCTTACTGGTATTTACACTACAGCCGGGAAGGGTAACTTACTCTGGGTTCTGACTGCTGCATGGGGACAAGTATGTAATCTCTAGGCCACAACCTGTTTGAGTGGCGAGTCCCAAGTGGCATTGGTCAGGCAGATTTCCTGAATCAGCATTTTCCTCTTTGCAGTAGTGAGTGACGATAGCCTGTGAGTCTCGAAGATTTTGGAAAAGAGGAAAATAATCTTAATCTTTATCTAGAGGTCTTTTGGGGATCCAACTAGTTCTTTACCTGCTGGGGGAGTTTTACCTTGATGTGGTCTCTCTCTCCACTTCCCAAACTAATGCAGGTGGTTTCTCGTTTGTCAGGTCTCCGGTTGTTCGTGGTTCATTGAATGTGTGAACGTTACTTGACCATCTCTGTGAATGCCTTGACAGGGTCATAAGTTTGGAGCAAATTATCTGCTTAGAAGCAACCCTGATGACCTGCTGCATAAACTGGCCAAAACACGGTCCACTGAGGACCAAAACACGGTCCACTCCTCAGTTTTGCTTGTAGAGGCTGGGATGATGACCGTGGCCGTCTTTATAAGGATGAAATGGCCGGCTGGTATGTCCAGAGCGCTCGGCACAGGTGACTTTGGTGTTGCTGGCTGTGTTGGAATCCGGTTTATGGCTGACCTTGTCATCTAGTTTTTAGATGCAAACTCTGGCCCAGTTCCTCCTCAATGATATATTTCCGAACTGCCTTAAAAGGCTTAGGTGCCAATTTATTGACTTGATGAGACGCTTGATCACAATTTCAGGGAGCAGTTCATTAATGCAAAGGATATTGTTTTCGAATCCCGAACGAACGCTGGGGCTGAAGGAACACCTTCATGCCAAATAGGGGTCCTTATTATTTGTAACATGCTTTCCGTTTGACTATGGTCATCGATGATAGGGATTATTCTTTAGGGAATGGTGGAAAGCTGGTTAATGACAGTTGACCAGCTGAGTGAAAGTAAATTACCTGGGGGCTAAGAAGCGTAAAAGGTAAAAAAGGGAATGCCTGCAGTGAGTTGCAAGATGCTAACTTCAAAGAGAGAGAGAGAGAGAGAGAGAGAGAGAGAGAGAGAGAGAGAGAGAGAAATTGCGGATGATGAATAAGCGAATATTTTCATATCGAGGGACATTCATGAGTAACTCAGTCACTCATATTATTTAATGATATTTTCTTCATTGCTGGCTTTAGCATAAACATTCTCTCTCTCTCTCTCTCTCTCTCTCTCTCTCTCTCTCTCTCTCTCTCTCTCTCTCTCTCTCTCTCTCTCTCACATATGCCCCCTTTTTTTTCCCTCTGGAGAGCAACAATTCTTTGAGGGTCTAAACATCGTCTTGGATTACCCTCGCCATTTTCGTTTCTTCTTCTTCCGATATTGGCTGTGAGAGGGCGGTAGAGGCCCTTTCCACATCTGGAGTTTTAACCGCCAGCTGATCCCGCCTTAAAAAAATAATAGGGAAAAAGGAAATCGTACAGAAAAAATGGATTATATCTCTCTCTCTCTCTCTCTCTCTCTCTCTCTCTCTCTCTCTATATATATATATATATATATATATATATATATATATATATATATATATATATATATATATATATGTATGTATGTATATATGTATGTATATGTATGTATGTATGTATATGTATATTATGTATATATAAATATATATGTATATACATAAAATATATATATACATATATATATATATTAAATATATATATACATATCTGTGTATATATACATACATACGTGTGTATGTATGTGTAATTTCCGCATGCCATGATTCACTCCATTAAGGTACAAAATCTCTCTCTCTCTCTCTCTCTCTCTCTCTCTCTCTCTCTCTCTCTCTCTCTCTCCCTCTCTCCCCGTCTGGCTAAGTGAGCGATCAGTATCAATGCCACTCAAATAGTTAAAGGGCAGGAAACGCATCGACGGCGTTCCCAATATTACAGTTAATAAGCGGGTCAATGTAGGTAAACGCCCGTTTGAATATTGAGTGAATTGTACCATTAACATGCAGCCGAGCCTAACGGCCGACGGGAAAGGCAAACAAGCACCATTTCAAGGGTAATCGGGTCGTGTATTAATAGAATAATAATAGGTACGGTGCACGATTGAAAATGTGAAATTTATCTTTTCAATTTTTTGGGAAATGGGAGTAGAGATGGAAAGGGTGAGTGAATGGAAGGGTATTTTGTCTTTGAAAAACATGGCTGGCTTCAGGGACAAGCAAGGCAGCAGTTGATGTCACTGTGCTCACTTTCTGTATGTGGATGGTAGGATTTGGATGTGACCCCTGCAGATAAAAACAGATTTAATTAAAAAAAAAAAAAAAAAAAAAAAATATATATATATATATATATATATATATATATATATATATATATATATATATATATATAAACATAGACTACATGGAAAAGTGCATATAGAAAGATAGACCACATTGAAAAAAGTATGTAGAAAAACATAGGCTACATTTTAAAAAATCATATACAAAACATAGACTTAATTTTTAAAAAAGCACGGAAAAACACAGAATTAACTGGAAAAAAAGCATATAGAAAGACACAGACTTCATTAAAACAAAACAAAAAACAGAAAAACATAGACAACTGAAAAGAAGCATATAGAAAGACACAGACTTCAGTAAAAAAAACATATAGAAAACATAGACTACATTGAAAAGAAGGCTTATAGGAGCTTAAGGTCTTTTCCCCCAAAAAAAAGTGGGAATGTCAAAATCATATGTTTCTGTGACATGAATAATTAGACTTCACTGAAAAGGAAGCAGTATAGGAGCCGAGGTCTTAAAATAAACGTGTGACTGTCATAACCAAAGAGTTGTTCCTATGAAGTGAATAAAAATAAAATCTGCTTCAAATAGAAGAGTTATGAATATAGAAATGAACCAGGGGCCTTTGTCCCATATGAGGACAGGTGTGGGCGTAAGATAAATTGCCTTGTTGACCTCACATGTCGGTAGGCGGAGTGATCAGGGTCAAATCGACTCATTTTTTCCCAAAAGTCGACTGGGAGAAGGGGAGTTATTTTTTAAATTAATTATTTAAAAATTTCAGTTCACTACGAAGCGAAAGGTATTGTAGGATTGAGAAGCTTTCTTATTCATTGTTTGGATTGCCTATACCTTACATTCTTTATTACTTTAATTTTCATTTTATAGATTTTTTTTGTTGTATTATACATGCGTTCTATATTACAATTTTGAGTGCTCATAAAAATACATATATGTTACAGTTAAGTCGCTTTCTTTCCTTTTTATCGAAGTGGTGGTTGGTTGTTTAGTGTGAATTAAGTGAGAAAACTGGAAACTGCTGAAATATGTGTGGATAATATTTATGAAGTAAGAAGGACTGAAAGGTGAGAGATGTGAATGTAGGAGTGATGCAGTGAAAAGGATTTGTAGAGATGAACTGGTCAAGTACAGAAAATGTCAGAGGGAAAGAACCTATATGAAAAGAATGTACATTTCTGAAGTCTGTTGAGGAGAAGAAGGAACTTAAAAATATTTAAGTTTAAGGAGTAACAGTAGTTAGAGTGAAAAGATACATATTACCAGAAGTGCGATGCTTACAGGGTAGAGCAGAATGGAATGATTAAGTATATGTAAATGGAGTCTGCCTCCCAATAATGAGACTTCTCTGTGAATATACGAAGCAACTGTAAGGTGCCAAAGGTTTTTATTAACGTAGTTTATTCATGATTCAGAAACGGAATGAAGCATGTGATAGTGAACGGGTAAGGAATGTGATAGTGAACCCCTCAGGTGGTGACAGAGTGAGGACAGGTTTTATGTTCTATTTGCTTCTTTTAATTTTTTTGTTTATTGATTTTTTTTTATGAGTAAGTTAAGTTCTGGATGCCGTATGGTGGTCATTTTAATTTTAAAATCAGAGGCTGCAAGTATAACAGTGAAAAATGCGCCGAAGAACCAAGTCTCAGGATAGTGATTATAACTCCTAGTTGTTTTAAGGTAGATAAGGCAATAATTTGAACTAAAATTTCAGCTAGGTGTAGCCGTTTAACTAATAGGTCTGTTCGACCTTTAAAATTTTACATGATTTGAGAATCGCGGCCCATGAAACTTTAACCACGGCCCAGTAGTGGCCTGCCAGACGGACGATTATGGCTACCTTTAACCTTAAATAAAATAAAAACTACTGAGGCTAGAGGGCTGCAATTTGGTATGTTTGATGATTGGAGGGTGGATGATCATACCAATTTGCAGCCCCCTAGCCTCAGTCATTTTTAAGATCTGAGGGCGGAGAGGAAAAGTGCGGACGGACAGACAAAACCATCTCGATGTTTTCTTTTACAGAAAACTAAAAATGAGTTCGATGTTGTGCAACAAAGGAGAATTAATTTTTTTTTTTTTATATTTGTATGAATGGTGATTTGCATGATTTTCTGGCTGGCATAGCAGTAAGTATCTTCAAGCATGTGTTTGTGTGTCTTTTTTTTTTTTTTTTTTAAAGAAAATCCTGTTGCGGAAACATAGGTAACAATTGCGAATCTTGTGGTAGGTGGATAGATGGATAAAAATCTTAATGAGATATGGAAATGAAATCCCATACCCTTACTAAACTTGATGTTTGATGATATTTAGGAGAAGTAGGTTGGTATTTAAGAATTAAAACTGTATGAATGACAATTTTCGTCAGTAGAAAACCCCCGAACAGAATTTGCCCTAATCACTTGTTTTATTTTGTATAATCTTCCGTATTCAGTGCAATTTATTGATGAATATATTCCAGTTTTTTTAATAGAATTATCTTTAATACTGCCGAAAGTGCCAACAGTCTTTCAGTTGTGATATTATTTTGAATAATGATAGAAAATCCGGTTAAAAGATGTGTAGACGGATAGAAATAGAGTATAACAGAATAATACTGTAATGATACTGTCATCTCCCGATAGATGATGTGTTTACAAACGCAGAAGATTAATGGCGAGATACACTTCATAGAACTTTATCATCTCTCTCTCTCTCTCTCTCTCTCTCTCTCTCTCTCTCTCTCTCTCTCATTTGTTAATAATGTGGAAACATGAAAAAAAATTAGGATATATGATGCACGGGCGCTCTTTCCATTTATTCATTTTTAAATGTCCTCATTTATTTTCTGGAAAATATAATGAAAATCGTTTAGCTTTCATATTCTTCAAGTGTTCGCTAGATATTTCTAAATTAATTATTTACAGGCGTTATAATAACCTTGACTTCCATGATTTTTTAAAGTTAATTTTGTGAATAGCGGACTAGCGCTCGAGCTTATATCGATAGAGAGAGTTCTGTCGCGAAGTCTTTTATTTGCCCATTTTTTTATATACTTTTTTATTTACTTTTTTATTTGCTTTTGTGTTTGCTCTGCTTTGTCGTTGTTGCGAGCAAAGTAACGAGAGGAGGAACGAAGCCTCATTATGTCAGGAGCGTCTGCGAAAGCCATCAGCAGTTTTATCCCATTGCCCAAATTAATGAAATAAATCAATTAAGTCATTAATTAAAAGGAGGACCGGCCTCGAACAACCATGGAAATGGGGTAAATTGCCTTACGTCTGCGTCTGCGAAGGTAATCAGCCATTTTCTCCAATTCCTACAAAGGAAAAAATAAAACGAGAGAAAGGAAAAGAAAAACCTTTTAAAATTGTACACCGGGGACATGCGCAAGTGTCCATTAAACTTAAGAAGAAGAAGAAGAGGAGGAGGAGGAGGAGGAGGAGGCGAAAAGGAGGAGTGAGGAAAATTGCTAGGCGGAGGAGGACGGCCAGACCATCGGATGCATCTGTTCCTCAAAATGTGTCTCCATTCGTCTTCCGGATGAGGACAACCTTCAGCTTAAGAGTTGATTTTCTTATATATTGGAAAGGGTGAAATATCGACAGCATTTACGCTGAATGCTGATGAAAGACACGCGCCCGAGGAGGAGGAGGAAGAGGAGGACCGGGAGGAGTGTTTGCTGAAAGAAGGAGGAAGAGATGCGAGGAAGGGAAATAAATGTCGAGAATTAAGAGATAAAACGAGAGAAGTATATTCGAAGATAGCCTATAAGGGTATGGCGAGAATTATGAGTGGAAGAGGTAAGATAAAAGATTTCCTACGTTATGCTAATAGGTATCTCAACCGTTAGGTAAGACTTAACGGGTCTGTTTAAGCAGTGAACTTCTGGCCTGGTAGTTAGTTGAATGTCGTGGGGTCAAGGCGATTGGTAAGGAATGAAATTGGGTTTTTAACCTTATCCCAAAATTCTATCTGTAATTCCAAGACTGTCGCCGTCTGGAACTCGGGGCCTTCATATATATATATATATATATATATATATATATATATATATATATATATATATATATATATATATATATATATATATATATATATATAAATTATATATATATATATATATAAATTATAATATATATATATATATATATATATATATATATATATATATATATATATATATATATATATATATATATATATATATATATATATATATATATATATATATATATATATATATATATATATATATATATATATATATATATATATATATATATAAGAGAAAGAGAAGTACGTCATTTAAAACAAAGTCTTCTCCGAGCCGTCTCAAGGCCGAAAGGGACATGGTTTAATGGCCATTTCCATGCCTCGCTGCTCATTCTCATTCAAACCAGATTCCTTATTGACGCTTGAGGTTGACGAGCGAAAGACAGAGGTCGTCAGGCTATTCCACAATTTTAGGAGGACTTTTTTTTTTTTTAGTGGAAAAATAAAAAAATAAAACTCGGGGATGTGTCGGTAATGCGTGATAGCGCTCGAAAGAAAACCCGGACGAAAGGAGGAGGAATGACAAAGGTTTTTAGAGAGAAGGGAATTTCTCCGAGTAATGAGTCGCCTTTCGAAAGATATCGGAAGTTGGTAGTGCCCCTAATATGATTTTGTCCCCGTTGGTGGGTAGGGCCGTCAGTGCACTTCACATGGTGCACTGTTGGCAATAACTTAAGGGTCTCTGCAGCGTCCTTATGGGCCCTAGCTGCAACCTCTTTCATTCGTTTTACTGTACCTCTGCGTTCATATTCTCTTTCTTCCATCTGACTTTCCACCCTCTCCAACAGTTCTTTCTTACTGCTACTGCGAGGTTTTCCTCCTGTTGCACCTTTAAAACCTTCTGTCAATTTCCGTTTCAGCGCTAAATGACCTCTTAGGTCCCATCGCTTGGCGTTTGGCCTAAACCCTACATTCTATTCTAACATGATTTTGTGTATGAGTGTGTGGGAGGTGGGGTGGGGGGTATAAAATAAGCAGCTCCATTTATAAGGCGTTGAAAAGAAAGTTTTCCGATATTTCATCGTTTGCACCAGCCTGAGAATGACCTCGAAAGACCTCTTTTACTCGAGAATAACTGCTGCATAAAACTACTTTTTTAAAAATTCACGGGCATGAGACTGAGATAAGTCTGGCGCTATTCGGGAATTTTAACAAGACAAAATGCTCTCTCTCTCTCTCTCTCTCTCTCTCTCTCTCTCTCTCTCTCTCTCTCTCTCTCTCTCTCTCTGAGAGCATTCTTCCACAGATAGTCATTAATAAACCGCGTTAAGGCAAAACCAGGCCTTCAGAAAATTAACTTGAAAGACATCGCTTATTTAACGCCCGGCGAGAACAAAGAGGAGGTCGGTCAAGTTATTTTTTTTTTTTTTTTTTGTCTTCGGTTTTTATCTTCTTTTTCTTTTCACTCGCTTTCCTCCCCCGTTTCATCACGGCAGGTTTTTTTTTTTTTCGGTGCATTCGTGATAGTGATTAGAGAAGGGAGGGTTCGGGAACGTTTGAGAGAAAAGCTGATAAAGAAGGAGAGAAGTTTTGCGGAGCTGAAGGGAGAATAGAAGAGAAGGCTGCCTCTTGGTAGATGGGTGATAACAATTCATTTTTGTCGAGTTTTCTTAATAGCGTCTTATACCTTTTGCTCTATTTCTACTTTTATAGTACATAATTTCTTGCTTTTTTTCAGTGAAGATACCTATATATAATGTATGTTTATTATATAGGTGTATAGGTATGTATATATTATGTATACATACATATATATAAATATATATATATATATATATATATATATATATATATATATATATATATTTATATTAACATCACCTGTATTCCATAGGAGAGGGTCTACCGTTAACCTCTTGTGTTTTGTAGTGGCCAGAAATGAGACTTGGGCCGTCAAAGCGATAGCTTCAGTAGATCTATCTTGACCAAAGAATCAAAGAACGGTGACGTCATCAAAGGAAAGGATGATAAATCAGTAGTTTAGGATAACTTTGTCCTCTCTGATTGGGACCAAATCAAGTGGAACCAGCATCAAGTTCTAGTCTGTGAGTAATGACTTGGTGAAAGCGCTGAAAAGGAAAGTAAAAATTGAGGTAGAAAATCCTTTAATGTGCAATAAAATCTTCGGTTTTCAAAAGTATTGCCAAGTTACGAGGCCACGTACTCCTGTAGGAAAGTTAACCCACGTAATAAGATAGGAGTCTGCTAATCCAGTAGAAACCTTTGTCTACTTCCTGTATGTTACTAAGCTGCGATCCTTGAGATCTCCGACTGAATTCACGCCACACTGCCTAATGAATATTGTACTAATGGACCTTGAAAGTTTTACTAACAGGCTGGTGGCCGTAATTATAGACACAAATAGAGCACGTTTGATATATCCGATACTGAGACTCCGCCTTTTGTGACGAAGTGCTCTATAAAATTCTTAATACCTGTATTACTGAAGGCGATCTCTACTAGCAGGCAATAGTTGTAGCTATAAGTTTTACCTCGACCCTGCGATTTGCTATAAGTACACGGGAGTAGAGAACGCGCAAATGTTTTCTTGTACTCCCAAAACCGCCGTGGATACCAGGAGGATAAATGACACCTTTGATAATCAGGAATCAGCAAGAACAGCAGGATTACTTATGTGAATTCCAACAGAAACGGGAGGATTGAACCCAGATCGTCAATTCTGTGTAAACCAAACGTACAAATTTGGGAAGGTGCTTGAGTGTTAAAGATGAATGCAGCAAACGTACCACCGTTGTACCTGGCTGCCAGTCAGCTTCACAGATAGTAAGCATTTGATGCACAGTCACTGCGAAAATGAGCTACATGTGTCAACTGTCAACTTAAGCTGGAATATCAACACTGAAAAATAGAGGCTTGCATCACAGCAGGCAGTGGTGCATACAAAGCGCAAGAAAAGGCTTTTAAAAACAATATTTGAAGGTCGCTTTGTCCTTTGACCCAAACATGAGGGTGAACCAAGGGATCTACTGTAAACACTTAGCTGGTATGGTCCTGGCTATGGAAAAACGGCACAGCGCCAACCAAGTTTGATGAACGGAACAAAGTCGTGAATAAATTCACTAGATCAGAGGGGAATTGAAAGTCGTTCAGAGTTACACACCCTGATCCTAAAACGAATACCCTTCAGTTTTTAATCCGATTTGCACTTAGACCAGTGGTTTTCAACCTGTGGGCCATGGGCAGTTCTGAGGGGGACCATCCCACGAACATCTTCAAAATAGTATTTAAAAAATCAAAAATCACTTACAATAAATGCGGGCCAGTGTTTTCTTTCATAAATGAAAGTGTAATTTGAGTTTTGATTACAATGCACAAAATTTATTCACAGTAAATGCAGGCCGGTGCTGAATTTCATAAGTGAAAAAGTGTAATTTGAGTTTTGATTACAGCGCACATAATTTATTTACAGTAAATGCATGCTAGTGCTTTTTTCCATAAATGAAAACGTATAACTAATAAAGTGTTCTGAAAAATAATTACATGAATGAAAATGTAAAACTAATAAAGTGTTCTGAAAATGCTTTATAATAATTCTGTTATCATCATTACAAAATTCTGAAGTGGCAGTGGGCCATGAGTATTAGGGATGCCAAAAACGGACCATGGCACAAAAAGGCTGCTGAAAACCACTGACTTAGACCGATGTAGGCAGAAAAACCAAATGAGGTAAATTATTCTTCTGTGAGACCTAATTTCATAGCCACGTGCATTGCAGCGCTGAAACTGTCTCGATATTTCACGTGACAACCGAAGTTTATGAAGTCATGAGGCAGCATAAAGGTATAGATCCCATTGAAGGAAAAAGAACTCGTTCTCTGAGACCAGTTTCCCAGAGGTAAGTTAGTAAGATGCTTGGGTAGAATTTGTACGTGTTCTTTCTTACATCAGTGTTAATTCCATAATTGTCATTATCGTTGCTCGTAATTTTAATATTATTATTAGTGCTTCTGTTATGCTTTTTCT
>NC_089790.1:11920000-11927500 GCF_040412425.1 Macrobrachium rosenbergii
GGGGGACAGTTCCAATATAAATGGAAATTTGTCTACAGCTTTTTTTTTTTTCAGGAAAGAAGCCAGCCGGAGCATTCTGCTATATAGACAAAACTGACTTATTCCAAATTTAGTTACACCCTCACCTCGTTACACTCTGTACCTTTTCTACCTTTTCTGCTGTTAACAGCTCAGAACATTAATGATTTTCATTGAACTGTTTACGTTGCATGCCATTGGAATGTAATATAACTATTAAAGCTGCTATGGAGAGATGATGGTAGCTTTTAGCTATATGCTTTGATCACCCGCATGCCCTAATTCCTAATTATATAATATTATATATATATATATATATATATATATATATATATATATATATATATATATATATATATATATATATATATATATATATATATATATATATATATATATATATATATATATATATATATATATATATATATATATATATATATATATATTAGGCTTTAAACCCCTCTGACGGAGTGCCTCATTCCCCACACATTCTGTCATTTCAGCAGCATCTTTTAATTGTGGTTGTATTTTTTCCCTCCTGTGACCTGTTTCATTCAGTGAGACAGGCGACATGGCAGCTCCAAGTTTTGCAGTCGTCAAAGTGACATTAAAAGTTTCCACCATTGTTATTTCGTTCGGCGAAAAAAGAGAGGACGATTATTATTTCCTTTCTACATATTTCGCTCTTAGTTTAACTTTTACCATTTCCATTTTTATTGCTGTGGCCGTTACCGTTTGGCCTCATTATCATTTTTCTGTCTCCAGAAATTTTTGTTATTGCCGTTGTTGTTGTTGTTTATGTTGTTTGTGCTGTTATTGTTGCTTTTGTTCCTGTCGTTATTGCTTTACTGTTATTATTATTCATATTATTATAAACATACCTTTTGTAGATTTTATTATTAATTTTCAATTTTGAATGGGGACTGAATTGTCTTCTTTTTCTCAATTACAATTAATATTTTTGTTAGTATTACCATTTACAATTAATATTTATCATTAGTATTACCATGATCATTTACATTTCCCTTATATTTTAGTACAGCGCTCATATTGACAGCCAATATCTGCTGTGTCGATATCATTGCAATGACAAAAGTTGTCGTTTCCTTTTATTTTCGAGGAAAGGTTGGGGAAGAGGAGAGACTTTTTCTTCTTCTTCTTCTTCTTCCCTTCCAGTTTCCTCCGAAATAAGGTTCATCGAGGTGTCCACCACCCCCCTCCCCTTCCCCTGGGCCTTCCTGCTGTCCCCTGTCCCCTTTAGCGGAGAGAGAGAGAGAGAGAGAGAGAGAGAGAGAGAGAGAGAGAGAGAGAGAGAGAGACTTAATATCGACATCACAAGAGAGTAAAAATGAAAAAGTTTCGGTGTATTTTTTTTTGGTCCGTTTTACTTGGCAGCTGCTCTGCTGATATACCTCCAGACCTTTTCCTTTATATCCTTTATATCCTTTTAGAACCTTTCAAACTTTTATCCCCCTCGTTCTCCTCCCCCCCCTTTCTCATCCTCCCCTCCCTCCCACTCGTCGCTCCTCCCATCCTGTTACCCCTCGTTGAGGATTAAAAGATTCCCTTTTTCCTATTTCCTTGAGTTTATACGTCCCTGTGCTTGAGGCTTTGTATGCTGAAATTAGGGAGTATATATGTTATACAGAGATATACTGACAAACACACATATATATACATATGTGTATATATGTATATATGTATGTGTATGTATATATACTGTATAATGTGTATAGATTCTCAAATATGTATTTGTGTATTATCGGGATGCATAGTAGCTTGCCTTTTCTCCTCTGATATTTTCCGTAGCATGAACACGTCTAAAGATTTAAAAAAAAGAGATTCACTTGATGGACAAACACCCTTCACACTTTCATGTGTGAAGGGGACTGAATTTATTTTTTTTCCTAAAGCCATAAAATATCAAGTGGCACAAGATAATATGAGATGGCGTTGTTCTCGATTACAGGAGAAGACAGTATAAAATTTATTGCGAATGTTTATCTAATTATGTGTGCAAGAAAGCGTTACTGTATGTATGTATGTATATGCGGAAATATTCATTTAGGTATGAAGGGTATTCACGAAATATTTAATGTATGAATGGTTTTATGTATGTATACTTTGAAGTGTTCATATTCATTAATTAGGGAATTGTCAGGTAGATGAATATGAAGGCTACTTTATAGGGATATTTGTATAGGTTTTCTTTCGTTATGAATGGGAGATTTATTACGTTCGATACGTGAATGGACAGTTTTCTGAGGGTTGATAATGTTTTTTCGTTAATTTCAAGTCATGATGTGCGGAATGTTTCACATTTTCGTGCATTTATGCAAATTAACGCTTTACATGTATGTGAGTGAGTGTCGGTAGAATATTTAATGATTTCATACGAGTATTTACAGAAGTGATTATGTAGATTTCGTTTTATACAGGTCTTTACAGAAGAGATTATTTAGATTTTGTTTTATACAACTGTTCACAGAAGCGGTTATTTAGATTTTGTTTTATACAAATGTTTGCAGACGGGATTATGTAGATATTGTTTTATACAACTGTTTACAGGAGAGATTACTTAGATTTTATTTTGTACATCTGTTTACAGAAGTGATTATGTAGATTTTCTGTTTTGATACAACGGTTTACAGAAATGAATTTGTGAATTTTATGTTTATATACGACTGTTTTCAGAAATATTTGTGTACTTTAGTACGTATGGATTGAAAGGTAAATAGAGTTGGTCTTTTGAAAGATTACAGAGCCAAATTATGGCGGGAAATTGCAGGCCGACCAGCGAGTTGCTATATGGAATGTCGATTTTTATTATTTCCGAAATGATTAAATGTCAGCTTTCATTTTAATCCCACAAGTCCCTGCCAAATAAAGGGTACCCTTAGTTCTTGTTATATTTTTCATTGCAGTGAATAACCATCTACACAGTTCAGTACTTGGGTTTACTTTTTTATTTTTTTTATTTATTCAGGTAACAACAGTTTTGGATTTCATTATGAGAAGTATACAGTATGTTTTCCTAATCACTGCAAATATTTTTTCACATAATTATTAAAATTTGAAATATAACATTTACAAAATAAGCGTTGAAGTAGATTTACATTTTTATTTTCCTCAGCCTGTTCGGATTATTTTTCAAGAAGAATGACAATAGGTCAAGTTTGACCAGTGATTTTGTTGATAAGTGTTTTGAGCAGTTTAACCTTCATGTATATGATACATTTTCTTACGGGCGTTTGTATCAAGAAATTTTAGTTTATGATTTCAGTGGAATGGTAGTTTCATGCTCTCCATAAGAGAAAGGGTCCACAGCATTAGAGTGGGCAATGTTGTGCTAACTCTCCTTATGAAAGTGATGTGTGGGCAGCAGATAGGAATAAATGAAAAAGGTGAAACTGGTGAGATGAACTATTTAAGTAGTATGTGGTGTGTGAAGGTTTGATATATTGGGGAATATGCAAGTGATGAGATAAACAGGTTTCCTTTGATGATTAGGTGAATCAGTTTTTCGAGGTCTGGTCGTGTGGTGAGAATGGAAGCTGGTAGACTCTTCAAAAGGTTGTACGATACCGAGACTTTGGGATGCAGAAGGAGAATGAATAACAGAGAAAAGGCTGCATAAATGAAGATAATGAGCTGATGAAACGAAAGTGCATGTAGGATAGTTAAATATTATAGTATATAGTATACCATTTACTATAACATTGTGTGTAGGTATATGAAGAGGCTTAGGCAATGGAAGTTGTCGGAACTAGGGTTTCAGCTTTGATGCAGCAGTTTAAAAATAAACCTGGCAGTGATTTCTGGCTCGTCTTTTCCTAAAACCGTCCCTGTCAGTAGTAAGGGTGGAGAAATGTCTTTCCAATAAAGTGCATAAGTTTTTGGATTGCACGCAAATAGGACATATATGTATGTGTATATATATATATATATATATATATATATATATATATATATATATATATATATATATATATATATATATATATATATATATATATATATATGGTGTGTGCAAAATACCATGAGTTTACATTCAATTTACCATGTGAAAGTTTTATGTCATTCACTCATACTGTTGCCTGTTTGTTAAATATATATATATATATATATATATATATATATATATAATATATATATATACATATATATATATACTATATATATGTATATATATATATATATATATATATATATATATATATATATATATACATATATATAGTATATATATATATGTATATATATATATTATATATATATATATATATATATATATATATATATATATATATTTAACAAACAGGCAACAGTATGAGTGAATGACATAAAACTTTCACATGGTAAATTGAATGTAAAACTTCATGGGTATTTTGCAACAGAGAAAGCGTTCCATTTCTGGCGTTTTATTTATAGAAACGTCTACAAGTAATATCTGTTTGGTTGTTAAAATGCAATAACCTCTTTTACTTAAGACCTGCAAAGCCTCCCTGTTTAGATACCGTTTCGCGGTAAAACGAAACGAGATAAAATCCATACGAAATCACTGATAGAAATAAAATCACATTAATTCAGATACACGCAGAAATTCCTTTTAGCGATAAAACCCCGTTTCGCTCGCTTTAAGAATAGAAGATAGTATTGTTATTCTATTCCTTTACTGTCTTGTTTATGCAGCTGAGCGCCCATACGAGATTTTGAAAATATTTGGGAAATGTTTACCCGTACGAATATCAATAGGCTAAAAAAAAAAAAAAAAAAAAAAAATATTGAAATCCGTTTTCTTCGGGTTAAGAGGTACGTACTGAACAGCTTTTCGGTATCTGACTTATTAAGTTTTTGAAGGTATATATATATATATATATATATAATTATATATATATATATATATATATATATATATATGTATATATATATATATATATATATATATATATATATATATATATATATTTAGGCTATATGCATTATGTATATAGATTTTATATAGATAGAGATAGATAGATAAATTTATGTATGTATATTGCTAATTATATACATATACTTACAGTATATATATATTATATACATACTTATATATACATACATACGCATATATTTTAAATAAAATCATGGCCTCATTGTGTACTGGATAGCACTGATCGCTGCGCCAATTCCAGGAAAGATTCGATCTTCGCATATTACGGTAAATCAAAGCGTATTCCCGTTGACCTCAGCTGTACTATAAAGACCCCTTTCCTGCTCTCATGGATTTGATCTCGAACATTCCCGACCTGTCTCGAACAGAAGGTCTTAGTGGTTCTTAGTCAGTCGACTCTCAAGTATACAAATTGGCCAGGCAGTAGCTACGAAATGCTACGATTTACTATTTTTTTTTTTTTTTATAACTTCACGACTTTGATACGAACGATGCCAGAACTCCTGGCGAATTATAAATATTTACCAGCAGTATTTGTCAAGCAGTATAAGGAACGGATACCATCTACCTTAGATTTCCGTACGTTTTGTCAAGATTTGCTGGTATTTTCTCTTGATTTTGTGTAGTTTTTTATTTTTATTTTTTAGTCATGCCTTCCTCTGCTACTTGTTACGAATGCAGGAAAACTCTGAAAATTTTGAGAACTATGCAACTGGGTATTGATACAGTTGTGAATGTGTATGTGTGTGTGTTTAAGATTATGGATATAAATGTGAAAAATTACTTTCAGCAACAGTAAAGAACTAAAGATGCCTCCAAAAAAGAATTCTTGAACAACATGAAAAGGGAAAAACTCACATATAAATGTAGAAAAATGTATAAATGGAAACTCATAGGTAAGGAATGCAATTAAAATGTGTGATTATAGCGAATGTTGAAGGTCAGGCGCAATTCCCGATGAGAATTGTAAGCGCTTTAACACACGTGCCCACTCAAACAGAAACAGAGAGAGAACGCTGTAAATGGTAGTACTATCTCTTTGCGTTCTGTTGTGTTGAAAATTGTCGATTGAAAAATGTTCTTCCTTCTTTAACTTTACACTCCACTAACAAATAAGATAGCGATAATTACCTCAAAAATAGTTGACAGGACAATAAGTTATTGTGAATGATTAAACGTTCCTGTGATGAAGAAGCGTGTATTGAAATGCGTAGAAGAAAGAGTGGCTGATTAACTGTAAAAGCAGGTTTGAGATAACGATGTTTTAAGTCTTCTTTGTTGTTTAAATGAATGAAAATATGTTAGCAGTCAGATAAAAGAGACATTTTCTTGCAGTCGTGGCATAGGAAAATGAATTGGGGATAGAGTTGAGAATGACTAGTTTTTGCAGAATATATTACTTATTAAGATAGTAAGGAGAAACGGGGGAAAACAGAGAACGGTTTTGAAAATTTGTGATATTGGAGAATAATAAGAGCAAATGTGAACAGCAGAAAGGTTGTGAGTGTAAATAGGAACGTGGAAGGTTGAAAATTGAATGGTTATATTGGTACTGCAAGAATCAAGTTGTTGATCTTATAGGTGATAGGGAGTAAAAATACTGCCACTTGGAACCTCATCGATTCTTGTTTTTATTTTTTATTTTTTTTATTTTTTTATTTTTTTTTTTAGCCCCATTATTTGTCCTCGCCATATCCTCAGCAGTCACTTCCACAAGGAAGGATCAGGTATTTCAGTAGTTTACCGTATGGAACAATTGGAGGATAACAAGTTGGTGGAAAGAGTGTATAATTCAGAAGTGTGTGTGTGTGTGTGTTGGAGTGTTCGATGCCCTGCTGATGAGCATGTAGTTATATGAAGTAACTAATATTCTGAAAGTTTGTCTTTGTAGCTGAAATATTAACGGGAATCATTATCATTTTGCCAAAATTACTTCGACAGAAAAAAAAAAAAAAAAAAAGGCAAGGCTACATCTTGACTTACCATTACTGTCCTAATCTACCTGACTTCAGATCAGGTCTTCTTAGCGCCTTAACCTTTGTGGGTGTTGACCTCGATTAGCTGTGTGAACTATAGTGTTCAATAAGATATTCATTTTCGTTGGTGACGGTCCCTCCGAAAACAAAAACAAGATGCTTTGAGTTTTTTACTTAAATTGTCTTGAGTAATATCTATAAAAAAACGAACAGATTGCAGATTCATTAGTAATATCTTACCTCGCATAGTGACCCGATATTCCTGTCTCTCTCCGGGCAGTTTGACATTCCAGAGCAGATAAGGAAAATAACGTTCCACTTCAGATGCAAATTTCATAGAGGGACCGATGGTAGTTGGGTTCAATGAGAAAATAGAGAATTTCTTTCCCTCGCGAGAACTCCGGGTGAATTACTTCGCCGATATGCGTAAAACACAGTTTGTTTATGTGCTGTGAGAGGGGAGAGTGGCACGGGCCCCGTAATGGAAAGTAAATAAGTAAATTCATCGGTGTGATACGGGAGACTTCCCTCGCCATATTGGCATTTTTTGCCGCCCGGAGTGAAGAGCTC
>NC_089790.1:11932500-12030000 GCF_040412425.1 Macrobrachium rosenbergii
TGCGAATACAAACTTACGTATCTGGATTCCCCTCTGCACTCGCATATGGGCACGTACCCTCGCATACCTAACTTTTCCCATTATGTTCATGGCGATTGACCCCATCGCGCGCGTAGGTCGAGTCCGCCCTGGCTGATAATGCAGAAATAGGAAACAAAACAATTTGTTCTCCTCAATATTCGAAGTAATGGGTTTTAGGACAGACTGTCATGAGAGAGAGAGAGAGAGAGAGGGCACCCTAAGTTAGTTTCCGCCAGGGGACAGGGACCGTGGCACGGCCTTGACACCGCAGGGGCCAAGGGGCATCACTGCATACCCTCCCCCTCCCACCCTTAAAAGCAATATGTGTTCAGCAGACGGCGAGGAGGTTAAAAGCCCTGATCCTTTTCCTCTTTGGATCAACATATCCTATTTTCTAGAAAATTGGACCTTGGAATTTCATCTCTAATGAAACTCGACTCCGGGGGACAAGAGCGTGCTAAGCCCCAGTCCTCTGCGAGGGCGGAATTCCCCTCGAGACGTCGGGAATGAAATGGCCCTTATTCACCTGGTTCCACAGCTTTGGCTTGGGCGGCCATATTGGCAATGTTAAGCACTGAATCCAAGGATGTTTAAAGTATGCTCCGAGAGATCTTGTTCTCTGCTGCTGAAATAACAAAAAAAAAAAAAATAAATAAATAAATAAAGCAAAATATTATTTGATGTTATGGTTCGGTTAGATCATGACTATTGCGTTTTTTCGAGTTCGTTTCTCTTATAATTGTTAAACTTATTTCTGTTGATGGTGAACGAATTTGCAAAGGCTTCAATCTTTTTGTAGTGATGAGTCTTATCCATACTTAAGAGTAAATAAAAAAATGAAAGAAATTTATTAGAATCGTGATTTATTAAAAAGAAAACAGTCGCCGTGGTATTACCTCTTTCACCCCATTCACCCTTGATAATAACTTTAATTTTTTGGCTTTTCTTTCTTTTTTTTTCTTTCTTTCTTTCTCATCTCCGCCAGCGGGGATGGGAAGAAGTGGTGTTTCATTTGTATCGGTTTGTCAGTAAAATATCTTGAGAAAAGATGAACGGTTTTCGATGAAACGTGATTAAATTGTTCAGTGCGTGATTTTCCAGACGATCTCCTGGTGGAAATTTATCAAAACTTGACGATGTGTCGCCTTTAAAGCCATCTTGCTAACTGTGAAATATAATTTTCTAATAATCTTTGTAAAAGGGTACACACATCATGTAGTTGTGTGGTTCTTCGAGGTGTGAGCCTTAATTGTTTATCCCTTATTATTTTTTATTTTTTATGTAATTTCTGCCTTTATATCCTCTGTAATTTCCCCTCTCATTTTTTATTTTTTTCTGTAATTCCTGCCTTTATTTCCTCTGTAATTTCCCCTCTGATTTTTGTATTTTTTCTGTAATTTCTGCCTTTATTTCCTCTGTAATTTCCCCTCTGATTTTTGTATTTTTTCTGTAATGTCTGCCTTTATTTCCTCTGTAATTTCCGCTCTCATTTTTTCTTTTTGGCAACTCCTATTATCTCTTTCATTTTGGTCTGGTGTCCCTTCATATCTTTACTGTATTTTAATTATGTTGTCTCATTCCTCTGCTTCCTATTGTTACCTCTTGTTCCTAATCTCTTTCAAATCTCCTCTTATAAATATATAGACATTTATACTTCTGGTGTCCCTTCTTCACTATCTTTGGGATCATTTTATCTGTGCTATTTTCTCTATCCTCATTTTCACTTATTCAGGTTACTTAGTTCCCTTCTATTAGGTTAGGTGGCTTCTTTTCTCGGCTGATTTCTTTCACCCTGAATTGTCTTCGAGTTAAATTTTATTTGCCGTTTTTAATCTTTCCATTCTCTGGTTTCTGTCTGTTAATTTTGTTATGTCAGTGTCCTGGGCTATCTGGTAAGTGACCTATTAATCCATTATCCGTTTAGCCCTCCGGTCGTCCGGTAATTTTTTTTATCTAATCTGTAAGTTTTATTCTCTCTCTCTCTCTCTCTCTCTCTCTCTCTCTCTCTCTCTCTCTCTCTCTCTCTCTCTCTCTCTCACCGTTAACTTTCCTTGCCTCTAATTTCCCATTTTTAAGTAATTTTTGTCATAGTAAATTATCGAAAAAATTTTTTTTTCCATTTGATGCTATTGACATCCGTTACCTCTTTTCCTCTCTAATGATTTTTATTTTAAGTCATTCCGTTATAAATGTAGGTAACATGCATTTAAATCTTTTATTCTCTAGAGTTTAGTAATACAAGGAAGTTCTCTCGAGATAGTAAATACTGGTTTTTATGAAAAAAAGTTGGAAAGTGAAAGTTTCAGCTTGATACATAGAAAGCTCGACTGGCCAACTCAGCCATTCATGATTCTTTCATAATGCGGGACAAGATAAAAGAGAGAGAGAGAGAGAGAGAGAGAGAGAGAGAGAGAGAGAGAGAGGAGATTCCATTTCGGAGCAAAATTGTGAACGAGAAGTTTCGGAAAGTGTCCCTTTGACCTCGCCAAGTTGCAAAGGTTCCATCATGGCACCTGATTCTCGGTACGTCCGGTTAATCTCGATAATCATCCGGCCTTAGTTACTTCTAATCCGGACACGCCCTGGCCACCTCCGCCCACCATCCCGGCGCCCTTCCCAAAACGCCGAAGGGCGCACAAAAATTGATGGAAAAAACCGAGGCGCAAAGTTTGTTGATCGAGGGAATTTTCTTGTTCTCTCCTTTTTCTCCTTCGTCTCCTGTAGGATAATACTTTTATCTGGGACGTCCGTGTTTTCTTAAGAAGTTATTCTTATAGAAAATAAGACGCTAAACAAGGGGTCTCTTTTCCCAGCTTTTTCGTGCTGTTTGCCCTCCGTCAGCGATATGGTCGTTGTTTTTATGAGGAGAAACATGTTGGCGCTTACCACAAGAGCGTGGGTCAGTATATTCAGGCATTTTATCTCGTATATTTCATTAACAATAGCTCTTTCACTTCATGGAAATAGTATATTTGATTTCGTTATCAGTTGATTGTATGTTAAATGTAATGCCATCTCCCCACACCCCCATAATCGCTTACTTTTAGGTATCTGTCCAATATGCGTGAGAAATAACTGCTGTTTATTGAGTAAAGCAGAATAGAATAGAATATATAAATGTTCAAAGAACTAAACAAAGAAAGTAGAGTAGAGACTGCTCTGAAGGTCACCGAGGCCAGGGAACCTGATGCTGTTGTGGCAACAGCAAAATGATAATAATGCTTTACCCATAAACCAACAGCTGTTGATGACAGATTTCTTTGACGTTTTTGTAAGTCGTTTAGTCAGTTTTATGTGACGTCTTCGGCTGTATCCATATTTTCTGTTGAAATCGGCAAAGAAACTTGCTAGTTTGTAACAGCAAATGCAAATTAAGCTTTAATCTATAATTCAAGTTTTATACACAGCCAGTGACTGGTCTATTTGCTAGAACTCTGACAGAAGCTGTAAGTGACGGAAACTAACGCCTCATTGATTCCTGTTAACATTGAAGGCCCAGATTTTTCCAAATGTCTAGTAGCACATGCAATCGACACTTCGACCGGAAATCGCACGTCACCTTAATGAAACGAGCGGCCATAATTGCAGTAACATTAACCAGTATTGACGACTTACAGGGGAAAAAAATCTTGGAAAAGAAATGCATGCCTGAACATTATCTTGATTAGAAGAAATGCATGCTTCAACATTATCTTGATTAGAAGTCTTTTATCTTAATGATATTGAAATTGGACCACGTTGATTGAGGCTGTTAGTTACATCGGTGACAGGTGTTTTCGCCAGGTAAACGACTCCGGGACACTTCCCATTTCTGCGCATCGGGACAGGCGAATCACTTATCACTGCATCTTTAATATTCTCTGTCATCAATGAATATCTAACTCTCGCAATTGCTAATTATATTGGGATGTGGTGGCATTACATCTTTCCCCTCTCTCTCTCTCTCTCTCTCTCTCTCTCTCTCTCTCTCTGTCTTGTAGCTCATTATCTCTACGTGTGTCAGTGTGCTTTGGTTGCTTTCTCTCTCTCTCTCTCTCTCTCTTCTCTCTCTCTCTCTCTCTCTCTCTATCTCTCTGTCTCTCTGTTTACTTATTTGATGTATCTTTTTCTCTCTCTCTCTCTCTCTCTCTCTCTCTCTATCTTTTTATCTGTCTGTCTGTCTTTATCTAGTCTCTCTCTTTCTCTGTCTTATTGTTTGTATTGTCATATTTCTTAAACTTTGTCAGTGCTTTTGTCAACTCTCTCTCTCTCTCTCTCTCTCTCTCTCTCTCTCTCTCTCTCTCTCCTTCTGTTATCAGATCTCTCTCTTTCTCACTCATTGTCAGTCTTTTTTGTGATTCTCTCTTTCTCTTTCTCTCTCTCTCTCTCTCTCTCTCTCTCTCAGCTTCTGCTGTCCTGTATCTCATTATATTTCCAGCTAAATGCTCACCCTGATTTTAATGGCACCCGAATATTGTGCTAGACCATTTAGAAGTTCCTTTTATGTTCAAACGAACTTTGTCCAGTGATTGAAAGTTATTTGAAAGTCACTCGATTGTGTGAAACTGAACATTTTCCGTTCACTCCATTTTGATCACGTTCGTTAATTCCTTTGTGTTCATAATCAATACTACGGTCTTTTTCTGCTTCTTCTTCTTCTTCTTCTTCGTCTTCTTCTTCTCGTCAGAGATCGACGATTTTGCGTGTGTGTGTTTTTAGAGGGGGGGAAGGAGGTGGTGGGTACCTGTGTTGAAGGGGAAAAGTTTTATTAATTTCATTTTTATTTTGTTACTGGTTTTTTTTTTGACAATAAATTTTGTAGAGGTCGATGCCCTGGCGGATGACTTTGATTATTTTTAATTTCTTATTTTGGGAAATTTTTCAATTTTTTGTTTGATGGAATGCTTTGAAAAATATTATGTAAGTTTTTATAACAACATTTATAGCCTTTTATTTTTTGTATTTTATTTATGAGAATTTTGTTTTTTCAGATTTTTCGATTGAAACTTTTTGTTTTCTGTTGCAACGCGAAGAAACCTTTGTTTTCCGCTTTTGCGCGCAAGGATATATTTCGTCTTTGGTAAACAAAGATTGTTTATGTTTTAACTAGAAGGATTTTTTCTGTTTGGTAAGAGCTATTCTGTATCGTTTCTGTCAGAGAGGTTTTATAAGAAAACTATTGTTATCGGCTTTGGCAGATGAGGATTATTTACTATTTCTGCCAGGTGTTACTTATTTAATTTTTTTTTTATGCGAGGAAACTGGATTCTCTTTTTGGAAAAGTCTTTCTGTATTCTGTTTTTGCAGGAGGGGAATCTGTTGATTTAGCTGAACGCCTTTTGTCTTCCCTAGCAGGGCATTGTTTGCGGACGGATTGCTATTTTGTTATTGATATCATTCCAGTGTTTAGTTGATCTTGCACTTGGTACGTGTTCGATTGCAACCGCTTGGAGTAAACCACAGAATAGGGTTATCTTGCTTTTCCAGATCTCTTCAGGGGCACCTTTAGGCAAAGTGTACAGTCTGCTAACTGTCCTCGCTAGGGTGCAGTTTATCAGCCTTGCAGGAGCCTTTAAGAGACTAGTATTCACCTAAAGGCTAAGGGACCGTCCCCTTAGAAGGGGGCAGTTGTGTATGAGTTAGCTGAACTGAACAGGATTCCAAATCTTCCCAGCCGAAAATACTGTGGCATCACTCTTTAGTCTTTCTAGAGGTGGTTTGACCTTTAGGTGGCTGGGTATCTCATGGCAATTAACAGTCTCCTAAATTTTTCCTCTTCCAGACGCTGGTTTGACCTTGCTTGCTCTGTAGCTGTTGAGGCCAGTAAAAAAGACAAACCAGAGTTACTTGGGATTTTGAATGACAATAGGTGCCTGCAAAGGTACAAAGGATCACTACTGGAATTCGCTTAGCAACGAACGCTTTAGCAAAAAAAAAAAAAAAAAAAAAAACTTTGATTTTTTTTTTTTCTTTCTTTTTACCGTGCTCCGTTTCTTTAGTCAGAAGCATCTTGAAATACCTCGGCTAGTCTTGTCTTTCCGTAGCTGACACTTCTCCTAAGAAAAACGCTTTTTCTTATCTTGATATTCTCTTTTGTTTTATGTATTTTGTTTTGTTTACCGGTGGGTAGGGGTAGGATGGTGTGTGTTTTTTCGTAGGTAAACCTTGGATGATAACAGCGGCTGACAGTTTCTCAGCCCTTTGCGCCATTTTGCCCCAAGGTTTCACCTTTATGATTCCGCCTTTGTTCAGAGGGGATGCCATGTCTTCTTTCTGAGGAGCTTCTCGTTTGACATTTCTGTTTAGCCGAAACCTTGAACGTTCTAATTATTAACCATCGAAAACACCAGTTATCCCATTCCACAGTTGTCATCATTATAAGGTCCAGAGGAAGAATCTAGAGTTCATATCCTGTCTTTTCATGTTCAGATCTCATCACGCTCTGTAGGGAGGGTATGGGAGGTTCATGGCATTAATCTTGACCCTTTCCCAGGTTCATACCCCGTAGCCAGACTCTCGGCGTGCGACTTCACTGTGTATTTCTGATCCTCAGCAACTAATCTGATTTCTCCATCCTTGTTTTAGATGGTGTTCTTCTCTCCCTATTCTATTCTCGGCGATGTCACTCTTAGATGTACTCCCTCCTAAAACCTTTTCCTTTATTGCTCTTTTAGAATTTCTCATTTAAGCCCCCACATCCAGGTGCTAATGAAGCTACCCTTTGTAAATCGTCTTTTATCTCTTTTTGCCCTCTCCGATATACTCTTCTTAGGTGTAGTGAATGCCTTGGACTATCGGGGCAGAACTTGTGGTTTTCAGTGGTTGCTAAAGGAATATCCGTCCTTTCACTGCGATATTCTTTATCGCCTCTTAATAGTATTTTAAACTTAGAAGTAAATAGTAACATGTCTCGCAATAATCTTTTCAAGTGTCTTGTAGGGTTTCAGTTTAGAAAATTGCCTTGTTCTTTGGATGACTCAAATACTTCTCTAATTTACTCTGTCTGGTTTACCTGTGTATTATCTTTTCGCTAAAATTTTTCTATAACTTCGGAATTTTTTCTTTCAACTGTGCACAAGATAGTTGAGCTAACAGGCAGAAATTGGAATACGCCTCTGACACAGCAGTGCCCGCCTATATCCTTCAGCTGCATATTGGCACACATCCTTTGTGGACAAAAAAGAACCAGAAAGTTCAGTTAGTCTTGTAATCTATTAACTTCAAAAGCATGGGTTTCTATATGCATATCATAACTCTCTCTCTCTCTCTCTCTCTCTCTCTTTGTATATACCTCTCTACGTCTACTTCTCTGCTTCTTTTGCTAACCCGCGTTTAGGCAGAACGTCAGGTTCACCATATACGGGGTCTTCGAAGTAATGAGTTTTAACCTTCAGTTCCTGTTCGTTTTAAAATTTCTCATTTCAGCATTGGACTTAATTTACTGGACCCAAGACAAAGCCTGCGGAATATTATCAAATATTAATGATAAAAATTTTCAAAACGGTTTAAAAGAATGCTCTTGAACAGTTACAGTATGTATGAGATCTTTTTGTGGTAGTTGAACGCCTCCTCTCTCTCTCTCTCTCTCTCTCTCTCTCTCTCTCTCTCTCTCTCTCTCTCTCTAAGACTCCTGTTGCAGTTTGGCATTATTTATGATGTACATTTTACAGCCGCTCGTGTCTGGCAGCAAAACAGCAATTTATGAGTCAACGAGGATGAGAATTTCTTTAAACTTTATATATCACGGGACAAGAGAGAGAGAGAGAGAGAGAGAGAGAGAGGAGAGAGGGGGAAGCCACTCTTGTGTTTGAGTGTAAAGGTTATTGTACTAAATAAGCAATTATTATAAAAAACAAACTATATATAATATACATTTATATACATATGTATATACGTGTATATATATATATATATATATATATATATATATATATATATATATATATATATATATATATATATATATATATACGTATATATATATATATACACACAAATTTCTTGTAACATCGAATTCATTATACCTTGCGAATAACTTCACCCTTTGGGATTTATGGGTGACAAATACCTCGTCCCCCGCCGGGACTCGAACGTGGGCCTTTGATTACGACTTTGATTACTCGGCCTTTGGATGTCAGTTATTCCTTAGTTTTAGGGAATTTAATATTAAACGATTATGAGTCTTAATGTTTGATAATACGAATATAAAAAGTGATGCGTGTTAGTGACAAGATTCGTATATATATATATATATATATATATATATATATATATATATATATATATATATATATATATATATATATATATATATATATACATACAGTATATATATATATGTATATTATATTCATATATAAATATAAATATATTATATATATGTATATATATGTATATATATATATATATATATATATATATATATATATATATATAAATATATTTTATGAAGTTTTATCACACCGTGATTTATATACAATCATGAAGCTACAAATGTAAAGCTTAATATCGAAATTCACGCTACACTCGGTATATCTCCGTTGGAGAATTATATAAATTCCCTTCGGCGACAATTCTCCAACGGAGATATACTGAGGTAGCGTGAATTTTGATATTAAGCGACATTTGTAGTTTCATGATTTATATATATATATATATATATATATATATATATATATATATATATATATATATATATATATATATATATATATATATACAGTGTGTGTATGTTCACAAATATCAAGCCGCAAATATCGTTTAATATCATTTTCACTATACCATATATAGGTTTGCGCGCGCGCGTGTGTGTGTGTGTGTTTGTTTGTGCTATAAAAAATATCTCTTTTAGCTTTATGAATTGATGGTCAAAATCTGCTTCAATGTTTCTCCATGTGATTTGCATGTTTTACTGGTGAATGTCGAACAGGAATAACTACATGAATGTGTGTGTTTTTAAAGAAACATTCCTTAAGTTTAGCCTTGGCTATTCCATCCAAGCGATGAAGAAACAAATAAATTTTTGACAGGTAGAAATACATTTACCTCTTCCCGTCGTTACTTTTGTGCTAACATTTAAACCCGTTTTGTAATACAGTCATATAAACAGTTTTACATTTCTATATAATTTACATCTGAATCTTTCAGCATTAACCAACGGCCTCCCGCATTACCGTCCGTAATAGACTAAAAATACTGGAAAGCAACGTATTTCCGAGTCGGAATTCACGTGTCTAAATTTGGCCAATAGCCTTTCCAGTCCAAAGATTTTTTTCCCCTTTCCAGCGATATACATATTTTTCATTTCTTTTCCTTCTGTTTTTTGAAGGCGGGATAAATTGGCACAATTTTTTCTCTCCCCCCAGGCCGTTCCCACTTCAGGTGCATTACTCTTAAGAGTATGTTTCCATTCATCTTTTATCCGGGAGCATTTTTCTCTCCTAAAGGCTCTTGGCTTTTGGAGCGCTGCGAGGGGTTAGTTCCCGATTAAGAGGGCCAAAAATTAATGCCCCCTCGAGGGCAACGCCGCGCCTCACTCACGTGCCTTTGGAAATGTTGCCGTTATTTTGGTTATATTGATTTCGACGTTTTTCGTGTTCCTTTAAATACTGCTGCTGCTGCTGCCTCTGCTGGTATTGTTTTGGGAAGTAACTCTGCTGGTGGGGTGGCCTTTGGTTTTGGGGTTTCTGTCTGTCTGTCCGTCTATCATTAGTAGGATTTATTAAATGAGGATGGATGTCTGAATCTTGTTCAGGAATTTTGGCGTCTTTATTTATTTTTAACGTCACTGATTTTCATTATTTTTACGTTGGCTTCATTTGATATTTCTACTTCGTCGTCACAGTTGGAAGGAGGTTAAAGATCAGCCTCATCAAATCGTTGATGGATTTCAATCAAATTTTGTGGAGGAATGGGTTATTGATCAATAAGCTTATATATATATTTTATTTATCTATTTTGCTTTGCCAGATATATTACGCTGTGTAAGTGCTTATTATTATTATTATTATTATTATTATTATTATTATTATTATTATTATTATTATTATTATTATTATATACAAAATCCACATTTATGTAAAGTACTGTATATTATAAACATATTCACGGGATTGTGAAGAGGATTTGCATTATTATTATTATTATTATTATTATTATTATTATTATTATTATTATTATTATTATTATTATTTAGAAAATTCTCATAATCGCATGAGTTACTAACATGGTGAAGAAATCCACAGTGATGTTAGTGTAAATGTATATTATAAATATATATAAAACGAAAGCTTTCGAGAACCTACTCGATTCTCCTTCTCAAGGAGAATCGAGCAGGTTTTGGAAAGCTCTCGTGTTAAAAAAACATATTTTTAACATATGGGTTTCTTTTACTATTATTATTATTATTATTATTATTATTATGGGTTTTTATTATTATTATTATTATTATTATTATTATTATTATTATTATTGCGATGGCGGATTTGCACGAGGCTTCACAGGAGGCTGCATAATATGCCAATTTTGCGTCGTCGCCGCCTCCTCCTAAAGTATTAATCAAAGTTCAGAACTCTCTAACGGTCCTCATTTGGAGTTGCTCCAAAGTTACTGTTGTTGTCTAACATTTGCTCAGATTGTCCAAGTTCTCTCTCTCCTCTCTCTCTCTCTCTCTCTCTCTCTCTCTCTCTCTCTCTCATTTTTCATCCATTCCTGTTATTATCTTTGTTATTAAAGCTCTCTCTCTCTCTCTCTCTCTCTCTCTCTCTCTCTCTCTCTCTCTCTCTCTCTCTCTCTCTCATTTTTCATCCATTCCTGGTATTATCTTTGTTATTAAAGCTCTCTCTCTCTCTCTCTCTCTCTCTCTCTCTCTCTCTCTCTCTCTCTCTCTCTCTCTCTCTCTCTCTCTCTCATTTTTCTTCCCTTCCGGTTATTATCATCATTGTTATTAAAGGTGGCGTTTTTCTGTTGTTAATAATATAATTTCATTGTGGTTGTTGATAGAGCTGATTATTTTCACCAGTCATTAGTAGAGATAAAACTTTATATTCATCTGCCAATCTTATTTCGAGGATTCTTAAGGATTTTCATTTCCTTCCCTAATAGCAGTTTTATTTTTAACTTTTATTCACCGCCAAAGAATTATACATCTAACTCTCCCTAGAAGCAAACAAAACAAATTGTTTTGAAAAGTGTGGGTGTCTGCACATTACTTTCTAAGGCCCGCCTAAGATATTTTGAAATATCTCCCACTAAAATGTGAGGACTAAGTAGGTTTAATAGAAATAAGCTGTATTTAATACTACCCATACTGTGGTGCATATTCAGCATCAGTATCTGTTGCTTCAGATACCCTAATTTTTATGAAATGTAAATTGCTGTAATATATTGTTTATGGTACAGTTTCAAATCCTAAGATAATGCTATACGCATATGAGATGCTCAGACAATTTAAAGGAATTTTATGCCAGATTATTGCCCTGTTAAACATCTTTATACCTCAGGTATAAGATGGTAGAAATTCCACATCACCATTCATGGGAAATGTAGATCTCATTTCTGTTAGGATAACCATCGACCATTTTGAGTACAAACAGTGACACTAAAGGTCTAGATTTTCAGTTCAGATATTTGCTCTCTGGACCTATTCCCTTTAGTATTCTCTTGATCAAAGGAAATAAAAATGACCTTCATTGGAGTGGAGTTACGTTCTCATCAAGTTTTAAATATGAAGATAATTATATGTATTTTTCTTACCCTGGGAATGGGAAGGAAAGCGGAATTCAGTAGTCATGGGTTCACATTGATTTGATTTTATAAAAATCAGGCCGTCAAACCAAGCTCTGGGGCTCTTCCAGCCACTCGGCGCTTTAGACAGTGAAAAGAGAAAGTTGGAGTTGTTGGACAGTAAGATAAAGAAATCCAGAAAACTAAGGATATTTTGTACGAGGATCTAAAGGTGGAACTGGGAGAAAACCCCAGAGTTGCACTAAGAAGTAATATTTAAGAGATGTTGACAGTTAGAATGAAGAAAGTTAGCGGGAGTGAAGGTAGAATTAAAGGCTAAAAATGAGTGTAGCTAGGAGCCGAAGGGACGCTGCAAACACCCTTCAGTAAATCCCAGGTACACAACTTGAGGTGTACTGGCGGCACTACCTCTTACTGGGTCATGATCATGTTAGTAATTATAATGTAGTAAAGTGAAATAATAAT
The DNA here is from genome assembly GCF_040412425.1 of Macrobrachium rosenbergii. Taxonomy (NCBI): domain Eukaryota; kingdom Metazoa; phylum Arthropoda; class Malacostraca; order Decapoda; family Palaemonidae; genus Macrobrachium; species Macrobrachium rosenbergii. The sequence goes on from NC_089790.1 coordinate 11,944,711, forward strand.
CGAATTTTTTACGTATTTGGAGAGTGAGAAGAATGTAATACGCTGGAAAGAAACGTTCTAGAGTTCTAGAGTGTAGTTTTATAAAAGAAAGCTTTTATGAGATCATGAATATCAGTCACATGTATAAACTAGACTGCTAATTTCAAAAGAAGGATGCAAAATGTGCAGATCTTAAAGAGGGTACCTGACTTGGAAGAAGAGTAAAGGTCTGATCCAACCTGTATAGATAAATTAGGTTTTTAAATAGAATGCCGTCCTCAGGTGCCAACAGGTTCACTGCTACTCCTCTTTTCCCATCTGTCAGGTGTGAACATTATTTTGGTTTCCTACCGTCTGTATATTCGTATGTACTGTGTATTAGCCTTCTTGAAGATGTCTTAGATATGCAGATGAAACCAGTCAGGATTCATTCTCATTATTTCATTTTACCTGTGCAACGTCTGTACATGTACGCCACGTGTCATTTCAATTATATATATACATACTGTACATACATACGTATGTACATATATATATATATATATATATATATATATATATATATATATATATATATATATATATATATATATATATATATATATATATGTATATATATGTGTGTGTACGTATGTATGTAGTAGTGTGTGTGTGTGTGTGTGTTTTCAAAGTTGAATGGCTTAATAACTTATATTCCTTCCAAAAAGTAATGCATAAAATACAAGTTTGTGTCTGTTTGTTAATGAGTATCAGATTCATTGTTTGTCCCGTGTGTTTGTGTTTGTCAAGACAGGGAAGCAAGTTAATTTAAATTTCAGTGATGGTGTGATTAGCCAGTACGAGATGACACGGGTAATCAGTAATTGCAATATAGATTAAAAATCCAAGTCACTGTTCACAAGTTGCAATAAACATATTCATTGGGCGACCATAGCTTCAGATACTCCTGAACAAAGTCAAAAGATCTCTCACCAAGTTACTTAAATGTTTAAGAATGATCAGATACATAAAATACCCAGTACCTCCGCTTTTTCAGCATTCCAATGAAAATTCCTCCTATTGACGTTGAATAAGGATAAGAAATAATTGGGAAAAAATCGATCACAAAATAAATGATGCACAGAGAGGTCTAATTTTAACAGTAACTGTGTGTGTGTATATATATATATATATATATATATATATATATATATATATATATATATATATATATATATATTATATATATATATATATATATATATATTATATATATATATATATATATATATATATATGTATATATATTATATATGTGTATATATATACATGGTATATATATGTGTGTGTGTGTGTAATAGCTGAGCTGCATTTATTAATTTAGTAAACGCAGGAAGAGTAGTATTCATATTTACCTGAACGAAATGCCTGGCCAAAAACAGAACGAACCAAATTCAGTGTTCCCGGGCAGATGGCGCTGCGCTTTTTGAGAAGGGTCGCGCCGAGAGAAGAATAGTCATAACAGGGAGCACTCCGTCACAGAGGCAGATTGCAATGCCTTTGTACCCTGAAGCAATGAATTAAATGAGTCTCCTTTTCGTGTCCCTCCTCTGTCACTCCCAGACCAAGAAACGTAATCGCAGCTTTAAGAGGCATCGAAATAATTGTGATGGTGGTGCTGCCATCGCGGTATCATCCGCTCCAAGGGTTGTGAGGTGACGCGGTTGCTTGGGAGGTGTGCGGATAGACATAGTTATGTATAGGATATGCTTTGGACTGATAGCTTTTGGTATATATATATATATATATATATATATATATATATATATATATATATATATATATATATATATATATATATATATATATATAATAAATAAATATATATTATATATGTGTGTAAAAGTATACCTTAGTTTAACCAACCACTGAGCTGATTAACAGCTCTCCTAGGTCTGGCCCGAAGTATTAGACTTATTTTACGTGGCTAAGAACCAGTTGGTTACCTAGCAACGGGACCTCCAGCTTATTGTGGAATCCGAACCACATTATAGTGAGAAATGAATTTCTTTCACCAGAAATAAATTCCTCTAATTCTTCATTGGCCGGCCGGAGAATCGAACGCAGGCCCAGCAAAGTGCTAGCCGAGAACGAGATCGACCCGTCCAACGAGGAACTTATATATATATGTGTGTGTGTGTGTGTGTGTGTAGAATCTACTGGTCACTCTTCACCAGATACATATGTAATTATAATAACCGCGATGCCCTCTTAACTTCTCGAATTCTTCGCGCTTTTTTTGGATACGCTTGTCACTACAAAGCCTTAAAATCCAAGTGGTTCTCGTGGTCAGGTCGGCAACGTGAGCCCTTTGTGATTATGGGGCCGGGGCTCGTTTCCCGCCACCAGACATTATAATATCTTCATAATTCCTGCGCTTGGATCTTAAGGCTTTGTAGTGACAAGCGTATCCAAAAAAGCGCGAAGAATTCGAGAAGAGGACATACATACATACATTCACATGTATGTTTATGCTTTTGTCTGCTTGTAAACCAGTTGGACGAATAAACACATGCCTGCTTGAACCCTACGCTTTAAAAGGAAGGAGACAGCAGCTTTGCCTCTTAACGGAAGAAAATGAAAGGTCTGGCGGTAGATTAAAAGGAATAACCATTTAACCGTAAACTTTCGAGGGTTTAGCTACTGCTTTGAACAAAGGTTGCAGTGAAATGTGAACAAGTATCTTTTAAAATGAAGTATAGTAGAATGGTTATTAAAGTACGTGTTAAAATAAGCGATCCATCGAAAAGGACCACTAGTAGAACAGTATTGTGAAAGAAAAGAATGCACTGGGGCGTCAAAGGAACAGTACGACATTGACAGTCATTCGGTGATCCGATTACTTTCGTTTGATCCGATTTATGCCACCTCCTATCATTGAACCCCATCAAGGTTACTAGTGGGCTATGCAGACAGAGAGTGAAAAGTGAGAACTAGGCTTACTTTTATCACTCCAGTTCTAAGTCTTCGCATGCCAAGTTGTTCAGAGTAACAAAAACATATAATTTTGTTGTTTGTGTTCTTTATTTACTGAAAAGATTGCTAACATAATGGGGAACGATATTATGTGATGGATACCGTACAGACAGTGAAATTAATTTCTTTACAATGCAAATTAAAATTTTTGAAAAGAAAAGAGACACTGCATTGTCGGTGACGCAGCTGTCACGAAAAGATGAATAGGTAAAATGAGGTCACAAAATAAGTAACCAAAGAAACTCGGTCATAAGATTAGTTCTGCAGGAAGGGAAAATAAATCATCAAAGAAACTAGAAGTTAAAGCTGTAGCCAAGTAAAGCCATTATTCGAACTTAATGCCTGAATCGAACGTAAAAATAAAAAAAAAAAAACATGTAGGCTCCGCAAAAAAACCATGAAAGAGAAGAATGGCTTTTGGTAAATATCCTAATGTGGGCCGTTCGTCGGAAAGTTTTAAAGTAACGATCATAAAATTTTGCATCGGGTTTGGGAAAGTTTACATTTGTTCCTTCCATTCTAAGGATGGCGGTGCTTTTGTCTCAGGCGTCGAAACGTTTTCAACATTTTGAAAATTTAGGAAATGGGAAATTCAGGATTACATTATCCTGGCATTGCAGTACTTTTCCTTCCATGTAGCATTTCTTTAACTTTATTTGAGACTGAAATACAAGCATGGTAGCAATGCCTTTTTCTTGACAAAGTCAGATTTAATGAGAGAATTCATTTTGATAGAGAGATGATGTAGCAGAACTTCCTTGGGAAGTAAATATAGAATTTTACGTTAGTTTTTAAGCTGAATAAGGGTTTAGACATATAAAGCATTTGCAAACATAAAAGCGTCTGAAAGCCACAAATTTGCATATTTCATGTTAGACAGTGTACTTCTTGTATTAGATGAGCTTCCACTAGCTGATACTAGAAGCTAAGGTATTAATGCAGTATACTTCTGTATGTGTCATATATATATATATATATATATATATATATATATATATATATATATATATATATATATATATTATATATACACACACATTATATATGTATATATATACACATATTATATATGTATATATGCATATATATATATACATAGTACAGTGCAGTATATATATAATGTATATACATTTTTCCTCCAAAATTACCCCTTTTTCCCTACTGAGGGTGTCCCACAAGAAGTGAAAAGACCGCGATCACTGTGGCATTCACGTCTAAATTGCTGAACTGTGGACGAAACTGTGTGCAGAGAACTTCCACAACACTAGACGCTTCATACACCAACGCACAAGGTTTGCCTGTGCAATGCACCCATATCTTGCTTGCAATCTCTCTCTCTCTCTCTCTCTCTCTCTCTCTCTCTCTTCCTCTCTCTCTCTCTTGAGGCCTCTCCTGTTTCAAAACATTTTTCACTCCATCTGTCCTTCCATTTCACCTTCACTAACTATTTTACCTCTCCTATTTACCTCCATATTTCTCACCTTTTTTTTCTTATATCAGAAATATCTGTAAAACATTCATCTGTCCACTTTCCCCCTTTTTTTTTTATCATTTACATTCAACATCCACACTTCAATTCCATAGAGGAGGCCTGGTTAAACAGTCCCCTCATATGTTCCAATCTTGACTCCCATGAACACCTCGTCAAGACTCCTATTCTTTGCTATAACAGCCTTCTACTTTTCCCGAATTCACCTACTCTGTGACTCACCTCTTCTCTCATCCTGCCATTATCTAAAATCTGTACTCCTGAATACTTATAAGAATATATTACTTCTATTCTCTTACTGTCCATATAGCATTTACTAGCCTATCTTCCTGGTTCCCAATTATTATCATAACTTACTTTTATTCATTCTACACCCCATTCTTAATCTTCTTCTCCCGTAACTTTGCACCTACACCTTTGTTTGGTTTCTGTTATCAATCACTCCATAAAGATATTAAACGGTCACAGTGAATGTAAAATGTAATTCCGTCTAGTGAGTGACTGGAAAATTGGAGCCGAAAGGGTGCAGTGCCTTTGTAGCGTTAGGAGAAGTGCACGATATGACGAAAACGTTAATAATGTTTTTTTTTTTTTTTTTTTTTGAAGAAAAAGAATGAATGAGTTTGTTTTGAGTAATAATGATTTTTTTTTTTGAAGAAAAAGAATGAATGAGTTTGTTTTGAGTAATATATTCACTAATGAGGAACAGACACGAATAGGTTGGATTGAAAGATGAATGGTTTAGGAGTCAAGGGAGGAGAGAGAGAAAGAAAAAGGTATTAGTTAACCTTTGGAAATATGCTTGAAAGACAATAAAACTGTTCATAGAATGCTTGTAAGAAATGGGTGTGTGTTTGCGGAGTGTCGACGTGCTGATGAAGAGCCGTATGTACAGGTGTATGAAGTTGAAAATTCGTCTTTTGACCCATTTACTGGAGATAGATGTCTTTGTGTAATTGTTTACAGAAACATCCCCTTTTTCATGGGTAAACCTTAATAGCCGCTAGTTCCCTCGTGTAATACTCTGTTAAATAACTTCAAAATCAGTTTTCAAACGTTTCAAAGCATTCACAAGGGAAGAATATCACATCGACATAAGTTCGGATAGCTGACCAGCTATCGCAAACGATAGAGAAGTTAGAATGCGAGCCATAAAGGGGCGAAAAGTTACGCGAATGCCTGAGTGGGTGGGGAAAGATTAGTTGATTAACATAAAAGGAGGATTTGGGTTCCGAAAGGGGAGAAAGGGTCAGGTCGCTTTTATGATATCAGTGAGTTTATTTGATGATTCGTAACGGAAGGGGATATGGGTGGAGGCCATGTCACCGGTTTAAAACTGATCCTCTCCCCCGCCTAAGACTGACAATCACACCTCCCTCCCCCTCTCAACAAAACTTGTGGGTGGAAGGTAAGAGAATTGGGATATCTATAAATATGTTAGAATGGAAAAGTGTGAGTTGCAAAGAAAATAGAGGACCTTGTGGAATAGAGAACATGGTTGAAGGAAGTGTTGTTTACATTGCCACTGGTTATTGATGTTCGGATAAGTTTGCGTTCTCTTGGTATCCCCTGATGGTTAGGAAGATTTGGCATGAAGATAGCAATCTTTAGTTCTGTCTGTCCTGTCACATGATAAGTGTAACACCTGTGTGTTAGAACACATAAGTGTCGTCCTTGGTTCTCTCATATTCCGTTACACGAAATCGGTCATTTTTATTTCAGTAGTATATCTAAGTTTTTTGCAGATCGATCCTGTTGAAAAGGGAGGCAAAAGATAAAAAAAAAAACGAACAAACGTATTTGGGGGAAAAAATTGATCAAAAATAGTTTAATAAGATAGCAGGTGCCATAGCAACGTCCATCTTTGAAGTGTTAAATGCATCAATAATTTTATAAAATGCTGCTTCTAATGCCCAACTATCAAAGGTTTCACAGCAGTGAGGCTTCTTCGATCTCGTCTCTTTCATCCGTGAAACAGTTCAGATGTGAACTCCGGAACTGCCTGCTCCGACTGCTCGGCACTGGTCAAACAAACGAAGGAAGATCAAGACCAGCCAATGACCTCGTTATCCCAAGGGTAAACACGGATATTGGGTCAAGGACTGTCGTGGTACGGGAGCGTAAGTCCTCCTTCCAGCCAAACTTGACAATTCTGAAGAGCTTCGTGGCGTCTTAGAGAAAGATCGAGGAGAGAGTTGCTCTCACTTTCTGTGTTATGCCTGATATATGTGTGTGTGTGTATGTATGTGTACATATATATATATATATATATATATATATATATATATATATATATATATATATATATATATATATATATATATATATATATATTATATATTATATATATATATATATATATATATATATATATATATATATATATATATATATATATATATATATATATATATATATATATATATATATATATTATATATATGAGTTCTTGTAAGGAACATTTTTGGCTAGTTATTACCACTATTTACCATTTGAATTGAATATCAATTAATGCGACTTCCTTTTTAAGTGAATAGAAAAGGTCAGTCGAAGTGTATTTATCTCTCTCTCTCTCTCTCTCTCTCTCTCTCTCTCTCTCTCTCTCTCTCTCTCTCTCTCACACACACACACACACACACACACACACACACACACACATAAACAAACAAAAAAACGCATACAGATCCACAAGACCCAATAATTTTCGAGTATATAGATTTATATATATATATATACAGTATATACATATAAATATAAGTATATAATACGAGTATATACTGTATATATACTCGTTTTATATGTATATGCACATTTTCATATTAAATTCATCAATCTTCTTTCAGCAAATAATTTTACAAAGATGTAGTCCTAATGATCCCCTCAGATACAGACATGAACTGCGAGGATTAGTCTCAGATGAAAGACAACCACTTAAGGGAAACCTACTATGCTCAAGAGTAGTGTACCTTGTTGGCTGGACAGCTGACATAAATGTCAATCAGTGACTGGAATTTTTACTGTTGCACCACAGGAAAAAACCTGACTTCAGTTTGCCGCTGTAGTTATTGAGCCTCCAATATTTTGACAGCGGCATAAGCAGGCAGTTACACCTCATAATTGAACCTTGTCAATTAGGATAGCACCTGGTCGACAGGAACCCAGAAAAGGGAACGGTACGTTCTAGGGAAATTGAAAATCTTGTAAGGGCAGTCCAGTGCTGTAGCGCACCTCAAGTTGACAGTAGATTGTAACTTGATTATGCCATCCTTCAATTATCAGAGAGAGAGAAGATGCAAAACACTGTATTTACAGTGTAACTCTACTAAAACCGCTTATGATTATGCTCTTCATCTTAACTCATCTTCTGCGGTCACAGTGGTGTGGTACAATAGCAGTGGGAAACTTTTACAGCGACATATGATTGAATGAATAAAATGTCACTCAATATCCTAGACCATTATGATAACCTCTCCCGTGGTTAATTAATTAACAATCGTATCCCATTGTCGTTCATGTTCCTTTTTTACTTTTTTCATCTCATTGATTTAACAGATATTTTGGTGTGTGAGTGACGCTCACGTGTTACCTTTTGTTTGTCCATATTTGATGCAGAAATGATCTTACTTTGTTTATGCTTTTTATGCCTTTTGTTTCATTGTTGCTCTTCTTAGAGTGTCGTGAGTCAATACATTCGGTTTCTTTCTTCTTTGATATAGAATTTGATAATTTTAGTACATACTCACCCTCTCGTTTTAATTTCTGCTTCTTCTTTGTATCTAAACTTTGACACTGACGTATGCTCAGTGCTATTCAGTTTTGTGCTCATTACTTCATCGTTGGAATGTAGTGTATTCCATACCATAAATAGCTTTAGTACACATTTGATGAATTAAAGAAAACGCTTCATAGAACGATAAAGCAGAAACAAGTAAAAGAGTACAGATAAGGTTAATAACATCTCTCCTGAAAAAAGTTCTGAATCCAGATGATAGTTTGTGTTGTTAGTGTATATAATTCTTTATTTTTCCTTCTCGAGTGACTGAAAGACAGAAAAAGCAGTCCCCTGACTAATCGGTAAACATGAAAGGAAGAAATATTGAAATAACCTGTTCGGGGAGTAGAAGTATATCAGTCTGGGTTCTTGCAAACTTGCACAAAAGGTTTGAAATAAAATTGATAAATAAATTTAGTCTTTCCTCAACAATTACAGTGTTTCCCCAAACTTCCCCTAACTCTCTGCTGTCGCGAATGATCGGACCACGGAACAAATTGAGTTGAAATATTGGAATATCAAATTTAGACCAAAGCCAAATGCTAGGACCTATGAGGTCATTCAGCGCTGAAAGGGAAATTGAGAGTAAAGGAGGTTTGAAAGGTGTAACAGGAGGAAAACCTCGCACGCTGAAAAGAACCGTAAGTAATGCCTACAGTGCGCCGCGGGAGATGCACCGATGACAACCTCCCGCTCGGGGGAAGAAATTAATTTATGATTCTCCATCTGAATCTTATTGTTGTGTGTTGTATATATATATATATATATATATATATATATATATATATATATATATATATATATATATATATATATATATATATATATATATATATACATCTCATTATACTTCATTATTTATGCTCTGTCTTAGAATTTTACATTTGCCTGAGATGTTACCAGTCAGAACTAGTTGATGCTACTTACCACACTTATTTACTTTATTGCTGTATTTTACTGTTGCACCACTAAATCTTTTCAGTTGTCTTGTTGTATCTCTGAGAGTTAAATGTCACGAAATCCCCAATTTCATTAACCTTAAGTAATTCCTAAGAAGGGCCTATGTCAATAATAGCGTAAATATTGAGCATAATTTAAGAGTTTTGAACAGAAAAGAAATAATTCCTTATAATACGATATAAATTCCTATCACATGAGCAGCAGGCTAAAATCGACAACCATTTTCCAGCCCTATTCTAGAAACAAAAAATCGAAAGGTACACAGAATCAGGAAAACGGCTGGGACCGCCACCAACCTATGACTGCGAGAGAGGTCGAGTGTCAGAGGACAACCTGGGTCACGTATAAACTCCCGGCGCCACGTCGCTGCCCGGTTTCACGACCCGTCAGGCAGCTGACGCGGGGCCGCTGACATAACCTGGAAGTCGCTCGGTTTTTCGTGTCTTTCTTATCTTCATATTCTGTTTAGCGACCATCTGAAGTGATTACAGCTGTGTTACAGCTGTGGGAAAGTAAGGCGCGTGAAGATGAAATAGGGGAAATTTGTAAAATTGTAAATTGAAGATGAAAGAAATTACAGCTGTGGGAAAGTAAGGAGCTTGAAGATGAAATAGGGGAAATTTGTAAAATTGTAAATTGAAGATGAAAGAAATTACAGCTGTGGGGAAGTAAGAGCGCATGAAGATGAAATTGGGAAATTTGTAAAATTGTAAATAGAGAGATGAAAGAAATTACAGCTGTGGGAAAGTTACTTGAAGATGAAATGGGAAATTTGTAAAATTGTAAATAGAAGATGAAAGAAATTACAGCTGTGGGGAAGTAAGGAGCGTGAAGATGAAATTGGGGAATTTGTAAAATTGTAAATAGAAGATGAAAGAAATTACAGCTGTGGGGAAGTAAGGCGCATGAAGATGAAATTGGGGAAATTTGTAAAATTGTAAATAGAGAGAAGATGAAAGAAATTACAGCTGTGGGAAAGTAAGGCGCGTGGAGATGAAATAGGGGAAATTTGTAAAATTGTAAATAGAAGATGAAAGAAATTACAGCTGTGGAAAAGTAAGGTACATGAAGAGGCAAGAATGACATGTTAAGGGAAATGTGTAAAATTTGTAAAAAGAGAGAAAATGAAAGAAATGACAGCTGTGGAAAAGTAAGGCACGTAAAGAGGAAAGAATTTAGGAGAAATTTGTAAAAATTGTACAGAGAGAGAAAATGAAAGATATTGCAGCCGTGGAGAACTGAGCACGAAGCGAGAAGCAAGAATTGCAAATCTGTATGAGAGATATTTTTAGAATTAAATAAATGGAGAGAAAATTGAGAGATTAATCATCTGTTTGATAGTGAACCACAAATTGCTTTTGTGGAAATATCAGATCATTTTAGTGTCGTTGAAGTTGATAACATCTGATTCTTCCAAATCATTAAGAATAATACAAAGAAGACACAAAAATCTTCCCATCTTTGAAAAATGAAAAACCCGAAGAAACGAAATGTGGAAATAATTAGTGATAAAATTATTTTAATGTTAAAGCCGCTCCCATCAAAATTCATCTACTCCGACCTCTTGTATGGACGTAATCTTAGGATAAATCCTACGCAATGAGATTTGCTGCACTGGAACAAGAAATATTCAAATGGGAGCTTTTTGGGGCATGGAGTGTTATACCCGCAAAGTGATTAATATTCACAACATTCCGCGAAGCTCTCGGCGGTGTCACTCTACCAGCAAGAGTGTGCCATTCCGCCGACTGGCCTCTGGTAAACAGAAACCTTTTCAGCTCCCGTGTCGTCTGTTGAAACCTTTTCTTTTTATTTGTTTATTCTTTTATGGATTTTGCTTTGATTGGTCAAGCGGTTTTGAATATGTTTCACTGCTGGTTCCTTTGCGGTCAGTGTCCCTTATCTTTGGGTTAGCTTTCCTTCAGGTATCACCAACTGTAGATATGTTAAAAAATGTCATTTGATTTTGAGTAAGTTTCGTTATGGGGTATTTTACAATCAATGTCCTTTATCTTCAGATTAGTTTTCATTCAGGTATCAACTTTAGATATGTTAAAAAATGTTAGAATAAACGTCAAAAAGTTTGGTGAGGAAAGTCACTGTTTTTCTTTTGGAAATTAAAAAGCGGTAATGATAGTCAGGTAACAATATCTGTATTTTATGTTTCCCCTTAGCTTTCAAATGATTTAGTAGACTTTGTAGTTACCGCATAAATTTCTAGCACTCGTTAATCGATTCCCAATATGTACTTACAACATTCAAAGTTAAATGTCAGTAATAGGAATGAGAGTAAATCTCAGCATTAAAATTTATGTCTCTATCGATAGAGACAGGTACTAAAGAAGAAGTTGTATAAAAGTGTATTTATGTCTAAAGGAACTCTAAACTTCCTGCCCTTTCCATACGATGTTCTTAGGCTCGCTAATGTTAGTATATATGGAGAGTAGTCTCAGGAAGCTCCTGACTTCTTGCTCCTGTATGTATGAAAGTTATTTACATTTTGAGAACGTAGTCCACATACATATTAAGTGAAGAAAATTCACTTTTTTCAACCAGTCCCGAAAACGGGTTGTGGAAAACAGAGTTCTGCACCGCAAGTTGAACTTAGCTTTGAAAGGAGAACTTTTCGTTACTTCGTAATTGAATTAAAGGCCATAATATTGAAAACATATGCAAAGCATAACGAAAGCATCAAGTTACGGAGTTCATTGCAGCATTGGAACGTGTCAAATTGACTGGAATATTTTCTTTGTGTGTCCTCTCGAAAAAGACCAATTTTATGTTGTGCTAGGTGACAAATGACAAGTTAATCTGGAACTGTTAATTTCCTTTACCAGACTAAGTCAACCTGAGATGAGGGTAATTATCTGTAATCATTGTTGCAAGGGTGAAGTTGATCAAAATTATTACCATCATTAGTTTACGTTAAATGTGACAATCAGGTCAACCGACAAAATGACAGATTTCAGTCATTTTCACGAAGTAGAAACTCACCAAATGACACCGTTAATGTCTTGCGCTTTACTTTGATATATTAGGGGCGTTTCCAGTATTGGTTGTACTGTTTAGATAAAGTAAGATACGAAAGAATACTTCGTTAGTGTCGCAACATACATGCATTATATATATATATATATATATACATACATACATACACACACATATTTATGTGTGTGAGAGTGAATGCTCTCATGAGCATTTTTATTTGCAGTATAAATATGTATTAAGTATCTCGAGATGTTTTTTTAAATTCATTACATATATATATATATATATATATATATATATATATATATATATATATATATATATATATATATAATTTATATATGTGTGTATGTATATGTATGTGTGTTTCAGTCATTGTGTGTGCATAAGTACTCATAACCCACAGCCGTAAAATAAAGACGTACATTTCATCCAACAATGAAAGATAAAAAAAAAAAAAAAAGATATTAACTCACCGTGGAAATTCTTCACATAAAACTGGCCATTTTGAAAAGCTGTAATAAAATTCTCTCAAATGGGCCTAATGTCATCTCACATTACAGGACATTTTCGACCGTCCCGTTATATAGGTCAGTCCTGCAATATATTTGACGTCAAACGGAAATAGATCAAACAAAAACAAAGTAACCGAATGGCCTCCCTCCCCCCCCCCCCTCCCCCCACCCCCGAAAAAGGGGGACCAAAATGATACTTTATTTCGTTACGTTCGAGAATGGAATTGTTGGTAAAACAGGATATTGCAGGGGCTCGTCCTCTTGAGAGAGAGAGAGAGAGAGAGAGAGAGAGAGAGAGAGAGAGAGAGAGAGAGAGAGAGAATGTTTGTGTAAGAGAGATAGGGGAGGGACATAAATGAGAGGGAGATAAAGTCAGGGGAAGACAAAGAGAAGAAAAAGACTTATAGCAGACACACAAACATTCGGTAAAAAGAATCTTTGGAAAACAATGTTTTGTTCTTCGGTAGTGTGTCTCTTCCCACTACTAATATACAGTATATGCACACATTTATATATAAATATGTTATGCATATATATATATATATATTATATATATATGTGTGTGTGTGTATGTATAAATTCAAGGTTGATTTTATTTATCATTTGTGAAAGGAAATGGATGGCAAAACAAAAGTTCAAATTTGAGTTTGCTGAATAGATGGATTGGTGAATTCAAATGCTGTAGTAAATTTTCGGTCGGTCTCCCTTTCTTCCTTTCTTCCGTAACATTAAACGTGTGTAGAACATCTTTGACAAGGATGTAGAGTTTTTTTGTTTTTACTTATTTTTTGAGGGGGCCTTTTTCAAACGGCTCCTCATAGTTGTTAACATTTTCATCCTCAAAGTATTATTTCACTTTGCATAATTGCAAAGGTTTTTTGGGTTTCACTATCCGTTGTTAGATTTGTTTGCTTAACTACCTTTGGAACTAAACTGATGACGTCCTTTTATCATTTCACATCTACTCACGGAAAGGTCGTACTCAGAAAACGTCTCCTTCTTAACCAAGGCTTTTGGGGGGAAACTGAAGCAGCCTCAGCCTGTGTTAACGCAGGCCAGTGGAATTTGGCCTCCTTGTGGGTGATGATTTTGGTCCTGAGAAAAAGATATTTTACAAAAGTGTGAAAGTGTGGTTGACATGAATAGTCTGAGGGATTTATAATTCCAGACTGCGTATGCAGTGCCCCCATTACCATTGAGGACAGTGTCTCTTGGTGACGGAGATTCAAAGAAAATTTTATAATCGTTGCAACAATGAACCCCCTCTTACAGTTGTTTTATTTAGCATCATTGGGTCCTCTGAAATCATCCTATGGTAGACTGCAACAGTATCTCTAAAGAATTATTTACAGTGGTTTGAGTATTGAATCTCCACATTTCTCTTAATGATGTTTTTCCTATCATCCTCTTATTAGAAGGTTGTCAGGCCTGGTCTGCGTCATTGTTGACACATCTGTAGTTACAATAAGTGAATGCCTGTTTATGTAGTTGGGCATGGCCAATTGTGTGTAGAGATCTTATTCTCCTTCAGCAATTAAAGTGTTTGACATATGTAGGGGAGCTGTATACTCATTTTGGAATCTTTTTTTGTACTCTTAAACAGCTTTGTCTTTTAAATGAAGTTAAGTATATCTTAGTTTAACCAGACCACTGAGCTGGTTAACAGCTCTCCTAGGGCTGGCCCGAAGGATTAGACTTATTTTTACGTGGCTAAGAACCAACTGGTTACCTAGCAACGGGACCTACAGCTTATTGTGGAATCCGGACCACATTAAAAACGGACATGCGCTGGTTACTAGATCCAGGAGCTTCTGATCATTATGAATGATGCTAATTATATTATCTATGTGATAGTCATAACTCTTTGGATTAGGATGCTTACAAAAGATATCAACAAATAGGAAGCCAAAAAGGGGGTATCTTTGCTTCTGCATGCATCAACCGCAAGAAATCCTGTCTGTCGCTAAAAGGGAACTTCTTGGAGCACACTAGTCAGATTATGTCAGTAGAATTGTGAAATCATCATCTGTAAAAATTCGATGGACTTGACTGATCATCACATTAATAACTAATATTTCCCTGACAACTATGGGTAGGCTACCCCAGTTATGGATAATGTTGTGATTCCTCGTTGGGCGAGTGGGTTCCGTTCTCAGCTAGCACTCTGCTGGCCGCGAGTTCGAATCTCCGACCGGCCAACGAAGAATAAGAGGAATTTATTTCTGGTGATAGAATTCATTTCTCGCTATAATGTGGTTCGGATTCCACAATAAACTGTAGGTCCCGTTGCTAGGTAACCAATTGGTTCTTATCCACGTAAAATAAATCTAATCCTTCGGGCCAGCCCTAGGAGAGCTGTTAATCAGCTCAGTGGTCTGGTTAAACTAAGGTATACTTATGGATAATGTTATGAGTCATATAGTAGGCTTCAAGAAAGTGCTGGATGTATACCCCTTGACAGCCCATTACAGTAATCAGGCTTGTGCTCTCTTAACTTCACACGGGGACTACCCGTCATTATAGGCAACATTCGCTAAACTGACCAGCATCATAATTTCCATATGTCAGTCTTTCCGTTTGTTCTTCCGGTGGGCTTACAATTTACGATCATCAGTGAGGGTGTGACATTTTATATTGTCTTCGTATTCCTGAAATGGTTTGATGATACAGAGAACCATCTTTCCCCTCTCACTGAATTAACTTTGTTGATGTAGTATTTGAACTGTTGAGCTGCTTCTTCGCTAAGCCTCGACCTAGGGGAAAGGTTTTTTCCTTTTATGCGAAGTTAAGTGGATTTACCCGCTTCGTTTTTCTCCAGCGGACTTTATCTGTTTTTATACGTGGAGTATATAAACCATGTCTTTTAAAATAATTTGTAAGTATGCGGAAACAAGTTTAGTTTTGAACAGCAGTCGTTTTCATTGAAACCTGTGCCCTTAGAATAATGTATATATGAAATGTATATATATATATATATATATATATATATATATATATATATATATATATATATATATATATATATATATATATATATTTATATTTATATAGAATTTATTTCTAGACAATTTTTCCATAAAAATCGGTTCCAAATTCAAATTAGGGTATATTCTAGATATAGTTATTTCATTGTGGTGAAAAATATTGTTGTAATGGAAATTCAGCATTTAATCCAATCTGGTTTTTTCCCTTTTTTTGTAAATCCATGCAAGAAAATATCGGCATATCTTCATTGTCAAGGGTTATAAATATGTTTTAAACTGTATACATAAATTTAGACCACAGAACTTTCATATAGGCAGTATAGTCAGTATCCTGACAATACATAGCCTTATCACGTAACAGCATGAATCCCCAGTAAAAATTAAAATGAAAAAGAAATACCAACGCATGCCCAGGACATCAGTTTCCGATATTCAGGAGCGCTCGTTTCTTTTCCAGCGTCTTTCATAAAACTTGTTTACCCATCATGCATTCTCCCCATCGAAAAATCCCTCCCCCAAAAACAGCGCAGAAATTTCTCGATGACTGTCATCAAATTGAGGAACGATAGTGATGAAAGGAGGAACGCGGGTGATGTCAGTGAAGACGAAGCAGAAGATGAAGACTTCGCCAACCTTGACGCTTGTGGCTGGGCGGAGAGCCGCGGCAAAGATTGCTCATGTTCAGACTCTGGAACAGAAGTAGGCGCCAGAGGTGGTTTCACGGTCTTCCTCTTCCGCCGTTTCATCATCATCTTGAATTCGTGAGCCAGTTCTCTGCTGTCGATTCTTTGGGAAGGAGTCAGGAGGAGGAGGAGAAGAAGAAGAAGAAGAATTCAGTTTTTATTTTATAAAACCAGCTATTTCTTATGTATTATTATATTAAATTCTTTTACGTCAGTTCTCTGCTGTCGAATCTTTAGGAAGGAGTAAAGAGAAGAAGAAGAATTCGTTTTTATTTAATAAAAACAGTTATTTCTTTTGCACTATTATATTAAATTCCTTTATTTCATTTCTCTGCTGATGATTCTTTAGGTAAGAGTAAGAAGGAGAAGGAGTCGTTTTTATTTAATATTAATTCCAGTTATTACTTTTCTATTTTTGAATTATTTCACGTGAACAGATGCTCTCTCTCTCTCTCTCTCTCTCTCTCTCTCTCTCTCTCTCTCTCAGAAAATAAGGTTACATAGATGAGTAAATGTAGGTTCAAACCAGATATCTTTAGTTTGATTTTATTCACGTTTATTTTATGGCATTGATTAGTATTAAAGTATTCTTTGAAATTTTGGCCATATTCTTCCTAAATACGTGGATTAGTGTTAGATAGTTTCTTTTATTTATCTTCACAGGTCATGGTAATTTTCATTAAAAAAAACTAAGCACTTAAACCTGTTATTCACACCATCAGGGGAAACTTTTTGTCATATTATTATCATAAAAATTTATTAAAAAAATATATGCACAGGAATACTGAAATCTCAGAAACCCATTTCTTATCGTCGCGTCTTGAAAATTATTATCAGGTATTCATTTGAGAAATAAAGTTATAAGATATCCCTTATGGGCGTTTCTTGGAAAGGTCTTCACAGACAAGACTCGTCACCAGACATTTATTGAGAACGTTATCGTGATTGCGATATTTGAAACCATGGGTCACCTTCTGTTGAGGCATGTAGGTACAACAGCCAACATCTCATGAACTCTCTAACTTTTCGATTTCGTTATATTCATGGATACCTTTAACTCTGAAAACAGTGAATGTTTATTTTGGAATGAAATGAAGAGAAACTCGTCCGTCATGCCAGAAGTCGAATTGTGGTTAACATATTCACGGAAGGGACTTTATTTAAGGCATATTTATGATATATATTTATATATATATATATATATATATATATATATATATAATATTTTATATATATATATAACTGAATAATATTTTATAATCATACATATGTACATATTTATAATATATGGAATATGTATAACTGAATGAAAATATGAATATATGAATATATAAATAAAGATAAAATCCAATGTTTCCCTTTCCTTCGTGGATTTTATCTTTATATATATATATATATATATATATATATATAGAGAGAGAGAGAGAGAGAGAGAGAGAGAGAGAGAGAGAGAGAGAGAGAGAGAGAGAGAGAGAGAGAGAGAGATTACCTGGACTGTGAACTGCCCATCCTTAGTCTGACAAAGTGATGTTTAATGGTGTGATTTCAAGGAATCAAGACCTTTAGGTTCACAATGATTTCCGGGAATCAGGCCTTTGCGTTTACATTGATATTAATATTTACACATATTTTTTGATGTAGATCTTGAAATCACGTTCACGGTGACTGTACAATACTTGAATTTCTTAACCCTAGCGGCGGCAGTAACCTGATGTGATGCCAGGTTTAACAACCATAAATCAATCAGTCAGTCTTAACCCAAAACAAATTTCCCTTTCAACAAAGCTGACAAGTCTGGAGTTCTGCCATATGGTAGGAATTTTTTTTTTTTTTTTTTTTTTTTTTTTTTACAAAGCTGATAAGATTGAAAATCGGCGTGCGAAAGTACTTTCCTTTTAATCTATTGCCCTTTTACCCTGCCGGATAACACTAAAATTTTCATCAAAACAAAAATTATTTTCCCTTTAAAGAAGCTCATAGCGTTAGAATATCGTTATTCTGGAAAAAAAATTCCCTTTAAACTAAAATAAAAGGACTGAAACGTTGTCACCAGAACCAGTTTTATGTTAAGCAACGCTAACAAAACAAAAATTTCGTCAAGGGAAGAAAATGGGTCTGTTTTCCTGTTTATTTCTAAACCATTACATTCCCTTTACTTATATTCATTAACTTGTGCCTGTGATCCCCTCTTTGTCAGCTGCCCTGAACAGTTAGCCCTTGTCTCGTACCATAAACTTGATGATGATTGAGCTCTTTAGTTTCTTTAATACGTTTGTAATGATATCACTATCTTCGTTTCAAAAGGCCGGGTTGTCATCACTAATAGGGGAATTCCAATGATGTACATTTTCCTTGCGTTACCAAGGAGGCTTGCCCTTTCTCGGTCTCTGCACCATTGCGTCGGTAGTTACTCGTAAGTTTTTCCAAACAATAACCCGTTGTTATAACTGCACCATTCAGTTATTCTGGTTTATAACTTCAATTAATTTTTGTCTTCAGGAATGGTGTCAATCAGTTTTACATTGATCCTACGTTCAAAATAATTTTCTTCGTTTATCAAAACATATCTTCAGAGATTGTGAATTCAAGTTGCTGTAACGTAAGGTTAGAGTTTCTGAGGCACATATTTTACTAAGTTTTTTCACTATTATGTCAAATTCTTCAATACTGTTTGATTAGAATGTAAGTCAAACACACAGTAATCAATAGTATGGAGGAGATTATACCAACATAAACCAGAATTAAAACGTTTTTATAAGTACAAATGGATTCATGGTGCATGTATTTATCATCAGAATGCCTAAATATCAAAAGAAGGCCTGAAGTGAATATTTTTATAATTCTTACGTATCTACCTTACGCCTCTCTGGCCTTACAATCTGTGATAACAGTTTATCATTTGACAAAGAAGCCAACAAACAAACAGCTTCCGTAATTTTAGATTTCCCAAATGGCATGAAACGAAACGTCAGCAAGTTCCCTGAACCAAAAATAGTGAGAATCATCATCATCATCATCATCATCATCTTCGCCTCCAAGACTGTGCGAGGGAAAGGGCTTGAATATATTGGTGTTTTTGGGGAAGGTCCTTGAAGGTGCGTTTATTTCATAAATGTTCGGGAACGATTTTATCCCTTCTTTAAACTTATTTTAAAGGATTCGTGCATTCGTGATCGACGATTCATATATATATATATATATATATATATATATATATATATATATATATATATATATATATATATATATATATATATATATAGATAGATAGATAGATAGATAGATAGATAGATAGATAGATATATATATATATATATATATATATATATATATACATATATACATATATATATATATATATATATATATATATATATATATATATATATATATATATATATATATATATAAAGTGCACAAACATGTTGATACATAAGACATCATCCTCATACTGTAATTTCCAATGGAAACTGTCAACGATCATTCAGATATCTATGTGAGGAAAATACGAACTTTCAAGCGAAGTTTACAAAACCTTGTCTTTTAATAGAAACGTAAAAATAGGGTTCGGCAGAGGCACCTCACCAGTTAGAGCCATCAATGCAACCGTGTCATTTTCATTTGGAATGATTCATAACCCACTGCCTGACAATTTGATCCTTATACGAGTTAGCACAAAGTTGCGTGTCCTTGCAAGTGACCTAAAGTTATTGTCGCTTCTCGTTCCGCGCTGGATCGTCGAGTCTTGCTTCTCACTGATATTTGCTGTAGTTCTGCATGTGATAAGTTTTCGCTTTATAGCTGGAAATGTTACAGATATACTAATGCAGCTTCTTATTCTTGCAAGATCTATTTCAGGTGTATTCAGACATGATCACATATGCGTGCATATCCTCTCGTCTGTCAGTATTGTTTCAAATTAACATTAGTAATTTGTTTAATTTCCACGCTTTTAGCTTGCCGTTATTTCAGAAAAAAGTCTTCAGTGTTACACTTTATACGTATCTATATATACTGTACATATTATATATATGTGTGTTTGTGTGTACATACATACATACATACATACATACATACATACATACATACATACATACATACATACATACATACATACATACACATTTATCCATCTGGAATGTCATGCAACACTGATTTTCCAGTGGAAGTGAAAAGTATTTTTCTGTGTTAATGTTGTCTCTACTGTTTTGTCTCTTTGTACGTAACGCTGAGCAACTTGGATGCGAGTGCAGACCGTTGCTAGCTGAAACTTATTCTTCCATTTAACCGCCAGTTACATTAACACTCATATACATCGCGTAAAAAGTCATTTACAGAGTCATCTATGGTGACATGCCGGAGAACTTGCTAAGAGAATACGTTTGAAGCCAACGTCTGGTAGACTCTTACGTGGCACAGACTTCCGAGCGGAAGAAGTGCTTTCTGTCATGGCGGGATCAGTATTCTCCTTGTGTCAGATGTTCTGAATCTCACTTTTGTCATCCTAGTGTTATTCATTCCATGTACTCCCCATTGTGGGTGCAAATCAGCCACATTCGTTCTTCAACCACCCATATTAAAATGAATTGTTTCGCTAACTTTCCTTATAATTTTATAACTCGACTTTTGGTAACATTCATTTTCACTTTTCAGATTCTTTCAGTCATTTTAGCAGTTTCCCTTCACTATCCCCAATCAATACTGTCAGTCTGCATATTCTAACACATACTTAATTTTCATCGTTACCTCATCAAAACTCTTGAATTGTTCTCAACATTTTAGCTTCTATACTACATCATCGACACGCTGTATTTTATATTTCATCTGTCACTTTTGTGGCAAGCTTTTCTTAGGTCAGCGTCTGACTTTCTTCTCTCACACACACAGCTCTTCCCCTTCCAGTCGTTTTGTCTTGTTTTAAATTTCTAAATCAAAATCACATCTTATCCTTCTGGTGTACTAAATAATGTTTTACTTCTGTAATTTTTGTTGTCATCTTTGTCACCTTTACCCTTATACAGAGGATCATCTGTTCCTCTCAGCTATTCCTCTGAAACATTTGCCTCGTCCTGATGTACCGTACACATCCTGGTCAACAGTAGTAACAGAACCCATCATTTTTCAGGTTTCTGCTGCCCGCCTTGATACCTCAACCATAACTGAAGGAAGATTCATAAATTTACATCAGCCTCTTCCATCTCTGCATTATGTGCCTCTGCTTATCTCCTGCCATTCACACTTAATCTTCATAATACTCATTCCATCGACACAGGATTGCATTCTTGTCAGACAGCATCTCTCCATTTGTATCATTAACCATTTTCTTTATCTTTATTTTACTAAAATAAAAATTTTTTTCCATGAAGGACTCTTATCGTTAAGTCTGTGTCAAATGACGACTTAAATGGCAAAAGCTTCCTTTTACTTGATATTTCGTGGGAAGATTTTCCCTCCGTTTCGGGGAATAAAGAATGGAGTGATTTGTCCGTAGACTTATTCCACTCTGAGGATCCTTGGCCGAGTGTTCATTTAAACTTCAATTTCATAATGTTGTAATCCTCCTCCTGTTACTGTGGGTGTTTCTGCTACTCTCCGTGATGCAGTTTCTCTTATCATTTATTTTTCTCTTGATTTTTTCTTTTTTTTGGTAATTGTGTAAACGAGATTAATTACTAAAGTGACTCCGTCGTGTATAGTGGTTTGCTATGACCAGTTAGGTTTAATTAAACAGTAATAAAGTGAAAGTTGGTTTTAACTATAATAAGGCATGTTTTGTTCGTTAAAGCAAAATAAACGCGAAATTTCGTACTCAGGTGAAAGTTAAAGTATTTTTATTCGATTGACCATGCGTATGTATTTATATTATATATATATTATACATGTGTATATATATACGTATATATACATATATGTGTAATATATATATATATATATATATATATATATATATATATATATATATATATATATATATATGAATATATATATATATATATATATATATAGAGAGAGAGAGAGAGAGAGAGAGAGAGAGAGAGAGAGAGAGAGAGAGAGAGAGAGAGAGAGAGAGAGCAGTGTATGATATACATGCATAATTCATAGCCACTTTATTATGTGTATATGTTTGTAATCACTTCTGTATATGAATATATGCATATGTAATACCTATCATGAACTGCATCCCACAGTATACCCCTCATGGAATGCAATGCTCCTACATTAAGGACTACATAGACCACTGAGTGAAGTAAACTCTCGCTGTCTTACCTGAGAATAACCTTCCGGCCGTTGGAGGCGGCAAGAGGCCGGTTATTTGAGGTGATGGCCGAACCGTCCCAAGATTGCATTTCTCTGAGGCTTTCCATTTGGCTCCTGGAGATGTGGCCCGTCTGTCCGAAAAAATGGAGACTTTGTGTGAGTGAAGAGATTCTTTTATTTCAACAGAGAATCGAGAGAGGTCGAGTTTGCTCCTAATTCTTTTGCCCTGTTGCCCCAGTTCTAGAGTACGTTTGCTGGCGTGTATTTTAGTTTGGTTATTCAGAAGTAATGTTTTCATATTGAATTTGTTCGTTATGTGTATATGTATGTATATATATATATATATATATATATATATATATATATATATATATATATATATGTATGTATGTATATGTATATATATATATATATATATATATATATGTATATATATATATATATATATATATATAAATGTCTATAATATATATGTATATATAATTGTATATATAATTATATATATATATATATATATATATATATATATATATATATATATGTGTGTGTGTATATACATATAAATATAAGGAATTGTAAGGAAATAAATAAAGAAATTCTCCTTTTCAAGTGGGATTCGAACCCACACTGTGAAAGAGACTTTTTCATTTCAAGCATAAATACATTTTTCGAATTCAGATACGTGTTTCATTGAGCCGGAAAAACTCTTCCTTATGACGTCGTAATATTGAGCGTATTGTACTTTATTAACAGAATTATGTAAATTCAACAAGTCACCTTTACCAATGAGCCTTATAATTAGGTACCGATATTGTGCCCGTAGATCGAGTCATTAAGTGTTGAGGTTTATATGAGTGCTTACTTACATCGTCTATATTTCGCCGGTTTTAGATACTTAGGTTTGGTGTGTTTCCTTAAGTTTTTACTTAAGGCTGATTCTTATCACTTCGGTGAATTGATACTGAACAGTAGCTCACTATCAGCTGGGTTTGCGTTTCTTGTTCACGTGCGGATCTTTTTTCTTTGGTTTATTTGAAGTGATCAGCACCAGAGGAAAGTTTCGGATAAAATTGACCTTTACTTTTTATGCTGCTGCTTGATGTCTTTGTTGCTGCATTGCTTGGGAAATGTCTAGAGAACTGACTGTTGTGTTTTTGTATTTGTAAGTCTGAGAGAGAGAGAGAGAGAGAGAGAGAGAGAGAGAGAGAGAGAGAGAAAGGATGAATGATACCTTTGAATGATACCTTTGCAGAAAAGGTTGGTTTAGCTATATTTCCCAGACTTGTATTACTAACTGAATTTCACTTTTGCAGGTCTGATTCTGACTCATGCCGTGACAAAACTCACTGACAGTTTCTCATGGACACAAGATAACTGAACATCCCTAACACCGCATTATTATGAGGAGAAAGGTAAGTGCCCATGCACTGGTTCACCTACTGCTGTAGTTACTTTATTTATTTATTTATTGGTAAGAAGGTCAGTCGTTTAGAGTTAGCTATTAGGAAAAATCCGAAATTTTAAGAAACAAAATAGTATTAAAAAACTGTAACGGCCAATATGCTTCTTACAAATATTGACTGTCTGGGACTTATTAAGATGATCAACTTTTCAGACTTAGGTTTAGTCAGGATATTGGCTTTAAAGTCACTAAGAACTTTGGCCAGGGCAGTGTCTTTGATCTGATATTAAAAATTCATATACAAGGCCGTCAGGGAACTTGGAGCTCTTGCCAGCAGTTTCCGTTATGTTTATTTCTAAAATGACCCAACTGATGCATTTCCATAAAGGTTTGGATACCTTAGCGCGACCACGTCCTATTGTCAATAGGTTTCTGTAGTTTTGGGTAGTCTTTCTTTCCAAACAATTCCCTGTTGAATATTCATCGAGTTCCTGCACTGGAACAGAGACTGGAAAGTCCTTATCTCTTACGTTTTTCATTGTTTAATAAGTTCATAAGCCTGACAACATGATTTATTGTTATCGAATTAAACCTAAGTGAAACATTATGATAAAGTTTAAAATTCGCGTGTGTATTCCGGATGTTAAATCTGGTATTGATCAGTCGTAGCATTTGCTTTTATTTCTTTTTTGTTGACTTTTATTTATTTAGTTGTCACATCTCATGAATTTAGATGCATACACGCTGCCTACTTTCATTTTTTCGATTGCCCCAGAGTTTAATTGACTGACTGCATTAAAGCCACCACCTCTGCCAGTAGAAAGGAAATTCGGAATCGAAATGAGACAAGCTGTGTTTCAAAGGGACGTGCATACATTCACAGCTCCCCACCTCGTGAGTCGCTCCATCTAAGAATAGCTTATGCGGCAACAGAACGAGCAAAAGCACAGGACGTTAGTTTGAATAAAAGCTTCCGGACATTTCTCATTTCCTTAAGCGCTCTCGGCACATTTCATTTCGGAAAACGCTCATTCCTGGCCGTATTTCAATCGACGCTTACTTATTCTTATTTATTTTTTTTCATTCGTTGTATGGCGCTGCTTTCTCTTGCCCATTAATCCTCCCAGGTTACGGAAGATAACATGAAATCTTAAAAATATCTAAAGATTGAAACTTAATAAAAATGAATATGGTAAGCAGTGGGCAACGTATCGGTGATGTTTTTGGTTGTGGGTTGGGGAACCCGTAGACTTTTTCTTCTAATTATTGTGAATTGAAGACTTTGGTATGTCAATGTGATTGTGGTAGGTTAGGTTAGGAATATGTTTTTTATTATATATATATATGTATATACATATATATATATGTTATATACATATATTTATATATATATGAATACATATATATATATATAATTATAAGCTGTTATTCTATATATATATATATATATATATATATATATATATATATATATATATATATATATATATATATATATATATATAACTGGTTATGTTGTCGTTTTAGAAACGTCAATTTAAGGAGGAACAGGATAGCCAGAAGACGTGGTAAAATTGCAGACATTATTTCTTAGATATATAACAGAGGCACAGCCGAGCTTTCGGGAATACATGACTTTTCCCATCATCAGGGTCACTTATCTATAGAATGCATTAAAAATAAAGAGAACCCGTAAGAAAACTATACTGATTGATTAATCTAAAAGTATTAAAACAGTTATAATTGACAACACTTTAAAATACATTATAATAAAAAGTAAAAAAGGAACATAAAAACTAAGTTAACTGCAAATCAAAACTGACAGAAGAGCAGTCACTAAGTAATAAGAGTTTACGCACTAAACAAAATCGTCAAATAAAATCAATGAGCAGATAGATACTTAGAGAAAAAAAAACATGAATATATTCAAAATAATAATAATGCTAATGTACAAAATACTGGAGAACCAACTGTTCATTTAGTTAAATGACAACTGGGCGAGTTAGAAGACTGGGAATGGAAGAGGATAAAATGGTGTGGATAAAAAAAAAAAAAGCAAACTATGCAATGAACAATGGAACAGAGGTGGTTTGGCCATTGAGCGTTGATGATTGTTGTTTAATATGGAGGGACTATTAAAAGAGAAGCTAGTGGCTGTTTTTTTTGTTTGTCCGAGTATTTGAAAATCACTGTATTGTATGTCCAGGTCTTATCTCAGGTCCCATTTGGTTTTTGGTCCTCATACTAAGGCCATTCAGCAGCCCCCAACTGCCATCCATCCTCCAGCCTCAGGTGCAGGTCCAGGTCTAATTTCAGGTCCCATTTGGTTTTTGGTCCTCATACTAAGGCCAGGGAATTTCCAGCAGCCCCCCAACTGCCATCCATCCTCCAGCCTCAGGTGCAGGTCCAGGTCTAATTTCAGGTCCCATTTGGTTTTTGGTCCTCATTCTAAGGCCAGGGAATTTCCAGCTGCCCCCCAACTGCCTTCCATCCTTGAGCCTCAGGTGCAGGTCCAGGTCTAATTTCAGGTCCCATTTGGTTTTTGGTCCTCATTCTATGGCCAGGGAATTTCCAGCAGCCCCCCAACTGTCATCCATCCTCCAGCCTCAGGTGCAGGTCCAGGTCTAATTTCAGGTCCCATTTGGTTTTTGGTCCTCATTCTAAGGCCAGGGAATTTCCAGCTGCCCCCAAACTGCCTTCCATCCTTCAGCCTCAGGTGCAGGTCCAGGTCTAATTTCAGGTCCCATTTGGTTTTTGGTCCTCATTCTAAGGCCAGGGAATTTCCAGCAGCCCCCCAACTGCCATCCATCCTCCAGCCTCAGGTGCAGGTCCAGGTCTAATTTCAGGTCCCATTTGGTTTTTGGTCCTCATTCTAAGGCCAGGGAATTTCCAGCTGCCCCCCAACTGCCTTCCATCCTTGAGCCTCAGGTGCAGGTCCAGGTCTTATCTCAGGTCCCATTTGGTTTTTGGTCCTCATTCTAAGGCCAGGGAATTTCCAGCTGCCCCCCAACTGCCTTCCATCCTTCAGCCTCAGGTGCAGGTCCAGGTCTAATTTCAGGTCCCATTTGGTTTTGGTCCTCATTCTAAGGCCAGGAATTTCCAGCAGCCCCCAACTGCCATCCATCCTCCAGCCTCTGGTGCAGGTCCAGGTCTAATTTCAGGTCCCATTTGGTTTTTGGTCCTCATTCTAAGGCCAGGGAATTTCAGCCTCAGGTGCAGTCCAGGTCTTATCTCAGGTCCCATTTGGTTTTTGGTCCCCAACTGCCATCCATCCATCCAGCCTCTGGTGCAGGTCCAGGTCTAATTTCAGGTCCCATTTGGTTTTTGGTCCTCATTCTAAAGGAATTTCCAGCTGAACTGCCTTCCATTCCAGCATTTGGTTTTTGGCCCTCAACTAAGGCCTTCCAGCTGCCCCCCATCCTTCCATCCTCAGCCTCAGGTGCAGGTCCAGGTCTAATTTCAGGTCCCATTTGGTTTTTGGTCCTCATTCTAAGGCCAGGAATTTCCAGCAGCCCCCAACTGCCATCCATCCTCCAGCCTCAGGTGCAGGTCCAGGTCTAATTTCAGGTCCCATTTGGAATTTTTTTGGTCTCATTCTAAGGCCATGGAATTTCCAGCAGCCCCCAACTGCCATCCATCCTCCAGCCTCTGGTGCAGGTCCAGGTCTAATTTCAGGTCCCATTTGGTTTTTGGTCCTCATTCTAAGGCCAGGGAATTTCCAGCAGCCCCCCAACTGCCATCCATCCTCCAGCCTCTGGTGCAGGTCCAGGTCTAATTTCAGGTCCCATTTGGTTTTTGGTCCTCATTCTAAGGCCAGGGAATTTCCAGCAGCCCCCAACTGCCATCCATCCTCCAGCCTCTGGTGCAGGTCCAGGTCTAATTTCAGGTCCCATTTGGTTTTGGTCCTCATTCTAAGGCCAGGAATTTCCAGCAGCCCCCAACTGCCATCCATCCTCCAGCCTCTGGTGCAGGTCCAGGTCTAATTTCAGGTCCCATTTGGTTTTTGGTCCTCATTCTAAGGCCAGGGAATTTCCAGCAGCCCCCAACTGCCATCCATCCTCCAGCCTCTGGTGCAGGTCCAGGTCTAATTTCAGGTTCCATTTGGTTTTTGGTCCTCATTCCAAGGCCAGGGAATTTTCAGCAGCCTCCCCCCCCTGCCTTCCATCCCTCAGCCTCTGGTGCAGGTCCAGGTCTTATCTCAGGTCCCATTCGGTTTTTGGTCCTCATTCCATGGCCAGGGAATTTCCAGCAGCCCCCCAACTGCCTTCCATCCTCCATAGTTATTGTTTGATATATATATATATATATATATATATATATATATATATATATATATATATATATATATATATATATATATAACAATGATATTTATGTTCCGATTCGGCCTTTTGCCGAAGACTGCTTGTGGCAACACATTTTTTCTCATCGAATTTACTGAGCAAATCTTCCAGAGTCTTCAGGGGGGGAAAAAAGGTTTCTTTAATTTTATCACGAAAATTCTTATTTTTCCCAACTTCGCAAGAATTCGAGGTTTCAATTCTGCTTTTTCTTATTCTGAGGCCGATCCCTGTGCAGAATCTCTAGCGGCTCCGTGAGGCTTTGGTCTTTGTCGGAAATGCCGTATGTGTGTGAATATATACATATGGGCTCCCTTTATTAGGTGGAATTCTGTTTTAACAGAAAATATTTTATAACCATAATACACACACACAGCATATATATATATATATATATATATATATATTATATAAAGGACCGTGTGTCGAAAGGCCTAGCAACCATTCCATTGTTTCACCCTTCCTTCGTGGCATTTGCCTTTATTTATACATTCATCATGTTCCACATCTTCGCGATTCAGATGTACATTATATATATATATATATATATATATATATATATATATATATCAGATATATATATATATATATGTGTGTGTGTGTGTGTGTGTGTGTGTATATGTGTGTGTGTGTATGTGTGTATGAATAAACAAAGGGCACATTCGTTCTTCGTTAATTCCGTGTTGTGAAATCGTTACATAATTTTATGATCTGGTCCCTGTTTTGCACAGAAGAAAATAAGTAAATAAAGCGATCGGTTAATCATGTGATTAAATAAAAAAATTAATAAAGTAAGGATCACCTCAGACAAAGGAGCAATTTAAAGGGCAAGCCCTAAAATCCATTCTTCTGCAACAGCAGGTAACGTTCTTACCTTCCGGATTACCATCCAGGTAGCAGTACCTGATGGGCAAACGTCAGGTGTAATCGAGCCAACTGACCCTTTGTACTCATAATAGGTCGATGCATCCCCCATCAGGTGACGTATGTCCGGCGATCTGATTCTCTTGTGTCCGAGGGGTGCCTGGGCCTAGATTAAGAAAAAGACTGATTTTATTTGACATAGTACTTATACATTTTTGTATATATTGTTTGAGTGGTTTTCTTATAGGTGTATTTTTTTATTATGATTTTTTCATTTTTTAGGAGCTGGTGGTTATGTTTGTTTTCTTCATTTAACCCCCCCTCCAAAAAAATGTGATTGAATATGTACTTTCCTCTTACATTTTTTTGGGGTGGAGGGGAATGAAAAAGAAAAAATGTTTTTTGGGGGCAAGAGAAAGAAAGACACTATCTAAAATTGTGAAAAATATATGTAGCAGTAAAAAAATTTTGTTTATTAAGCATTTTTATAATTTGATTTTAAGAAGTGAATAGAAGTTACTATTAAAAAAAATCACTGAACATTGCCAACAGATAAATTAATATATTTCGTTCATCAGTAACGGTAATTCTTTGAAGCCAGCTGATAGCTTTAAATAAACCAGTCATTCTATTTATAAGTTACATTTTTTTGCACCGCGTCGATGATGCCTGCCAGATGTTTGTTGTGTCTTATCTGATACCCATCCATTGGATCCAGCGTGATCTCCTCTGACTCCGGTTCCTGTAAACAAAAGGCAAAAGATATTGGAGCTCTTCTTCTTCTTCATCCTATCGTGTGATTGGACTTTGGGTCAAGTTTCTTCCTCATTAATTATGCCTCTTTTCAAGTTCCTGAATTTTATGACCGAGAGTTTTATTCATTTATCTATCCCAGATTTGAACTTTTGGTCTGTTATCTACCTCAGTGTTGATATTGTTCAGTTTTCAAATTTCTTAACGTTTGGTTGAAATTTTCTTGCACGAAATTAAAAGTTTTTCATCGTTGTATTATTTTGGCATCTGTATATGATAATTTCCTGTCCGGTAATTGTATAAGGGAGTTTGGTCAGGGAATCACTAAATGCTTGCTTTCTCTCTCTCCTGCAATTATATCAAACCTATCAAAATTATGAGAGGTGACTCTTTGCGAAAATTGTTGAAACCAGTTATCACAATTCATGCACGATCATTTAAGAAACCCTCATGGTGTCTTTTAAGTGATTACTAAATTAATATAATTCCAAATTGTAGATAGATATAAATGAATGAATTAATATAATTGCAAATTAGTTGAAGAACGATGAGAAATGACAAAAATTATGACAGGATGTTTTTTTAACGCTGCTGACCTGGAAGAATTTGGAAACCATCACCAGTCCATCATTTTTCGTCATAGCCTCCTGGAAGGTCTTGTATTTAGAATTGTAGTGCATCAGCTGCATTTCCAGAGGGAAACTAAGTCCCCCAAGGTGATGTTCTGAGCCCCATCTCAGTTGTATTGCCGCGAGATAGTAACCATTCGTTAGATTGCTTCCCACCAGTTCCCATTCTGGGGATCTTGTTGGGTACAGAACCTGTGGCAATGGAAAGTAACAGAATTCTGTGACAGATTAATGATAATGGCATTAAGATGCATGTTTATAGTTGTGGAATATAGAGTGCGTATTTGGATTCATAGGTTACTGATATTTTTTAGATGGCTCACATTAATATTGGAATTGTATATTTCACCCGACAGAAAGGTAATTTCGTGTGATTATATGATCGTTTATATTGCTGACTGTGTGTGATTGCAGTTGTAAACGGTGTTCATGGCAAAAATCATGAAATGAAAGGTAAAATCATTTCCACTAACTAGTCACACCTTTAAGACGCCTCCGTCATTGACTACTTTGGCTCCTTTGCAGTGGCCAATTGGCCTCCATTGCAATGCAGGGGAGTAGTCTGCATCGGATTGCATCAGATATAGATCAATCGGTGACGACGGTTCTTCGTCTGGACAGCTTAATTCTATCATCGTTTCTTCCGCGTCGATTTCATTGTCACTTTCGGAAGTGATGTAAATATCTGGAAAATCTGTGCACGTTTCGTGGAGTTCTCGACTTCTCTCGCACGATGCCGGTACTTCCATAGTACCTCCTCTGAAATGTAAAGGGTAGGAAGTAGTTCAGGTCAGTTATTTTGAAGTTGAAGGTCAAGTCTTCCTCTTTGGCAGAATGGTTCTTTATATCGTCTCGTTCTTGTTCCATTAGGGATAAGAGCCATTTTTCATTCTACCTTCCCTTTTACTTTTTCTGTCAACCCTTTAGCACAAGGATATTCTGTTCTGTCCCGTCGGAAGTTAGTTATCCCTGAAAAAGTCAATTGCTACTCACCTAAATGGTTCTTTATTTCAGTTTATTCTTGCTCCATTGGAGATAAGACTCATTTTTCATTCTACCTTCCCCTGTGCTTTTTCTATCAACCCTTTAGCACAAGGATATTCTATTCTGTCCCGTCCCGTCCCGTACCGTCTGAGGTTCGGTTATTTCTGAAAACATTAACTGGTTCTCACCTAGAAAAAATGAGCCTGCCTGAGAGAGACTGGGGCGGCCTAAAGTTGTCCGAAACTTGGTGTTCTGGGTGAGACGGCATCACTAGTGACCGAAGTCCCTCGAGAAACTCCTCTGGAACTGACACTACCTCGTGGAAGACGGTCCAGATGACGTTTTCCGTGCAAGGAGGCGTTGTCAGAGATCCTTCGTACCTGCAGGGTGATAATCCACAGAGAGGATTTGGTTTGGAAGGTCTAGCTAAGATTTACCTCGGCTACTCGTTCATTTGTGTTGTTCTAGACCACCTCATTCGTCCTGGCGTACACTGCTGCATGGTCACTTCTTTTGCCTTACCTCTGCACTTCAAACAATATCCATTCGTTAAGCTTCTTTATAAACTTCTAAACCATTATCTTCACCTGTAGCCCATTTACTATCATTCCTTTCATTGTGCTGTTTTCACTTCTCTACCATCAAAACCTCTCATTTTAACCACATTCATAGCCACATTTTTAATTATTGCTCTTTAACTAAAACTACTTTCTGTTTTCAATTTTACTGTAACAAGATGATAATCAGGTGTACCTTAAGTCACCCTATCTTACCATTACGTTCATCAACTTGCTTTTCCATTGATTCTCAACTACAAATGTGAACTAACGTCATTTCTTGTAAGTCTTTCTATTTTTTAAGTATATATACATATATGTATATATATGTGTGTGTATGAATACGTACGTACATACATACACAGACATATATTTATATATATATATATATATATATATATATATATATATATATATATATATATATATATATATATATATATATTATATTTATATATATATATATATTTATTTTCATGTATTAATAAAATGCAAATAAATAAACAGATAAACGTTTTTAACATGTAGCATGTTTTTAAGAAAAAAATATGCGATTTGTTCTCCTGCCGGAAATGGTTTGAATATGCTGGAGATCTATGAATACTGAGTATTTCGTCTTTCTTTACACAAGCAATTTGAATAATATTATGATGTTTATTTAATATATAGTAATAATTAAAAAATGAATATCATGTCATAGTTAAAATGCAATGATGTTTCCGGCCAAAGAAATGGATTAATCCACAATAACAGAATGATTTCGAGTGAAAGTTAAAAATAGAATCCACCCATTCGAAGAAGCAAAAGAAAATATTTACTTAACAATGTCAGCTACGCTCACACATTAACAAAACGAAAAAATTTAATAAAAAGTTGCTCAACAAAGTCACATGAAAGATCTTAACGCTCAACAACGCACTGAAATCACCAGACCTGTAAAACCTGCTCGTGTCGAACGGCAGCATTTGTCTCAAGTAGACGGGCGTAGGGCGTCCCTCTCCCTCGGCGTTGTCGTGGGGCGTGATCATGTCAAACCAATGATGCGATGACACTTCATGCTCCTCCCTGGTGTAACTACAGGCGCCTGGCACTGGCACCGTGCCAGCGGCGAAGTAGTAATCGGCCCTAAAGAAGATGTTCTCTAAAATTGCAACATTCCGCCTCGGGGGAACTTGGGGATAGTCTTTTTGGAATTCGGGTAATTGTGTTTATATTTATGTATATGTGTATGAATTTTATATATATATATATATATATATATATATATATATATATATATATATATATATATATATATATATATATATATATATATATATATATTATATATATATATATATATATTGTATATATAAATATGTATATGTGTATATATATATATATATATATATATGTGTATATATATATATATATATATATATATATATATATATATATATATATATATATATATTTATATATATATATATATATATATATATATATATATATATATATATATATTTATATATATATATAGTTTATGCAGTTTACATTTTAAGAAAATATTTATAAAAGGAAGAAAAACTGAAAGACGTTAGAACATAATGTATGAAACCTCACTTTTGATAATGATGTAGGTATAAGGGCTAATTCCTGTGGAAACATTAAAATGAATTAAAGTTCTACTTTTCTGCTTTTCGTTTTGAGGACTTCGTTCGAATTCATCAGCACCCAAGACGCACTTTCAGCAGTTTCTTTAAAGCACTCGACACTCATGGATGAGAGTCAATGTAAATATTTTATGGAAATTCCAAAGTTTAGGGAAACCATTCTACGCTAGTAGTTGCGTCGCCAGTCGTGCTGCTGAGATAACTGTCAGTAACAGGGTTAAATTTTGAGACTTGAGCTAACCATAGGCTCTGGCAGTTGTACGTCATTGTGAAATTTTCAGAGATTCAAAGTAGGAGTCTTGTTCCTCAGGTTATTAATGGATTTTCATTCAAATTGTGGGGAGAAGGGTGCTGCAGGTTGTATTTTGAGATTTGGGATTTTCTAAATAGTAGTTATGACTTTTAGATAAATGACATGAGAAGAAGGATTCGGACCTGTAAATAACAAATTCCTGTAAAATTGGAATAGTTATGGACTTTTCAGATGCTTCCGATCGGCTTTTAGGTACTACTCTCAAATAGGGAGACAGGGTCTGATATAATTTTAGATAAACAATCAAATTATTATTCCAGAAACATTAGTCAACATTAATTAAAGTAATATTTCAAACAATGTAGATCACCATCAATGTAGATCACCATCAATAAAAAAAATCATTTCAAATACACAAATTATTATATCCAACACAGGTCAGCAGTAATCGTATTTTTTGTCAAAATCCCACATTGACCATTTGACCACCAGCTTGGAAATAGTGCAATTATTTCTTGCCTGTGTTTTATCTTCCACTAATATCCACTCATTCCCAACTCCCTTCTCAGAGTTGTCATCCTTAGAGGCCTGGGTCTCCAACTCATTAGAGTCCAAGAGACAGTATCCTGTACTATTCACTGGACAAGACCCCGTCACAATTAACTTTGCAAGCACTTCGTTCATAGACAATTTCAATTAGCTTTACATATTTAACAGGAATTATTGGTACGAGAAAACTGTCAAATACCTTCTCATAATCAAAGAAAGTCATCAGATAGGGAGTCTTAATTCAATATACCTCTGCTCAGTATAACCTAAATCAAATATTTGACTTTTGCAATCCTTGCCTTTACTAAAACCATCCTGTTCATCCTACAGCTGTTTATAAATTTTTTTCCAGCCTGTTGAAAATAAGACACTATTCTACAGTCAGTTTACAGACCTCTTTGATAGTTCTTCCATCTGTGTCCTGATTCATATCATGGGTTACTGGAGTTTAATTTTTTAATCATGAACTAGTTATAGCCATGCAGTGCCCTAAGGAGAATAATGCCTGTCCCAAGATGCACAGAAAACAGAGAGGCATCGTCCTAAAATAAGAACTTTGAAGATCAAGAAGTAATTTCAAGAAATCTTCAAGAGCAACCAACAAAATCAAACAACTAGATGAAATCAGGCAGCTTTGAAGGACAGAAACCAAATTAAATTAGCTTTTCATGACAGCTGTAAAAGTCAATATAGTATAACCAAAAAAATGTCCAGCAGCTATTAAGGACAAAAAGCAAAATCAAGCAGCTTTCAAGGACAGCATACAAAACAAAGCAGTTTTCAGTAGCACAGAATAAAAACAAGAAATTTTTAAAAACAGCTAAGAAAATCTAAAAATTTTTAAGAAGCAAAAAATCATTCCCCAAGAACAGCGAACAAAATCGATAAATTTTGATGTTAACATACAAAACCAGACTTCGTCTAGGACGGCAGAATAGAATCAGTCACGCTCTAAGACAAACGAACAAAATCAGTCAATTTACAAGGCCAGCAAACAAGGTGAAGCAGCTGCCAAGGAAAACAAAACAAAATTAGGCAGCTCTCAAGTAGGTTTCTGCCACAGTAGACAAAATCAAGCTTTCAAAAACATTAGACAAAATTAATAACATTTCAAAAAAAGCAGACGTCATCATGCAGCATTTAAATACTGTACACAATCAAAATTAGTGAACTATCAAGACAAGCAAACAAAATCAGATGGCTCGCAAAGGAAAATAAGTTAAATCAGACCCCTGTCATGGGCACCAAGTAAAATCTGGAAACTTCATAGAACAGCAAACAAAATTCGGGAGTTCTCCGAATGCCAGAAATCCCCCATAAGGAAGCAGAAGAGGTGAAGAGCATCCTGCGAAATCATTAAACTTTCTCAGGGACACAAAGTAAAAGCAGACAGCTTTCAAGGGAACCAGACACAGTAAGCAGCTCAAAAGTACAACTGATATTATCTAGAAACTTTGCAGTTATCTCTGAAGGGCAAGCACAAAAATTCAGGAGCTTTCTAAGCGACAAAAAAAAGCATCAAGAAGCTTAAAAATAAGAAAACAAAGATAAAGAACTTATGGGCCAAAAATTGCACTTTCTAATGAACGAAAAGCAAAAGTAGGCGGCTATCAAGGACAGCATAAAGTACCAGCTACCTTCTCAAAGGTTACTGACAGCATTATCTTAAACAACTTTTAGGGACAGTAAAGGGAATCGTCTTAGAAAAAAGAAATTCAGAAAGTGAAATCTTTCACCAGATAGTAATTTTACTTGTCACGAAATTTCATTGAACTCTCTGTCGCAAATCACGAGAAGAGAGACTTGGTAAATATTATTATTATCATTTTTCTTTATTGAAGGCCACCTAATTGATGTTCAAAAGCAGTCACTCACAAGAAAGACACCCACGATAACTAATCATAACTCGTAACTCTTCAGGGCAAGCCTTCGCTGGGCTTTCCTTGATAACATATTACATCAGTCTGTAATTACAGTGTATTGCATTACATGAAAGGGTACAGTTTGCCATTCCTTTCAGTCGTCAAGATTAGTGGAATATTCTTCAGCGCGTATGTAAAATTAATATTTCATTTTATGACCACAAACAGAAATTTTGCCTGGGCTGTTAAGAAAGGATCAGAAAAAATGTAAATTGAGGAAGGAGGAAATTCTGGAGAAAAAAAAATCCGTGAAGATCTGCAGAATAGAAATGTTTGCTTTAACAAAGTGTTTACTTTGTCATTACGTAGTTGCACAGCAGGGAATCCATCAACCCCTGTCATGTCAGATTCGATATTTGCGTACGGGAATCTAATCAGTACCTTAATGAGAACTTCACGGGGAAATGAGGTTATTTATTTGGAAAATCGGTTAACATCTTTTAAAGCTACAGGCGTTTTCCCATTTAAAATTTTAGTGTTTTTTTATCTTTTCTTTGAATGCGATTATTATATTATTATTATATATATATATATATATATATATATATATATATATATATATATATATATATATATATATATATATATTATATATATATATATATATATATGTATGTATGTACGTATGTATGTATGTATGTATGTATGTATACATACAGTGAATAATGAATACAGTGATAGTTTTTTTTCTTTTCGAAAAATTCCAATTTATTTGAATGTTGCTTAAGAACTAACAGGTAGAAGACTCTGTATTCTTAATTATACCTTTCCTGAATTTGGTCCGAAAATCAATGTACACTATCAACTGGCAGCACCTCCATCTTCATCTTATTTGGGTTATTTTGCATTATATATATATATATATATATATATATATATATATATATATATATATATATATATATATATATATATATATATATATATATATATATATATATAAATCTCGATTCCTTTCCATTCACTTATGCGTGAAAAGCGATACACAAATGATTCCTAACCATATGCCTTCATTAGCCCATTACCTCATTTTGACCGCTTAAAACTTATATTTTAATCTTATTTTGTTTATACTTACTTAGAATAAGTGGCATGAGCATCCAAGTGTGAATGGCGCCACGTTGCGTGCGCAGGCGCCAGCCAGATGCCAAGTACCGCCAGTCCGTCCGAGTGTTTTAAGGCCTCTTGTATGGAGCCATATCTGGATTGGGAAAGATCACTGTTAG
Source organism: Macrobrachium rosenbergii (assembly GCF_040412425.1). Lineage (NCBI taxonomy): Eukaryota > Metazoa > Arthropoda > Malacostraca > Decapoda > Palaemonidae > Macrobrachium > Macrobrachium rosenbergii. The sequence continues at coordinate 11,982,485 of NC_089790.1, forward strand.
GGCAGTTCCCTTTGAAATATGACTGTCGTTGCTTATATATGGTTTTTATGAGGAACTGTTTATGCCTTGAGGATTTGAATCCTATGCAAATATATATATAAAGCTGCTGGTAGGTGATTTATGTTGAACTGATACATGTCCTGAAGAGACTCTCTCTCTCTCTCTCTCTCTCTCTCTCTCTCTCTCTCTCTCTCTCTCTCTCTCTCTCTCTCTCTCATATCAGCAGTTTTTAAAAGAATTTCGTTAAGTACAGCCATTGCAATAGTCATGGAAGACTGGTTTTTCTCTGTTTAAGACTGAAATACGCCGTACATAAGGATTAGCTTGGTATCCCGGAACTTGGGAGATACGTCATACTTTACGGAATTAAGCATGTCAGATACTTTTTATCATGTTGTTTCTTTGTCTGGAACAACTTCCTCTGGGCCGCTCTCGGAAAAGGAAAGATTGCGCCTCTTCCGTCGAATGTCTTATTTTATTTGTTCCAGTAAAAGCTGCCGAGGAGGCCGGCCTAATGCCCAAAATGGGAAGGATATGAAAAGTGAAGAGGTTTCAGGTTTATAGGACGTTGCAGGTAGAAGGTGAGCCAAGAGGCTGTGACCTTTCCCAACAGCGTTCCCTTGAATATGAAGTAAATGATGAAAAAATAAATGTAATATTAATAAGCGTACATATTTGTAAATGTTTGGCAGTTCAGAAGAAAAAAACTGGAAAAAGTAAGGGCAAAGGGCCAACGACGCTTTAAAGTTTCATGACAGGTACTCTTAAATAACGAGCAGTGGCATCCATAACGCTACAAGAAAGATTCTCCCATAGTCTGATTTTAAACAGAATGAAAGACCCCTGTTGGTGACATCGTGACACAGAATTTTGGATGTTGAATTCTGCTAGGCTGGTAATTGCGCGTTCATTCCAGAGGCTTGGTCACTGCAGGAAGTCGAATATGGCCAGGGAAGATGATCTTGCAACGGTGAGATAAATCCTAATTACACCGGTCTTACGGCTGCAAGTGTGTTTCAAACATGAATGTGAGGACTACCCTAAGGGAAAATGAGGTTGTATCCTGATAATGATTTTAACACTTTTCAGTTAACACACTGAGTGAGTACTTAATTACCCGTGCTAATATTACAGGAGATCATTGGTAGCTCTGCTAATCGTCCAGAAACACAAAGAGCTGAACAGTGTTACATGATTTTCCACAGATTAGTTAAAGTACTTATGTACAGGAAGCAAATACTCCATGCACTCTTGGGACATCAAAGAGACCGAGAATAAAGCATCAAAATGATGAAAATAGGAAAGCGAGACCCAAAAGTACCATAATGAAAAATTGGTTTCAGATCCTTTAACTTTATGGGAAAAGAAAGCAAAGGCTCATCATCATAAATTCCTATCCATCTAATTGCTTCATTAATCTTTTAAACAACGCAGGCCGAAGAATTATCGGCTTCCTATATCCATGACTTGAATAACAATGGAGTTTAATACCACTGGGTATTTTGCCAAGTATTAAAGCCATTGTTTTTGTGGTATATGTAAATATGGCGGTATAGAAATGTAATTAAATGTTGCACAATAGTACATGTGTCTGTATGTATATACGGGGAATAGTTTAAGTGAAAATGCTGATATCCTTTAATGTATTTATGTTGAAATATATATATGTGTGAATAAAATTGTAAAGAGCTAAATGAAATTGAAGAAAAGACTGCTAATATTCTGTGGCTCCACTGACTAAGAACAACGCACGTTGATTGGTGTTTTCTTTTGAAGACAAAACCATTCCCAAAAAGTAAAGGATAGGAATAGAACTGAAATGGTTAATGAATCCCACAATTCCAGTTTGAAATGGGAAAAATGTCCTTTGAGACTGAGTTCCCAAAACAAAACATTTGGAAGAGTGAAGCCAAATGTATGCCATGTTGCCGATGAAGACAGCAGCCTTCAGAAGATTGTAACTTTGGTCAAATCTCCGAGAGTGACAGAAAGCAGAATACTTTTGAAGTAGGAATACGGGCTTGAGATTAGAATTGATTTAGTTATACCGAGCCAGGATAACTTATGTTACATTTTCATCAAAGTAGAGACTAAGATGATACGGTTTCCATAACAACTGAGACGCGCATGAATCACTCATTGTCAAATCAGAGCTAGAGTTCATGTATTCACCATTACAAAGATTCCCCAGTATTTCGAGACATAAAGAGTCAGGCTTATAAAATGATTCTTCGAATTCATTCTACCTGCGGTATCTGCATCAAATAGGCGTGATAAAGATAGTATTAGCAGGTGAGTAAAATATCTTTGGAGTTAATGGAATAGTTATTCATTGCACCGAACGCTTTATTCGCTAAGTTGAGATCGTTGAAAAACCTTTGACTCGATTCTCTCTTAAAGTTTTCAGGGAATGTTAGTCAGTATTTCCGTTTCGTCTTTCAATCGATCCAGATCTAATCTAGAATTTTCATGCAAATTCTCGCAACGGTAAACTCGTGGGTGACGAAAACAAGCTTCAACAGAATTATGCTCGGAATTGAATCACTGACAAAGCAAGAACCTGGTATAAAGCATTGGGTACAATGAATAACTTCCATCAATTCCAAAGACCAGTTACTCACTAGCGAATGTTATCTTTATTACACATTTTGGTGCAGATACCCCAGATAGAATTAATTCGAAGAATCACTTTGTAAGCCTGACTATTTCTGTCTCGAATTACTGAGGAACCTTTGTAATGGTGAATACTGGAACTCTAGATCTAACTTTACAAAGCGTGGTTTATGGGTGTTTCAGATGTCATGTAGATCGTATCATTATAAAGAGTTAAACCATTCCCTTTCTGTTTTCTGTTGCACCCAGGTAATTCTTAACCTCTTTTAATATTTACTTTTACAGTAGTGCCCTACCTCACTTCGAGGAACAGCTAGCTGTATTCTGTCCTGGAAAGAATCAATCACAGTTTGCACATGCCTTTGATCTGGATTCGAATGCGCTGATTATTATTATTATTATTATTATTATTATTATTATTATTATTATTATTATTATTATTATTATTATTATTTCTCCCAAGAACTCTTCCTCATGATCACATAATTCCAGGAATGGCTGTGCTACTTGGAAAGACTTACCCCTACGATCAGGAAATTATAGATAACGATAAATTGTACCCTTGAAATTGAGCCAATAGTCCTTCTAAACGACCTGAAGTTTATATATGGAGCCTATTTAAGGAGAAATATTACTCTGGAGTATTGAACTTTGTCCCACGGAAGACTAAGCTTATGATTAAAGTGTAGAGTAAGCTTTGTAAGGGGCTATCAGTCGAGAGGATTTGATTTTGGAAAAGAAAAATAAGAGGGTGCAGAGGATGCTAACAGAACTGATGGATTCTCTCTCTCTCTCTCTCTCTCTCTCTCTCTCTCTCTCTCTCTCTCTCTCTCTCTCTCTCTCTCTCTCTCTCTCTCTAACAGAAAACAACTAAGTCTCGAAATGAGAAATGGTCAGAGATGAGAAAGAGAATTCCTCTCTCTGTTAATTATCAATCGAAGGGAATTTGATTTTGGAAAAGGAAAATAAGATACTACAGTCTCTCTCTCTCTCTCTCTCTCTCTCTCTCTCTCTCTCTCTCTCTCTCTCTCTCTCTCTCTCTCTCTCTCTCACAGAAAACAACTGAGTCTTGAAATGAGAAAAGGTCAGGAATGAGAAAAAGAATTCCTATCTCTGTTAACCATCAATAGAAGGGAATTTGATTTTGGAAAAGGAAAATAAGATACTACAGTCTCTCTCTCTCTCTCTCTCTCTCTCTCTCTCTCTCTCTCTCTCTCTCTCTCTCTCTCTCTCTCTCTCTCTCTCTCTCTCTCAGGAAACAACTGAGTCTCGAAATGAGAAAAGGTCAGGGATGAGAGAGAGAATTCCTCTCCCAGTTAACCTATTACTTTTTCTTAAAGTGCACCAGATGCATTTCAGCCGCAAAGGCACATCCCTTGAGCAGATGTTCTGATCCTTTGAAGGAATCCGATCCCCAGTGGAAGTGGAACGAGTGCAGGATATAGGTCCCAGGAAGTCCACCTCCTAAGACTTGCGGCCGGGCGTCCTCTTCGGCTTCCGGTGCTCCTCTTCCTCCTCCTCCTCCTCCTCCTTCTTCGTCTTCTTCTTCCTCTCCTCCCAAGAGGTGGAGGAGGATTTTGGGGTGCGCCAGAACTTTCAGCGTATGTCCATTGTTTATTTGCGTCGTGTTGATGAACTGGAAGAGATCATTGGCACATATTAACTTAATTTTTATGAGAATTTAACGTCTCTTCAAAAAGCTACGTCATGGTTTATGTATGTATTATAAAGAAATAAATATTACCTTTACAGCATAACGACATAAAGAAGCAAATACTATACGGAGGTCTTTTCCATTGTACTTGGTTTACTGCTTCTCCGAGGAAACCTAAGAGAGAATCGATTCGTGTGTTTTTCAATAACCTACTCTTTAGCCAATAGAGCTTTGCGTACAATGAATAACTATTCCATTAATTCCAAAGACTATTTTACTCATTAGCAAATACTATCTTTATTACATATTTTTGTGCAGACACTCCAGGTAGAATTAATGAGATGCTGAATCAACATGAAACATTTAAACAAACCATACTTTTGATTAATTTGCAGTTCAGATAAACAGCTTCCGTGACACAAGAAAACCAGAGGAAGAATATTATTTTTATCCTTCTTTATCTAACAGGTCGCCAGATTCGTCGTTGCGTAAACCTGTCATATAAATATTTAATCGTTTATTTTCTTTAGCTGACATCGAAAAGACTGTTGTTTTGTTGTTTGGACAGAATATCTTCGAGGCAAAATGGTAAGGGTTAGAAACGGCGACGGCATTAAGGCTGATCCACCCGATTCGCCGCATCGCATTTGAATAATTTCAGACGTTTTTATATATATTTTTATTTTTTTTAAATGTTTTTATTTTCGTGCTACGGCAACGAAATCGCATCTCAATTCGTCAGTGAAAATGACAGCTGTTCGAGGGCGGATATAGCTTGAGGGGAAATGAATGTCACGAGAGAGACTTTCCCCCTCTCTTTGCGCGGCTGCCCCTCGGAAAATCACTTGCATAAACACACCCGGACCTGCTAAGAGCTTTAACTCGAGGGGCGTTCGCAGCGCTCCGCGTCCGTAAATTTCTTGACAGCGTCGCCCCGAGTATTTTAGTTATTGTTGTGATTGTTCCGTGGAGCTGCGGGATACATTTACTGTAGGGAGGTTTTATATCTAAAGTTCTAAGGATATATATATATATATATATATATATATATATATATATATATATATATATATATATATATATATATATATATATATATATATATATATATATATAAGGTATTATGTACAATTTTTCCTCTTTGTTTGTTCAGTTCCCCGCCTCTAACTTCATTTTTCAAAGCGTTGTTGGCTGTTTACATCGAAATGTAACTAAGAAAGACTGGGATGTAATGTGAGTTCAATTCTACTGTAGACAATATTCCATGTATTTCTGAGTTAATTTTGATTCAAGACAGGAACCATTAAAGAAGCTCCAAAAGGCAGTTATTTCAAAATGCCTTTTGAGACATTGCCCCATTCATAAGTACATACACACAACACAGGCACACACACTATAATATATATATATATATATATATATATATATATATATATATATATATATATATATATATATATATATATATATATATATATATATATATATATATATATATATATATATATATATATATATATTATATATACTGTATATATTCCAGTAGTCAAATACTCTCCTCACTAGGGAAAGCAAGCAGAAAATTTCAGCACTTTCCATTATGCCCGATTACCTGTATGTTGACCAAAGTGTTGACTATAGCACCTAATAACTAGCCTCTGGCGTTATTCATGTGTGTGTGTGTGTGTGTCCACGCGCGTTTGTAATTGCTGTGTTATTGGGAACATGCAATATCCATTCCTCTCAATTATGCTTTCTGGTTTGTAATTAATGGGATCATCTGTATCGTTATTTGTAATTGATATGTTATTTTAGATGTCGAATTTAATCGCTTTAATTCAGCTGGTGAAAATATTAACGTGTCTCCTAACTCTGACACGTGTCATAACCTCCGTACCTTGGGAATTCGCAGTCGTTGTTGCTACTTCCTTAGCTCAGGGAACACTCTGGGCCATCTTCTTTTTTTTATTTCAATTTTGTTTTTCAAAAGTTCCTGCGACTAGCCAGTCAGGCGGTAAAAGTGTCTTGGTGGATTACTGGGAAAGTATTTGTTTTTTGATTATATATTTCTTTTCGTGGTCTTTATTTTCTTACTATTAAATTATAGAAATCAGAAACTATAGGTATTTTTTAATTCCTCTCGTTATTAAAATGTATCTTCTTATTAAATGTACGATGCTCCAGAGTTTAACAGAGGAGTGTCTGTCATTGGTGATCAAACTGACTCTGAACATGGAAGTCGATATCATCAAAAGTTCAATATTTGGGAGGTAATAAGATTCATGCTAGCCGGAAGGTGCTGACTGTGCAGCCATTTTTAACTGATTATCATTTCGAGAATGACCAGACCATTTTTAGGTAATTTGATATCAGATATCAATAAACAGTCCAAATGTAGAAAGGTTCATTCCCAGGCTAAATTGCATGCCAAATGTACAAAATAGTATTGTTGAAGTGTCATAGTGTAATTATAATTGAAAAAATATATGACTATATAGTCTTCAATATAAAATATTAAGGAACTCTTAAGATGATTTATGCATCACTAAATTTGAAGCATTTTCACGAGTTTGACACTTAATAGGTCCGTTAGACTTGTTGGTCTGTGTAAGTGTTCGCGCGGTCAGTAAGGCTGCAAGTGATTTTACTCTTACATATTTGTAATTGTTGAGGCAAAGCATTCGAAGTGTTAACCAGGTCGTGTTGTGGTCACAAATTGGAATGCATCGGCCGTAAATTCCGCTGTGCTACATTTTATGAACACCATTCATTCATACTCCGAAATCTTGTGCGTGGCCATGATTTGGCAACAATCTCAGAAATGTCTCAGATTAATTGTAAACTGAGAACCGTTATCTTTCTCAGCTTTAACTTTTTTATGAATCCTTAACCTGTTGACGTTCCTCGTCCTTTTTCCTGCTTCTTTGTCTGAGAGCTTCAGGAATTCCAAGAAAGAAGAAATATAGGATGATTTAATACCTAGTTGCGTGAGACGGCGAACGGCAGGACTTTGGAACTGCTAGTATTTTGTTCTCCTCTATAAAGGTCATATCCAGGTTACTCTTGGTGATAATATTGATAACGATATTAGTGGCGACGATAATGAGTGGAAAAGAAGAGTAATACTGGTAATTGTGCCTTTGGAACTTCACACTGTAATATTATTCGTAGTTGATTTGACGGTAGCAGGATTTATAAATTTGTTTTTCATTTATTCAAGTTATTTTTGTTTTTTCTTTCTTTGTTGGGAATCACTGGACAAAGTGTTGCTTCCACCAGACTCCTAAATACTAATGATAAAAGCACTGGTGATTAAGAGATTATTATTATTATTATTATTATTATTATTATTGTTATTATTATTATTTATAAAAATTCATAATCACACGAGGCACTAAAATGATGAAGAACTCCACAATGGTGTAAGTGTAAATATATTTTTAATATATAATTTTTATTTACATTTACACCATTGTAATTATTTTCTTATTATTATTACAATTATTATTTATTATTATTATTATTATTATTATTATTATTATTATTATTATTTCGTAAGAAGACCCTCTTACAAACAAACTTCGTTAAAAAGGAATGGCCGTCTGCATGCAGCTGAATTTACATTGCAGATTCTTAATCTCTCCAGAATTGAAAAACCGCAATATAAACCGAACAGCATCTTGACTCCCTTTCTTTTTAAAACGAAGCTTATTATTATTATTATTATTATTATTATTATTATTATTATTATTATTATTATTATTATTATTATTGAGAAAACCAGAGGAATAAACTCGGTTACAGGAATGACCTGCCTTTACCGGTTCGGTCAACAGATTAGCACGAGGGGGGTGATTTACCGTCGCCACGAACTCGAGACCTGGCGGTAAGTGCTGAATATTTCATCTGCTTTTGTCGTGAGACTGAGGCCCCCGTCGCTACGCCGGAAAATTTCCGCACCTTTTATTTTCGGCGATTAATCAAGGGGGGAATTTGCTAGGTTATTGGTATAAATGCATTGAAAGTCGAGAAGTATGGTTTAGGTCAGAGGCGATTAATCAAGGGGGGAAATGCATTGAAAGCTGATAGGTATGGGTTAGGTTAGAATTGGTCTCTATAACTGCATTGAAAGTTGAAAACCATGTTTTAGGTCAGAATTGGTTTCTAGAAATACATTAAACATTGAAAGCTATGATGGGTCAGTATTGTTTTCTATCAATACTTTAAAAGTTGAAAACTATGTTTTAGGTCAGAATTGTTTTCTGTAAATACATTAAACTTTAAAAATTATGATAGGTCAGTATTGTTTTATATAAATAAACTAAAATCTCAAAACTATAATAGGTTAGAATTGTTTTCTAGAAATACATTAAAAGTTGAAAACTGTGTTTTAGGTCAGAATTGGTTTCTGTAGACTCATTGAAAGTTGAAAACTAGGTTTTAGGTCAGAATTTTCTCTGTAAATACTGTATACTGAAAGTGTAATACTATGTTTTATGTCAGGATTGTTTTCTATAAATACATAGAAAATTTAAAATTATGTTTTAGGTTAGAATTGTTTTCCGTAAATACTGTGCATTGAAACTGTAAAATGTGTGGTAGGACAGAATTCTTTTCTATAAATATAATAGAAGTTGAAAACAATGTTTTGGGTCAGAATTGATTTCTATAAATATATTAATAGTTGAAAAATAAGTTGTAGTTGAGGATTATTTTCTCTAAATACATTAAAACTTCAAAACTGTGTTTTAGGTCAGAATTGTTTTCTATGAATACATTAAAAGGTGAAAACTATGGTTTAGGTCAGAATTGCTTTCTATAATTACATCAGAAGTTTAAAACTATGTTTTAGGTCAGAATTGTTTTGTGCAGCAAAGCCTCCATTCTGTTTGGTTCAGTATCTTTTATTTTTATTGTTGTGTTAAAAATTCGATTCAGAATCTTTGGTCCTTGACATACAATGTATCTGCAATAGGTGAATAAATGTTTTGTGAACCCCCCAAAAAACGTATATTGTATAAAAAATTTTTTTGTATCAAAATAATTTACAGCTAAATTTGCATTTCAATCGTCTGTTGTCTATTGTTACGATGCCAGTCATTTTGGACCCTTGATTTATCATTGATATGAGACGTTGGCGTCACTACACCAGTGGTTAGTCCTCTTAACTCACAATATGATTTCAGTATGAGTTTTATGATTCTGAGAAGTACAGCATATATGTCTGTGAGATTGCATTAACATACTTCTGTGCAAATTTTTGTCAAGTCGTTGCAAGTGTAATGGGATTAAATTTTAAGCAAAATGTTAATTTTCGCTTTCGAAAATAGACATGATAATCAGATTTACGATTCCTTGTCGTAATATGCGTTGAAGTGACGATGCCAAGTATAATTAGATATGATTTAACGATTTCTGAAGAAATATTTTGTAAAGAAAAAGCAGTAAGCTAAATTGCTTAGTAAAAGAAGTTTCTCTCTCTCTCTCTCTCTCTCTCTCTCTCTCTCTCTCTCTCTCTCTCTCTCTCTCTCTCTCTCTCATTTTCGATCTATTTTCTGTCTGTCTGTCTGTCTATCTGCCTTTCTGTCGATGGTGTTTTGGAAGTTGATGAACTCGACACTATCTGATGTCGTCCAAAAAAATTTAAAATTCTTATGAATTGAGACCCAGAACTATTTTTAAGTTTTCTTTTAATCTCTGTGCGTGAGTAGCTTCCTAAACGTCTCTTATAATTCAGCAAGAATAAAGGAATTATTCGTCACAACGTGTTCATCTCAAAATTTCCCTTTAGCAGTATTTGAACTAAATATTTTCCAATGGATTCATAAAAATGGGCTTAAACATCTTAAAAATTGTGTTCGAAGTCTTTGAAAGAAACATGTTATTGTATTTGATAAACTTTAGAACTCATCTGAAGAGCTTTCAAAGCAACAAGAAAAAATTTAAACACTTTTCAAAACGTTTCTTTTGCATAGTATTATCAATGAGTATTTTTGAGCACGTTCTTAACAAAAATATTTCCATAAGGCAGTGTTTTAATTAAAATATGAATTCCCCTTTGGGCTATCAGTATATAAAATTTTAAATAGGTTTTAACTGAAAGGATTTTGTTAGTGTGACCCCTTAAAAGAAGACATTTTCCGCAATTGTCAAAAGAATAATGTTCATTTTAGCATCTTCATAAATAAAAAAAAATTATGTTTAAACCCCCTGGCTGTAATTTGATCACCTTTCATTACACTTTTAGTTCTTATCTGTCTCTTAATCATAATGTTCAGTATTTAAGAAGGCATTATTAAGGTTCTTTGCAGCGTGCCTTCGGCCCCTAGCTGCAACCCCTTCCGTTTCTTTTACTGTACCTCCTTTCATATTCTCTTTCTTCCATCTTACTTTCCACCCTCTCCTAACTATCGTTTCATAGTGCAACTGCTTTGAGGTTTTACTCCTATTACACCTTTCAAGCCTTTTACTGTCAGTTTCCGTTTCAGCGCTGAATGACCTCATAGGTACCAGTGCTTGGCCTTTTGGCCTAAATATCATATTCAGCATTTAAGAAAACTATTTTTATTATCTTATTATCAAGCTACTGTTTTTATCAGCCCTTTACTTTTTCATTTTAGCGGAAAATATTTATTTTCTAGCATTTAAATGTAAGTTTATCTAATTCACAACAGTATACTAATGTCGATTTGAATGGGATAATACTAGGAAAAGACGGTAAAGCTTTCAAAATGAACCGAGAAATTTATGATTGATACGAGAATGACAGCAAAAGTGAGGCAAGTCGCGTACCTTTCCCAGTATACTATACAAAGTCATTTATCTGATTAGTTTAGTCTCATTTCCTTCAGTGACGCTTTTCACTTTCATTTTCCTTTTGATTTCTCGTTAACATCTCATTCTTATAAAACTGGACGACTGGCTTTGTTCTATCACACGTCAGTGATTTATAGACCTAAAAAATACCGTCGGTATTTTACTGCATACAAAAATCCTTACTGTACTTACGCCATAATTTCTGAATACGAACGGTGCCGTACTGTAAGGAACGACGGATTCTATGTCGATGGGTGACTGGCGATGTTGCCTGCCATCATCCGTGTGGCAAGTATCACCCCATTTGCTAGAGTGCGCGTAACTCCAGTGGTTCCCGGTGACTTGGCTGTCGAAGATGAAGAGAATGTTTGTGCATATGCTGATATTTGTACACTACAGTACTTCTATGTATGTGGATATTTCTGCAGTATATGTGAGTTAATGTTCAACCTGGAGCCACCCCATCCAAGGGGGAAAGGAGTTTGTACTTATATATACATAAATTTCTGACTCACATCAGGATCGAACCCAGGTCTTTCAATTGAAAGGCAAGGGCGCTGCCCACTACGCCATACAAGTCATAAAAGAAGTTGGAACCCGAGTGCCACTGCACACAAGGAATTACCTGGGCAAGCTAACTGCTTGCATACCAGCATGTTTTCCCCAACTTCCCGACTCGGCAATGACCCAGTTGACAGCATTTCATTCGAATTATCCCTTTTGAGTGAATATGATAGAAATAATCAACACACAATCACGTGTGGAACAGAAATAAATATATATTTATTTACTTTTGTTCCACATGTGATTGTGTGTTGATTATTTCTATTATATATATACGTATATATAAATGTATCACAAAATCCACGCAAGAAGGTGAGTGAAAACCGGGGCTTTGAACAAGTACATTTTCAAGTTCACACCCTCACCTTCTTACGTGGATTTTTTGATATTCTCAAGCACGCGTTGCGTCGTGCTGCATTGGGTATAAATGTGTGTGTGTGTATATATCTATATATATATATATATATATATATATATATATAGATATATATATATACATTTATATATATATATATATATATATATATATATATATATATATATATATATATATATATATGTGTGTGTGTGTAACCATGCATATATATATATATATATATATATATATATATATATATATATATATATATATATATATATATATATATATATATATATATATATATATATATATATATATATATATATATATATATAGAGATAGAGAGAGAGAGAGAGAGAGAGAGAGAGAGAGAGAGAGAGAGAGAGAGAGAGAGAGGCTATAATGATATGTATATGTGTATCTATATGCATTTAAACGTAAGGGCCTTGTTTAAAATTTTTATTCAGTATCATCTTACAAAAAAAAACTAATAAAAAATCTGATTAACCTGGGAAAAGTTATTGACATTATCTTATCAATTTAATAACACATCAACGTTTGATACTGTGTGGTAGATACGAAGGACAATATTTGACTCACCTGCCACGATCGTGGAGAATTTGCAGCATGAGATAAGTCAGGAATAGCTTCATTATGCTGTTGGGTTATCGCTCGTCTCTTCGTGCATTCGCTGTCTCCTGCAAAGAATCCGTTGGGGTTGCTTGTCTGATTACTTCTTCTTGTAGTTATTTCGTTTTTAGTTTTCTGTAAAAGAAAACTATTGAGATGGCTTTGTCTGTTCGTCCGCATTTTTTCTGTCTGCACTTTTTCTGTCAACCCTCAGATCTTAAAAAAAACTACTGGGGTTAGAGGGCTGCCAATTGGTATGTTGATCATCCACTCTCCAATCATTAAACATACCAAATTGCAGCCCTCTAGCCTCAGTAGTTTCTATTTTATTTAAAGTTAAAGTTGGCCATGATCGTGCGTCTGGCAACGCTATAGAACAGGCCATCACATCACCGGGCCGTGGCTGAAAGTTTCATGGGCAGCGGCTCATACAGCATTATACGCTGTACAGAAAACTCGATTGCGCCGAAGAAACTTTGGCGCATTTTTTTACCTGTTTCATCAATATATAATTATTTTCTCGTGAACTTTCAGTAATGAAAATTGTTCTCAAATATTGTAGGAGAACACTGTGGCGTGACATAATTATCTATCTAACCGTAATCAGATAAGTGAAATCTGAAAGACATTAAATGAAAGGGATTATTTTCTGATATATTTTTCCATTGCATTTTGGGAAATCTATAATAAAACACTAAATTCCCTCAGTTTAAACTTGGAAATTGTTCAAAACAATATTTCAGTTCCTGAAAGTGATGAACTTTGAATGTTTCTGTTGACTTTTCACAGTGAAATACAAAGATTTATCACTAACATTCAAAATCATTTTAAACTCACGGATGTATTTTTTTCTATGGCAGAAAGACTGTTACCTGGAATAGTATATTCACAGTTCGATCTAAAATAAAGGCTTCGATCAGGGCACATTTTCCACGGTAATCAGATAATGCAGCGTATATAAATTACTGACAGTTCTAGCTTCCTGTACGTAAGATCGCAGTAGAATTTATCGATCGCACTAAATTATATAGACTCGATTTAAAAAAACTCGTAACGCGAAGAATATTCGGTGCCAGTCGGTGAACTCGTAGCCCACTCAACCGTGGAGAAACCAGTGCCATACTGAGATAAAAATTCTGATGTTCATTCCGCTTATCATACAAGAAGTTGTGCCTACACTGTAGTGGCATGAAATGAAGACCTTTAAGCTCCTGAGTAGGAGTATACGTTGCTTTAACAAATAAGAAAACAAAGTCCAAAAAAATAACTGGGGCAGACTCACTTGTTACATCTGTGACAGCTTAATACCAATTTCCTGAAGGAAAATAAGTTGATGAAAATGGTAACAACGAGCTTTCAAAGCGGAACCACGTGTGAGCGGTAACAGCCACGTTCCTTGAAGAGATAAGCCGTATCACTTGTCTTTCACACGTCAAGGAAGCACTACTATCAGCGTTGGCATTGATGCCGGAAGTCTAAAAATATATATATATATATATATATATATATATATATATATATATATATATATATATATATATATATATATATATATATATATATATATATATATATATATATATATATATATATATATATATATATATATATATATATATATATGGCTGTCGATATGCTTGTAACGAAGAAAACAAGATGCGAGTGGGTGTTAGGTTAAAGATTTTCAGATGTCGAGAAGGAATTTTACAAGACTGATTTTCTCTCTCTCTCTAGGTTCTCTCTCTCTCTCTCTGTCAAGGTATTCTGAGGACTGAGAATTGTTTGAAACTTTTCCCATTTTCTTATCCAGTTGCTTATTGATTGTGCATCATGATTCTGAATTTCTCTTTCTTAATTTTTTTCCGGAATATTCCTTTTATGAATATTATAATGCTAAACCTCTTCAGAGATACATTTTGCCAAGCTTGTAGTTTCTCAGTGGCTAAATATATCTCCATGTTTTCATATTTGTTGTTCTTTGTAATTTAGAATCAAATTTGAAATGCAATTAGGGTGTGCACGGAAAACCCAGCATTGTAAAGATATGTCTACCTTAGCCTAATCTAATCAAATGTATCGGGAGAGACTTTCCACACCACTGGGGATTAAATAAGTTATACGACCAGCGGATCTTCTCAGATAATAAGGTCAAATAGGACGAGAAGATCAGTTTCAAGTCAGCCAGTGCCCCTGATATTTCAGTCAAAGTAAAGTGGTAGTTGCAGAATGAAACGTCACGCATTTGGAGGATAAAAATGGATCCCCTTTTTTTTCAGGTGTTTTATTCACTCTTATTCACCTTTTTCGTGACTTGTTGCTTTTAAGAAAGATGGTGGAACAATTAAACTAAAACCCGAATGGTGAAACAATTAAACTGAAAACCGAATTCTGGGAAGTTGAACTGGTCTAAGATCCAAGGCAATTCTGTGCTCAAACTTATCATTTTCCGTTTTGGTATAAACAGCTTTCTAGTTAATGATGCTTGAAACTAGAAGACAAAGGCGTATAAATCAAGAGAATTTTGTTGATTCACTTATGGATAACAGACTATTATCGATATGATTTTAGCTTTACAATCAGATTCTTAATTTTCGCATTGGCACAAGGCTATGTACATTTTTTTTAGTACTTTTCCTCCGTCACGTGCACATTGGTCTGAGTGGCTAATAAACTGGACCAACTGTATAACTAGATTCAATACATTAGCAGGAGGCAGTAAGAACTGTAAAGTCAGAAAGTCAAATGAGCTACCATGACCTATGCGAAGTAGGGATCTGTATTGACGTAGGTTTGTAGATTGTTAGGTACGAGTAAATAAAACAAGTAACAAAAAACTGTACAGAAAACTCGATTGCACCGAAGAAGCTTCGGCGCAGTCGAGTTTTCTGTACAGAATGTAATGCTGTCTGAGCCGCGGCCCATGAAACTTTAAGCCACGGCCCGGTGGTTGCCTGTATTATAGCGTTGCCAGACGCACGATCATGGCTAACTTTAACCTTAAATAAAATAAAAACTACTGAGTCTAGAGGGCTGCAATTTGGTATGTTGGATGATTGGAGGGTGGATGATCAACATACCCATTTGCAGCCCTCTAGCCTCAGTAGTTTTATTTTACAGAAAAAATAAAGAGAGATTATGTTTGCGCATTGGTATGGGTTCTTTCATCTAAAAGGAAAATAATGGAAAATGATACAGAAAATTTTTTCGTTTACAGTTGTTTTAATTTCTGGTGATATCTGGATAAAGTTTTCATACCCAATAAATAGGATCACACGAACACTTATCATTTATTCAGTTAAAGAATGATAGATAGGAGAAGAAAAAGAATATAAACAGGAATCGTGCAGTCAACGGACATTGAAATACCGAGATCATATTTCAAGCTGCAGAGATGTTTCATTGTAGAAATATACATTCATGGTCATAGCTTAATATAATACCTTTCGTAAAAACAGGGAGATAAAGAATATTTTAAATAATTTAATCTCTTCATACATACATTTATAATGTTATTAAGTGACTGAATTTAGAGACAAAAGGATAATATGACGTTCCGGCGAGTGAGTTGCCCTTGAAGCCAAAGGATGTGTCATTGTTCGGCCCAGTGAAGACACGGCATTGTTAACAATGGCCTCCTCCATTCATTTAAATATATTGATAAAGTCCTGAACTCGGACACGTTCTGGAAACTGGAGCGCCACCGATTAAGATCCTTGATTTCAGTGTTATTCTTAAGTAAATATTGGAATGTTAATACATAGAATAGGAAGCAAAAAGGAAAGATTAGAATTCGTTGGAATGTGTAGTGGTACTAGCATATATGCTAATTATATTCAAGTATTGAAAAAGATCGTGGTCTCACTCTGAAAGTGTCATCAAACAAAGGCAGTTATTGCATTATTTTCGTCACTACAGGGTCCGCCCACGTTCAGACTTGCTCTCCCGTCATGGATGATGGTTGTCTTTCGCCTTGAGATGCTCATGATTTCATAACCGCTTCCAAAAGAATGAGTCTTTGGAAAAGACTCGAGTTTAGGGAACAAGTTCGCTCTCTGTACCCCTCCCCCCCCCAACTCTCTCAACCGCCATGTTGAAAGAGTGAAGGGTATCAGGCATACAGGTCAGCCGTTTTCGCCATTTCTATCCGTACCTTGTGGGCAATGGCATGTTTGTACCTATCCTCAGCATTACGTCTTTTTGGCCTTTTTCATATTTCACAATTCTGGCTCTTAATACTCTTCAGTAGTGGCCTATGATAATAAAACCCACAGAAGCTAAAAGCATGCGGCCAATATCTTGCTATCAGACGCCACTCGATTGAATAAATTGGAAGACGGAGGACAAAGGTGTTTCCACTGCTTGATTTGAATCTGATTCAGATTCAACTTTGTGAACCCATACCTCATCCTGAATGAATATTCTACCGCAGAAATGATTTGGATCAAGCCAGAAGTGGTTGAAAAGTATCCCGGACATTTCCATTATGGTCAGCTTCTGTTAAGTAGTCCGTATGCTTTAGACACATCTTTTAAACTTGTGATAATCAGCTCAGTGGTCTGATAAAACTATAATAATAATAATAATAAACAACAACTTGCTCATCCCTTGATTTCCGTAGTCTCGGCTATTTGTTGGGCAACCAGACATTCAGTCATCAAAAAACAAGCAACAATACAAAAACATTGACATTGTTTACATGGATTTCCTTCGTGGCCGCGCACTTCGTTAAGGCTTAACTACCTACAATTGTCCTTTTTGTTATTTTGGTTACGTCTAGTGAATTTCAAAGGGCCTGGCCTTCTATTCGAATAACAAGCAATAGTGCTCTTGCGTAGTCATGTAAGATTTGGTAGAATGGGATCAGACCGAAATGCTTTAGTTATTAATTTCTCTTTCTTCCTTCATATATATATATATATATATATATATATATATATATATATATATATATATATATATATATATATATATATATATATATATATATATATATATGTATGTATGTATATGCATACACACACACACACACCTTGTTCATGTATTTATGTAGGCTGTAAGTACGCACTTCAGCAATCATGGGGATGTTGTTATTTCATGAATACAAGTTCGTTACAAAACATAATGCAACATGCATACACAAACACACATTGAATCGCTCATTTAAATTTACAAAACCTCCATCCTTATCGCACGTCAGTCAAATTGATTTGCATCATATGCTACATCACTTAATCTTATCTTTCACTTTCCGCCTCTAAGCAGACACTCGATCACTCAGTATCTTAAATCCTCCGCGCTTGTATCCAAAACGCTTGAAGTTTTCTACCTTATTTTTTTGGAAATTCGCATTCATCCGAATTCCCTATTTTTCCGTCGCCGAGGAATAGAAGTTGGACTAAATTACCTGAAATAAACGTCACTTCTCTCTTCATATGCAAAGTTTCATACACTCAAAAGATTCTTTTTCGAAAAAGTTTGGAATGCTCTGTGAACTGCTCGCTAATATTTTTGACGGCCGAGTTGCAGTCCGGTTTATAAACGAGAGGAGGGATTTTTTAAACTAAATTTTTAGTTTTCTTAACGTATTTTTAGAATTTTTTTATTTTTATTTTTATTCGGTAGATGAAACCTATTCATATGGAACAAGCCCACCAAAGGGGCCATTGACTTGAAATTCAAACTTCCAAAGAATATATTGGTTCCAACCCCCCACCACAGACTCCACACCGCGGCAGTAACTGATCATGTGGTTTTTTATCGCCAATGGGGAGGCGCGAACTCATGACATCTGAGTGGCAGCCAAGACACTAGCCACTCTACCAGCGACCAGCTTGATGTTAATGTTAGAATGTTTTTGGCTTACCAGTTGACCATAACTTATAGTTTCAAGAGTCAAATAGCAGCTGATATTTTGGTTTTGACTCTAAAGTTAGATTCTCAGGTAAAATATGTAGTCTAGCAGACGTCTTTCTGAATATATATAAATCCTCGTTGATAAATATATTATTGCAAATGTTAGCATTTTTCCGATGAGCTTTATATATATATAGTATCTATCTTCATATATAAAATATATATTGAATATATATATATATATATATATATAGTTATATATATTTTCTCTGTCATATTCATTGAAAATGTGTATTGAATGTTGAAGGAATTTACCACAGTTGTACATATTTTCTCTGCTCATGTTTATTCCTACCCTTCTTAGGTGATATATATATATATATATATATATATATATATATATATATATATATATATATATATGTGTGTATATATATATATAGTACAATTTATATAATATATATGTGTATGTATGTGTGTTTGTGTGTGTATGTTTGTATGCATGTATGTGTTTGTGTGTGTATGTTTGTATGTATGTATGTATGTATATAATCTTTTCAAGAGGAGGAAGTTAATGTAAATAAGAGCAAAGCAAGGTTTTGAAGATAATTGGAAGTTGCCAAGATGTAATTTTGAATATTAATTTTTGAGCAAATGGGTATTGCCATGGCCAAACAAATAATCTGCAGTCACAGCAAACGAAAGCTATAGACGTGCAGATCATTGCAAGTAAATAACCTCGAGAAATATTCAACGGTGAACTTGCAACTGAAATTGTGATCGTGAATTTGGTCCTCCCGAATTTCAGGGCCATTGCTCTGATAACCAGCCAAGCGGAAAGTCCCTGATAACCGTGCTAATAATTAGCCATTGTAATGTCACACTTGCTAAGTTGCTTACTCACCTCTTCACCCTTCATTGGGTAGCAGTGGATGTCTTAAGGAAATTCGCATGGATTTCGCAGTAAAGGGAGAGTGATGAAAACGGGGATTTCAGTTTATCATGTTATTAGCCTTCTCTTATCTTCTGTTTGCTTCCTTCCCACTATAAACCACCGATGTATTCCTGTCCTCTTTCCAGAGACATTACCGTTGAATGATGCTTAACATCAGCCTTTATTTAAAGAATCATTTATAGTTTCTAAAAAATTTTAAATGTTAAGATTACAGTACTGTCATTTTCAGTTTGTAATTATTTTTAAAATTTTTTCTGCAACTTTGGATTTTGGAGACTTCGATTTACATTAGTCATTTATATAATTGCAAGCTTGTTGGCGCGCGCTACGCACGCTGGAACCCATCGCTGCTGTCTCCCCTGCCCTCCCGATCCCCCACCTACCCCACCCCCACCCGGGCAGACAAACAGGTTTGCAGGAGGAGGGTGGATGTCTCCCCTACCCTCCCATTCCCCTACCTACCCCGCCCCCACCTAGGGTGGACAGACAGGTTTGCAGGGGGTGTTTGATTGTGCCATGTCTCCCCTACTGTCACCCGGGGGAGGACAAACAAGATCCACTTGGTTTTTATTAATATAGGTTACAATACTATTTCAACTCCATGGGTAAGAGAACCCTTTAAAAGACAAATGTGTTCTACCAGTTTGGACGGCCTGCCAGAGAATTCTCCAACAGTATATATGACCACAATGTGTCATTCTAAAAGGACACTGAGCCACATCCAAAAAGACACCATCGGAAATACTGTGAAGAGAGCCATAACTCCAAATATCAACAAGATGACTGTGCCTTAAGGTAGCTTATCATTAGATGTGTTACACCTGTCAACTCCAGCCAGATAAGCAACCTTATGCCCTACAATACACTATGAAAATCAAAAGACCCAGGGCCTCCAGATGATGAAGAGATGTGATATTCCAACTAGGCAGAAGCTAGTAACTGTCATAAATGTAATTGATAGCACCAGGACAGTTAATGACTACCCCCATGAACATTAGAAGATCTGCCCAAGCACACATAATCCCTGATAACGATACTATTGATCAGGATCATTCCACGCCTTTGGAATATTATTATTATTATTACCTGCTCGAATCTTATTATTATTATTATTATTATTATTATTATTATTATTATTATTATTATTATTATTATTATTATTATTGTTGTTGTTGTTGTTGACGTCGACTTGGTCTTGGGTGTCACCCAAAAGGAAGACTGATCGTCTTGGCCTTATTTTCCTAATTCGCCATAGCCTGAAGCCCTTACCAAGATCATTTAACCTTTCGCAGACCACAAGGCTGGAAATCCCATCCAACTCGACACTTATTTCAAATCTCATCGACTATGTCATTATCTCGCCCAATCTGTCAAAATAAATGGATATGTCTCAAGACCTGCTGTTATGGAGAGAGAATGTTACAGATATTCTTGTATTGATTAACGACTTGGGCAGATTCTCTCTCTCTCTCTCTCTCTCTCTCTCTCTCTCTGTCGTAAACACAAATCAACATAACCCCCGTCTTAGAAGGGTTCTTGTCTAAATTGCACTTCCCTTGACCTTGTTGATAAGTCACTTGCAAGTCATTGCACATTTGAATTTTAGGGTTAATCTTGAGGAAACGTTAAAGCATTATAGATTTTAAATAAGGGTAATAATAATAATAATAATAATAATAATAATAATTATAATAATAATTCTCAGAAAAATAGAGAAAACTTTATACAAATTGAATGCAGCTGATGCAGCTATCACATTCAATACTACATGTTTAAAAGATGGTCTTCTACCTAAATATGATAATGATAATAGTTATTATTATTATTATTATTATTATTATTATTATTATTATTATTATTATTATTATTATTATTAGAGGACTCAAGACTAATTATTCCTCTTAAATCTATGTTTTCCTCCATCTGTTTGCTCCATACTGGGGCAATACACGGACTTCATTAATCTCCGTGACACTTGCCATGCACGGCTGAACTTTTTTCTACCATTTTTGATAAAGCTAGGCACAGAGGACGATGGAGAGTTCTTTCAGAATGAATAATATTTCATCTTGTTTATGTCAAGTGTTCGCTCTCTCTCTCTCTCTCTCTCTCTCTCTCTCTCTCTCTCTCTCTCTCTCTCTCTCTGAGATATGTCACTTTAAAGTAAGTAATTACCTTTTTTATATTTTTTGTGAAACGAAAAATCTATCTTTTAATAAATTAATTCACTCCTTGTATGCCTTAAAAATCTACTCTCTTGGTTTTTAATTAGAGAAAGGGTATTTATGTTAAACTCCACATTAGTATAAAACAAATATAATGAAATGACGGGAATGCAGTAAATGAGCAGATAATAACCCATTAAGACAAGTACATAAGTAATTGCTTTAATATGAGGCTAGCCATAGTTATCGTCATAACAGTTTAGTATTGTAAGTAAATCAATTAGTGAATAACAGCTAGGAGTTTTTGCTTAGTTTCTCGGTGTCGTTTTAGAAATTTCACCTTTCTCCATAATGGGCGAGATGTTTTCCATGGCGACAGATCGTCAGATCCACCTAGATATCCATGAAGATTGAATCCTCTAGGGTCATTTATGCAGGGGGGTAGCGCCATCAGTGCACGTCATGCGATGCACTGTAGGCATTACTTAAGGTTTTTTGCCACGTCCCTTCGGCCCCTATCTGCAACCCCTTTCATTTCTTTTACTGTATCTCCGTTCATATGCTCTTTCTTACATCTTACTTTCCACCCTCTCCTAACAGTCGTTCCACAGTGCAGCTGCGAGGTTTTCCACTTTTTTCACCTTAAAAATACCTTTTTGTTCTGTTTCCCTTATAGCTCTGAATGACCTCAAAGGTCCCAGTGCTTGGCCTTTGGCCTTAATTGTATATTCAGTTCTATTCTAGAAGCATCATCGACCCCAAAAATGTTTTCACCGAGTTAAATCAAATTCCTTCCGTGAATCTTCAAGATATGTATATTTGTTGACGCAGAAAGAAGCCCCGAAGTAAATCCCCTCCCATCCACGCTGGTGTAAGCCATAACCGATAACGGTGCAAGATGAAAAGAGCAGAAAGTGGAGAAGGAAAGCGTAGCGAGACGAGATCGCATTGTTCTTGATGCCGGCCTCAAAAAGACGAAGCCTTTTGGATTAGGGAACAGAGCCCCCAGAGCTCGCTACTCAAACAAAGAAAGTGTGTGCAAACACAGAATCTCCTTTCGGCCATAAATTCCGCTTTTAAATTATGGGGATATAAACACCCCGAGGAAGGTTCCTCACCCATCATTGATGAAACGATTATACACTTATCTACATAAACATCCGCGCACGGGTCTCCCTCCTACAACCCCCCCATTTTCCCCGCCCCATTTACGTCCTGACATAAATTCCAGCTCTGGTGCACGACTGACGCCATGGAAGGAGACTTATTTATGCACATAAGGTTTGCTTTTTCTTTTTTTTTTATTGGATGGTTCATTAAACGGCTAGATAACGAACCTACCCATAATAAGACAAATATAAATTTAATCTGTTCAAGATGTGTTGGTTTATGGATGATTTCAATTGGGTAAGGGAACCAAGAGGCGATTAAGATATCTAAAATGTCAGTCAGAACATGATATCAGTTTTCATCTTATGATGTTATCAGGGGTACATTTTTTTTAGAATATTTTTTGTTATTGAGTATCCCTGAAGCGAGAAATGGTTTTTCAAACAAAAGCTGATTTGACACAGTCTGTTATGACACAATCTGTTTACTGCTATCCTTATCAGTTGAGAACCTGTTTTACAACGTAGATTAGAGAATATGCGTAAGTGTGGGAGCGCTCTTGTTTGGACATTAACCTCTAGTACGTCATTTTCCAACAATGACCTGCACACACACACACACACATACACACACACACACACACACATATATATATATATATATATATATATATATATATATATATATATATATATATATATATATATATATACTGTATATGCATTTGTCTGTAAAGCTTTTACTGGCTTACTTCTCCTTTGCAGCTAAAGTAACTTTACCCCGGGATTATCTTGGAAGAAATTCATTCCACCTCTATATTTACTAAAAGGAAAAAACATATTTTATTGGAGTATGTTTCCCGTAAACTCCTTAAAGATTTCCCATATATGACCCAAGACCAGTCATAGTGACGTGAGCTCAGTATTCGTGATTGTCTTTTATCATGTGTTTTGTAAGCGTTTTCTAGCTATCTGTACATTAGGTATTCATTGCCAAGAAATCCGTTTGTTACACAGAGAGAAACGTTAACGAAACTCCAGTTTAAATAATTGAATTAAAGTCTTGTAAAAGACAAACAAATTACTAATAAAGTGTATGAACGGGCTGGTGCAATGCATACGGTAAGGCTTCGCTGATTATCACCTGTTTTCCCAAAGGTGCCTAAGAAAGATCTAAGTCACACTTCACAATCATCCATCTTAGTGATACTTTGGAAGGCCTTTTCGCCTCTGGCATGGTCTTATGGCCGTATTTTCATGACAGTGTCACTTGTGATTTAAAATAATGCCCATTTACCCAGGGTTTACTGTACGTCAGTTGTTAGTGCTGTTCTTCCCAAGGAACGCGCTTAGATATCTGTTTTGATAGAGAAAAATAAGAATTCATTACGATGGTCAGA
This sequence comes from Macrobrachium rosenbergii, assembly GCF_040412425.1. Lineage (NCBI taxonomy): Eukaryota > Metazoa > Arthropoda > Malacostraca > Decapoda > Palaemonidae > Macrobrachium > Macrobrachium rosenbergii. Next base: position 12,006,605 of record NC_089790.1, read on the forward strand.
CTCTAAAACCTTCTAATGATGCGGGTATTATTATACATTGATTTCATTTCGATTATCCGTATAAACAATCACTGTCCCTCCTCCAGTGCTCAGTGCTTTTGAGATGGTTTGAAAGGCTGGTGAGGAAATGCATATTGTTCAGACGTGCTTGGAGGGAGGAGGAGGAGATTAAAACATAGAAAGCGCCATGAGTAGATTGTGTGAAAGGGAGTGGATTTAGTATAAAACGCTAAAGCTTGTGCAAGATTGGTGTGAATGACGCAGTATTTGTAAGAACTGACACACTGCTGAAGAACATAATGTGTGGTGTAAAGCAACTAATGTTGAAATTTTCTGTAATGGGGCTTGATTCGTGGTTAAGCAGTTAAAGTTTAGATTGTATATATATATATATATATATATATATATATATATATATATATATATATATATATATATATATATATATATATATATATATATGTGTGTGTGTGTGTGTGTGTGTGTGTGTGTGTGTTTTAATTGTGTTTGTAAGTGTGTGTATATATATATACATATACTGTTTATATGTATATATACAAATACAAGCACACAAGCACACCATAATGTAATGTGCACAAGTAATCTTAGGAAACATCTAAAGCTGCACAAGACATTTGTCAGAGAGACAAAAAGCCTTAATTCTTGAAAGAGGGGGAAAAAGTAGAAAGGGCTGTAATTAAGAAGGCAGGTTGTCCCATTTAGGGTCCGGATGTCGACCGTGAACCTTTCCTATTCTCAAAGGACCTCCACGAGAATTTCCACCCATTGTATCGGATTCCCCCCAATATTTCCAATCAATTATTTCTTTGACTCGAATTATCTGCTTTGGTCAGAACTGATTCTGGAACATTTTTCCGCTGGAAATGTTGTCAAGAAGACACTGTACACATGCATGTATGTACGTCCAGTCGGCGACACCAAATTCCGGCCTGATATGCGTCAAACGAAGCAGCAAACAGTTCATTTCACCTCTGTGACGAACGTCGGTCAGGAAATGAATTCTTCCGCTCCGGTCCACAGGTCTCTGAACTTCGTATCAATTATGTAATATATATATATATATATATATATATATATATAATTATATATATATATATATATATATATATATATATATATATATATATATATATATATATATATATATATATATATATATATATATATATATATATATATATAATTCATTGCTGCAGATGGTTGCTGAGAAAAAAATAAAAGGCAAGACAGTTCTCGCTCTAACATTCGTATTTTGAACGGCTTAATGGACATGAACTTTCAAGCTTCGCGCACTCCCACGCCTTCCTTGCCAGTCTCTCTCTCTCTCTCTCTCTCTCTCTCTCTCTCTCTCTCTCTCTCTCTCTCTCCGCTTGTTATCTAAAGTACCTTGTTTTCATAATTATAATCTACTACAGCGGATGAATAGCGTAGTCACAAAGCCAGACGCCACCAAACGTCGTTATGAAATACTTCATTTCTTTGCCATTGATTTATAGCTGACTTTCATCTAACCTAGTGGCGTCCAAGCATGATGAACGCTTATTCCCTGACGACTTCGTTTTGAGGCCAAAATCAGAACCTTCATAGAAAACGAGTATTAGATCATGGAGTACTTGATCACTCTTAACAATAATAGCTATCATTCAAATACCAAATATACTCGTATATGTGGCTGGTTCGGGGCGCATAAGAAATTTACACATATACTGCACATACGAAAATACTGCTCTCAGAGGAAAGCCTATTGCTGCACAGTTATGCGTTTAGCGTTCTGAGGAGTGTGTACATGGATGATATTCATATCTCTTACTGTAACCCCATTGCTTATGAAAGTGGGGTTTATATGCTTACGTGGCGGAAACCTCAACAGTAACAGGTCACGACTAACGGTAAGTACGCTGATTTGGAAGCCAGTGTTCTAGATGTGTAGGAAAGCGGTATAACGGTTTTGCTGTGAAACGTATCGTATATAGTTTATTGTGTTGAAATACAGAATTGAAACTGGCATCTTTTTCTCAAACTCAGGAGATCAAATTGATCACTGAGAGATAGTCCCCGTAGGGGGTTATTGCTATCAGTGCAACCTCGGGCGGTGCACTGTAGGCATTACTTAAGGTTCATTGCAGCGTTCCTTCGACCCCTAGCTGCAACCCCTTTCATTCCTTTTACTGTACGTCCATTCATATTATCTTTCTTCCATCGTAGTGCAACTGCGAGGTTTTCCTCCTGTTACATCTTTCAGACCTTTCTACTCCCAGTTTCCCTTTCAGCACTGAGTGACCTCATAGGTCCCATCGCTTGGCCTTTGGCATAAATTCTATATTCCACCAAGGGGTATTGCCTCTTATCGAATTCTCTGAAATGCCAAAATATTTATCGTCTTTGTATCTTCTTGTAGCGGTCCACTCGAGATGTCACAATTAAGAACAAGGTATTTCTTTCTGCATTTCTCTGTGATTAGCCTCCAGGATACTAAGCACTGCACGGACCCTAGGGAGCTGTGAATTTCGCGAGGTCATTGTGTCGACTCTTGTGTAAGGTCATTCACGTCTCAAAGAAATTTCAAGTATTGTAATTCTTCATCCGAAGATGATCTTCACCACAGTGAACTTTTGAAATGGGGCGCAGTCTCAGGAGAGACGTTGCGATATCACTGACATCGTCATTTCTTCATTATCCTCTTCCTTCTTTCCATTTTTCAAAACCGTAATCACAGCTTTTGCTTTGGGCTTCCATTTTAAATTTGGCTGAACTTTTGTGTTCTTTGGTGTTTGTTCTTAAGGTAGTGATGGCTCTGAGACAAGTAGAATTCACAATTTTGATAATTTTTTAGCATAAGGGATTAAAAAGAAAATGTATCTCAAAGGTACTTCATGGCTGGTTTTGGATAGACTCTGTTCAATCAATATTTACCGGTCTACTTTTCCATATGCATTTTACATTAAGCCTCATCCTATTGCATCTGGTGTGTAACTCTCACTGAAAAAGCCTTAGCGTGGTGATGAGAGCTCTATGGGTTTATAGAAGGATAAATAGATTTACCAAGTTTCCCTGGGTTTACGTTCCCTCCTTGACATCTAATGGCAGAAATTCATACCTAAAGATAGAAAATAATGGTCACAATCTATTAATGGTGAAACAGCATAACGTAAGTATGTATGAATGTTTGTTATGTGTATGTATACATGTGTGTATGTGTGTGTGTGTGTATAACTGAATCACGAAAATATGGAGCGTGATGAATATATAAATAAAGACAAAATCCACGATGGAAAGAGAAACAATGGAGTGCAGCAAGGCCTTTCGACTTATAGTCCTTTAAGTAAAGGACTATAAGTCGAAAGGCCTTGCAGCACTCCACTGTTTCTCTTTCCTTCATGTGTCTATGTATGTGTGTATGAGCCAGCTCTAAGTAAAATTATTCCCTACATACGCCCACAGAATACATTTATGTGATTTAAAATGATGATTACAAAAGCACTGAAAAGTACATAGGTATATGTATCATTGTTCATAACTAAAACTCTTTTGTTTTATTAAATTTCAAAGATTTTTACTTGATTTTTAAGAACGTTTATTTTTTATCTTGAAAGACACGTGCCGGTCATTTCTCTCGCATCAGCTGCACATGAAATCGCTTTACCCCGACTTTATTTTAAAGAAGATTTTTGTTTTTATTTTTCTTTTTTCTTTAGTGTCGACAGAATTTTACGTTGGAATTGGAAACAGCTTCCTTCTTTCTTTCTCGTTAAATTAATCCAGTTATTTCGAATATTTCAATGCAAGACTCTCACCCACTCAGTGTTGAAGTTTGCTCTTTTGAGTTACATATTCGACTGTTACCGCTGTCAGCTAAGTTGGAAGAAGGGTATGTTTCCACCAGTGCCTGTATGTGGCTGTATGTTTGTCTGTCTGTGATTTAGTGTTAGTAGGATACCTCAAGAACGGATGAACAGGTCTCGGTGACCGTGGGTGGTTGGGGAGGTAAAATGTTTGAGGGTAACTCTGACCAGATGATTGAATTTTGGTTGGCGAGAGTTGACGAAGTGTAGGAATGGGGACAACCTCGTCCAATTTTTATTCAAACTTTTACTATATTTAAGTAAAAAAAAAACTGAGTTTTGCTAGAAATTTGATAACGGGGACTTGTAATGTCACAGTTGACACATTCATCTCGTTGCTGGGCGGCGAGATATGCCCTCACACTATTAGAAAAGTTCTGTCTTGAACACGATGGAGAATTTTAACTTAATTACATTTTCTAGTTATATAGGATGCTTGTTTAATTAATATCTCTTATTACATAGGGAGTTTGCCTATTTATAGCTAGTATTATTGTTGAGGATGTTTATTTACGTATTTGTATTTTATTACTTGTCCTAGTCTGTAAATAAAATGAATTGATTCATATTACATCCCTGAGTAGTTTAAGCCATTAACACTGAGTTTTCAAAACTTTGCTATTCTTAATATACGTCACTGTAATGTTAACTGAAACTCCCGTTAAAACTTCCACATAAAATATCTCATATGAGCGAACTGTTTTTTTTTTTTTTTCACGATTCTCGGTCTCTGTCTTACCAAGAGGCTAGACATTTTTCACTGTTTCTAAGGGTCGTTAAAAGTAGATTCTGTTATCGGTCAGAATACGCCCTGATTACTCGACCCTTATCGTAATCCGAGTTGTAAAGTTATATACTGAATGAATCGGTTGATCCTGTGCTCTTTAAAACATGATAACAACCTGTTTATTGACGGTGTGGTTTATGTCTGAGCAATGACAACAAGTGTTATTTAAGAATCGGCAGCATGATAAATGATAAAGAGGAGGGTATAGAGCGTAAAGTTGGTCCACAATGGAAAATCCCAGTTTTTTAGATATGAGATCAACCGGTAAATTGTCATACCTTCAAACGGTAACGAAACATGCAACGGACCTCAGAAGTCCAATGTTACGTAGGTAACGTTACCTTGAATTCCGGAAGCCAGCGGGGAAAGAAAACAGGAACCTGGACGAATAACGAAGTAATGTGCCGAAGTTATCGGTGCGTTTTCCTCCAACTCCCTCGCAACAACATTTCCTTCGATTTCCCGAGGACGTTTTAAGGAATTTCAGGAGCCACCTTCCACGCGGCTTTATATCACACAACGAATAGTCTCCAGATACCGTATAATGACCGAGACGGCGCTACTTCTAAATTACTTTAACGTTCGTAACTGCTATCGACAGCTGAGGAGCGAGAAAAGGTGAACAGTCGTCACCGCAGCTACTATGTACTGGAGACAGAATGCATTAATCCAACGTCACATACTCAACAGGGTGTGTTGCAAATACATACGTGTTCACACATTTATGAGATAAGGATCAAATCACAAACATCAGAGAATATAATACGTATCTTTTTATGCGATTTGATGCTAAAGGATAATGTACAAAGATCTTTTATCCGTATTTTAATCTAGGTTTAATATATTTTGTTTGAGGAAACAGGCATCTCTCCTGCTACTATAGCTCATCTTAACGATTTGCTTTGTCAGTCTCTAATCATGTTTCGTCCTTTTCTCGGCTTAATTTTTACGTTTACTTCAGTTCTTTTTTAATACGTTAATTCAGCTTCATATGTACTGTACTTCCTTTTGGAGCAAATACTGTTCCTATTTCCCAGTTTGATATTTGTTTAAAGTCTGCTATCTTTGATGACGTACACTCAACCTTAACAGGTATCTGAGCATTTGAGCAATAAGAAATTATTATCACTTCGGACTGTTCTTGATCGTTACCAAGGCTTCCTCTGAAAAACTTAGAGACGCTCTTTTAGTTGGGTTTTGACGCATTCCTTCTCAGCTGTGTTTAAAAGTTATCCGCCGTTGTCCTGGCAACGTGTATTCCCTGTTTACAGCTCTCTCTCTCTCTCTCCTTTTTTCATTGAGACCTGTATCAGCAGATATTAACCTAATCAGTATCCGCTGTCAATCTTCAGTCTATAATACTCGAAGTATCTGCTGAAACTTACTTCCCTTCTGTAAGCAAGTCAGGATTAGTTGCAAAAGACTCTGCATTAGTACTTTGACATAAGACTTCAAATTTGCAATGTACTGAATTTTGTTTTTCAGCAGACAGTTTCTCTTCTAAAAGTCAGAATTTTTTAGTATCCTTTACACCTAAATGCCCGTGTTTTGAAATTCCGTTCATTATAATTAGCACCTAAAGTCGATTAACACCTGAACGGGAAAAAATTCTAGGATTATTTTAGTATTTTAGATTGGCTTGGCATCAATATAAAACATATCTCTCCTTAGCATCACGAATGAAAACTAACAAATTCGATTCTTCCCGCAGCAAACACCTTCCCGAAAACAGTAAGCTCCAACGGAGTGATAAGATAGCTGTTTACCTTCCTCGCCTACAATACGAACCGAACTCCAACCGAACCGGAATCGATTTTGCCGAACTTGCCAGAAATAAAGATTAATTTCGGCGCGACAGATCTGGAACTCTGCTGAAGTTGAAATTAATATCTCCTGACCATTGTGACGTATTTCAGAGTTTGGTGAAGGATAGAGAGAGAGAGAGAGAGAGAGAGAGAGAGAGAGAGAGAGAGAGAGAGAGAGAGATTTCCGTAGCTGTTTTTTACTGAAGCAGTCACTCTTGTACTTACAAATTCTAATGCAAGCTTCATTTATATCCTTAAGACTTTTTACCACTTGCATCTATTTATCTTGTGTAACATACATCCTCAATGCCCTCCCCATAGCTTCTCTGTCAGTTCTGTCATAAGCTTTTTTTGGACCATGACAACCATAAAATACAGCTTTGCTTTCAACATCTCACATATCTACTTCATAACACAACACTTGATCTTCTTTGTCTAAACCTATGAATCCTTCTGTAATGTCCCAATTTCTCAGAATTCTACCATACATCCTCTTAGTATGGTAAGCAACCGTAGGCACCTGCAATTCCTACACTCCTCACTTTTGCCTATATACAAATTAACAATTCCTTTCACCCAGTGTTTCTGAACCTTTCCTTAATCCAGACGTACCTTACTCACCCTGGTCACACTTTCACAGTTTTCAACCTCTGCAGTCACATCAACTCTCACATCATTCAACTCTGCCTCTCCTCTATCTTTTACATTCAGACAGCATCTCTCCCTTTACATTTTTCATTCTGATATCCATTGGCTCTTTACACTTTCCACATTACAGTACTTCTACGTAGAACAACCTCTTATTCTCTTCCTTGATCACCTTCTTTATCAAATTCCCTCCTCTCTCTCCTTCACCCTCCTCTTGATCTCATCCCTCCCCTTTTTAAAAAGTGCACCACAAATAATCGCTGTTTTTTCCTTCGCTAAACTTGTCATTTCCTCATCTCGCCGCTCACTGTTTTTATTCCCTCCTCCCGCAGATACTGAAAATCATCGTTGTTGCAGGACGAAGTTATTGAAGTTTTCTCATTTTCCAATAGGGTTTCTTTCCATCAGGTGGCAGGGATGATTTGTTTGTTTGTTTTTTCCAGCTCCAGGGAAGGTATGCTCAATTGATAAATCAACGGCTTCGTCTGTTATGTCATTGAGTACAAACTAACTTGTCAGTGATTGTTCACAATAGAATTGTTGAAGATGGTGAGTTCTGAAAACATATGACCGAAAACGTAGCTTATTAAACTGACACGATTTCTGTGTGTGTGTGTGTGTGTGTGTGTTTGTGTGTGTTGGCTGTTATTGTTGTAGCTTGATGGACTGCTGTTGCTAGCTTATATCTGTGTTTGGAGATAACAAAGTGTAACTGGAGCATATGTATAAATGAATTAGTTGCTTTTGTAAAGAAATTGATACAGACACTGAGTATACATTATAGATATTATATATATATATATATATATATATATATATATATATATATATATATATATATATATATATATATATATACATACATAAAATATATATATATGTATATACTGTAAATATACATAAAAATATATATATATAATATATATATATATATATATATATATATATATATATGTATATACTGTATATATATCAAAGTCACTATCTCTCGTTGTTTCTAACCCAGGCCATTGTTCGAATACTGGCCAGGTTAGCTCTTTTCAGTTATAATACCCCTTGGGTATAAATTATTCGCAAGGTGTAGTTAATTTTATATTAAAGGATATTTATGGCTTATTTGTTAATATAAGAAAGGAGCGTGAATAAGTGACAAAATTCATATATATATATATACAGTATATATATATATATATATATATATATATATATATATATATATATATATATATATATATACATATATATATATATATATATATGTGTGTGTGTGTGTGTGTGTGTGTGTGTGTGTGTGTGTGTATATACATATATATGTATATATAATTGCCCCATGCAATTAGCTTCATAAAACTAAGTTATTCAATGTGTGTTCACGTAGCATTAAAGAGAAAAATACGACAATGTTTACAGTTGATATCCCCGAATACATGTGGCTTATTTACAATCCAACATACACCCCATACCTAAGATATTCTACAGCATTCTTGTAACCTGATATCATCTTGCAGAAGCAAAGTCTACAAAAACACAGTTTGTTTTCTTCATCAGAATCATTTAGAATATGACTTGACCTGATGATATCTTTTAAAGTTCTGTCAAAATGTGACCTTGATATTTCTCTTTGACTCTGTCTCTTGTAGGAACTCATTCTTTTTCAATCTTTTTAATGCCTTAAAGATAAATTTCAGCTTTTTTGTAATTACACAAGCCTTGCGAATATTTTTATCATGACTCCAATGGAAATGTAAAGTTTTTCACAAGTGATGCCTCAGTAGAGATTTAGTAAAATAATCATATATAAAAACTTCTCTTATATTAAATATCTCTAGATTCATAATAATATAAATTTTTAGTTCTTTTATCTCTAGTTCCTTTCGTTCTTGAACTTACTATTTTTCTATTCTTATTCATTTCGGCCAAAAGTACGATCACGCTCTATTTTTACATTTGAGCGTGATCTGAAAATCCTGGAATATTTGTTTTTCTCCTGGAAGGAAATTCCTCCCAAGCCAAGCGTCTGCGCCATTTCGGACTTTCTCATTTCCCCTTCAGTCACTCTGAAAGGGCGGGAAATGCAATCTCAGATAACCTTATTTTTGGCATTTACCTGAGGAGAGCTTCTCTCTCCGGCCTCACAAGAACTCAGGCATCACTTTCGCTCCCTTTCTTGACAACACATTCAGGCTGACTACTTCTGTTTCGCGTGTGACTACGGCGTGGCTGCGTCGTTTTGCCCACTGGGCTTTCCTGCGTGGTCTGTTGGCTTTACAGACTGCGACTACGTATTTTAGAATGCTGGGCTTGTGATTTGTTACGTAACCACCCTAGTGGTCTTTTCACATGTGACTGTGGCATGACTACAAAGCCTAATAGCCATCCTAGTGGTCTTTTCACATGTGACTGTGGCATGACTACAAAGCCTAATAGCCATCCTAGTGGTCTTTTCACATGTGACTATGGCATGACTACAAAGCCTAATAGCCATCCTAGTGGTCTTTTCACATGTGACTATGGCATGACTACAAAGCCTAATAGCCATCCTAGTGGTCTTTTTGTCACATGTAGCCACTAGTGGCATGTGATGGCATGACCACAAAGCCTAATAGCCATCCTAGTGGTCTTGTCACATGTGACTGTGGCATGACTACAAAGCCTAATAGCCATCCTAGTGGTCTTGTCACATGTGACTGTGGCATGACTACAAAGCCTCATTGCATTGCCGCCATTCTAGTGGTCTTTTCACATGTGAGTATGGCATGACTACAAAGCCTAATTGCCATCCTAGTGGTCTTTTCACATGTGACTCTGGCATGACTACAAAGCCTCATTGCATTGCCATCCTAGTGGTCTTTTCACATGTGACTATGGCATGACTACAAAGCCTCATTGCATTGCCATCCTAGTGGTCTTTTCACATGTGACATGGCATGATTACAAAGCCTAATCGCCATCCTAGAGGTCTTTTCACAAACCATGACTCAAAACCTAATCGCCATCCTAGTGGTCTTTTCACATGTGACTCTGGCATGACTGCAAAGCCTCATTGCATTGCCATCCTAGTGGTCTTTTCACATGTGACATGGCATGACTACAAAGCCTCATTGCCATCCTAGAGTTCTTTCACATGTGACTACAGCGTAACTGCAAACCTTAATCGCCATCCTAGTGGTCTTTTACATGTGAATACGGCATGGCTACAAAGCCTATTTGCCATCCTAGGGGTCTTTCACACGTGACACCGGCATGACCACAAAGCCTAATCGACATCTTAGTGTTCTCTCTCATATGATTATAGCACGACAAAAGCCTAATCGCTCTTGTGAGTACAATTTACGAGGCCAAACCAACTGTCTTTCGCTTCTGACTACGCCTCGACAACGATGCCAAAGTATTGGTCCAGCTCTTGCGACTCTTGTCTAATTCGCCGTGGATGCCACATGATGGACGACAGCTCAATCACCTAACAGAGAAGAGCTTCTGAGAAAACGCAAAAGAATCCGGCATTCGGATAAACTACAAACACTTCACAACGAGAATCAAAAAATGGTAATGATCACGATCGTTTATATGACCCAACAAAGAAAAAGAACGTTTGGATTTTCAATAACTTACAAGAAATATCGTATCCGGTCTCCTTATGAAAAGAAAGAAGTAAAAGAGAGAGAGAGAGAGAGAGAGAGAGAGAGAGAGAGAGAGAGAGAGAGAGAGAGAGAGAGAGAGAGAGAGCAGACGAAGAGAAAGACTCCTTTGAACTCCCGAGTCCCAACTGTCATTGGCCGGAACGTTGAACTTTCTCTTTTTAAATGCCTTAGCAGAGAGAGAGAGAGAGAGAGAGAGAGAGAGATTTACGTTATCGGTGTCCTCCTTTAATGTATTTATGGCTGTATCAAGAGCGATAAAACTTCCAGTTTTTTAAAGTCTTTTATTTTTCAGATGATTTATGAGACTTCTTATCGGTGAGATTTGATGTGCTGTGTGTGTGTGCGATTGAGCCAGACATTGAACTTGTAAGCTCTGAGAAAGTACTTTTTTGTGTCTGTTTAACTTCTTGTTTCTTATCTTGATAAGGAGACAAACAAAATTATCATTTAATAGAGTTAGTAATGTGAAATACATAATATGTCTTTGAAGTATACTTTACTTTTTCTCTTTTGCATGGGAGTCAGTTTGAAAAATATTGCTTAATAAAAATAAGTATTTTTTTTTTCTAATTTGTAGCAGCGCTGTCTGTCTAGATTCCGTTCGCTAAGGATGAGAAATTTCGAATTATAAAAGAGAGAGAGAGAGAGAGAGAGAGAGAGAGAGAGAGAGAGAGAGAGAGAGAGAGAGAGAGAGAGAGAGGAAATAACGGAAGAAATGGAAAATAGTTAGAGAAATCAAAGTGAGTCAGAGATTACGAAAACGTCATTGAGAGAGATTCTGGAGAAATCAGTGTGGGTGCGAGATTTTTTCTTTTTTAAATGAAAGAAAGAGAGATTTTGAATAAATCAGCTTTCGGGGGATTATAACGGGATATGATTGACTGAAAGGGAGATTTTGAAAGAAAAAGTAAAATAAAAATATAAGAAAGTCAGTTTGGGGAAAGATTTCAGAAAAATTTGCAAGAGAGAGAAAGAGAGGCTGTGGAAACATTATGTGGTAAGAGATTTTGGAAAACTTAGTGAGATAGAGATCATTCAATAAAATCCGTGCGGTTGAGATACTACTGAATACATATTTAATGAGAGAAATTACGTAAAAATGTGTATTGAAAAAAATTAGTGAGAGCAAGACGAAGAGAGAGATTGTGGAGAGATTACTGAATAGTTAAAGAGAGATTATGTAAAAATGTTTATTGGAAAAATTAGTTAGAGAAAACAGAGTTTATGGAAAAGTAGGGCTGGGGAGACATGTCGGAAACTTAGTGACACCTTATAGAAAAATAAGCGTTTAGAGATATTTTTGGAATTCTCGTGAAAAAGAGACATTGTGGAAAAATCGCTGTGGAGGATTTAGAAAACTTAGTGGGAGACAGATCGTGGAAAACTCAGGACGGGTGAGACCTTAGACAGCTTACTGATAGAAAATCAGCGTGGGAGGGGTTCTGGAAAAATCAGTGAGGAATAGTTTGCCGAATGAAGGATGGATTTTGAAAAATGAGTGCAGAGAATGATTTCTGAAAAGTTAGAGAGAGAGAGAGAGAGAGAGAGAGAGAGAGAGAGAGAGAGAGAGAGAGAGAGAGAGAGAGAGTGTGTTTATTGGAAATTGTGGAAAAATCAGTCTCAGAGATATTTTGGGACACTTTGTGAGAGAGATAGAGATTTTTTAAAAAACCTGTTTGCGTGAAAGATTTAACAAAAATAATAGAGAGAGAGAGAGAGAGAGAGAGAGAGAGAGAGAGAGAGAGAGAGAGAGAGAGAGAGAGAGAGAGGAGGGGGGGTTACTGGAAAGTTAGTGAAATCGTGGGAAACTCAGTATTTGGGAGATGTTTTGGAAAGCAGAGTGAGAGATATAGAGATTTTTGAAGAGCATTTGTGCGTGTGAGAGTTCAAAAAAATAGTTGACAGGAAAAGAGATTAAAAAATTATAGAAAAAGATTTCGGAAAACTGAATGAGAAAGAGATTGTCGAGAAATCAGTGCGAGACAGAGATACTGCGGATAAATTAGCGTGGGAAAGAAATCTGAGAAAACGCGGAAATTGTAACAGAAATTATGGAACACTAAAAGAGATTTTGGAAAAGACCGTATGAGAGATTTAAATGGTCTCTGAGGAAGAAACGTATTTCATGAAAGTCACTGAGAGAGAGACAGAGAGAGAAAAAGTGGGGCCGCCAGGAAAGAGAGAGAGAGAGAGAGAGAGAGAGAGGGATTTCAGAAAAAGCATTCCTGAAAAGACTACCAGACGAAAATGTTATCCTATTTATTTGTAAGTTCGTCACGACCATTAAGGGAAATTAAATTTTCGACCTTAGGTGCATTTAGGAAATCAACAGGAGAGAAACTACGTCGCTTCTCTTAACACTTTCGCTTTATCTACGCCTCTTTTGGCCTCTCTCTCTCTCTCTCTCTCTCTCTCTCTCTCTCTCTCTCTCTCTCTTATTTATTTTCCGTGAGAGTAAAGGGCTGAGATTTTATCTGGGGAATGTGCTCGTTCCTCTCGACGCTTCTGCGCTCAGGAATTCTTTGGTTTATCATGTTTTGGTTTCGGTGTTTTTCTTCGATTGCGTTACTTGTCATTTTGCGTGATTGTTTTGTTCAGTTATCACAGCAAACGCAACCAGGTGAGAGGAGGAGATTGATAGCCCAAAGTAAAATGAATTGGTGTACGAGGAGGTGTTTTACTTGATCTTCTCACTCTCTTAGATGTATCGTCACTGCCAGTCAGGAAAAGTTAAATAAAACCGATGCAGAGTAGACAAGCAAGCTCAGTTGAGATCTCTACGCAAGAAGAGCATTTCACAGATATTATAAATGCAAGTTACCTTCGTGTTCACTCGCCTTGAATTACCACAGACCCATTAGGATGTGTCGTTGCGACGTAGATCTTGCCTCCCCGTGGCCTGTGACTGAGACATGAACACTATAACGAATTAATAAAAAGGTTCATATATTTTTCTGCCAAAGTTAGGGTAAGGCATTTATGTATAGGATTAATGTATACGCAAAAGGTCTTCTTGTATCGAGACAACCAGAAAAGGTTTATATATTTTTCTAATTTTGAAAAAAATTATCTTGATGTAGCGAAACAGTCTGCCTAAGATTGAAAAGAGTAATGTATTAACGTATTAAGTCTACTTGTGTCGAAACACGTCAACGAAATGATTTATTGTAATAACTCCAGCACACTTCTTGTGTATTACAGCAAAGAAGAAGGACGGCTAAGTTTATTATAATCCAACACTGTTTTGAGATTTATTTATTAATTTTTTTTTTATGAGTGGTAATGCCCCTGAACTGAAAGGAGCCACTGCCTCAGCGTCTCTCCTGAAGTTTACTCTTGTATCATTCAGCTCCGGGAACCAACGAAGACTTAAATAGTTATTTCAGTTATGTAATGTTACGATCTCAAATTTTAGCGATCCCTTATGGTGAAAATAACGCTTGAAAGTTCTGAATACATGATGCTGTCACTTGGTAATGATAATAATCCTATGATAAAGAGGGCATGAATTTCCCAATCCATTTCTTGTTCACGCGGCAAGCTGTTATCGATACAACTCTCTACAAACCTGTCTTTTTCTTCCTTTTTTTTCTTTTCTTTTGTTTTCCGATGGCTTCGCTTTGTTTTGACGTGAGATTAAACTGCAGTGAGTTCAGAAATCATTACAGCTTCGCCTAGCAAACATTTTCTTTGAAATGGTGTTATACCACACTTCTTCAACATACAAACTATTAACGTAATATTTTTTTTTTCACTCAAACGTTAACATTTGTTAGAGCCGTCCTAATCACTTTGTAACGAGGTGATAACATTTTCTGTCACAGTCTCCTACGCCTGGCGTACAATTAATGAGTCCCAATGTCCGACCTTGCAACCTCTGCAGCTTATTATTCATTTGAAGGATTCAGAACCGGTAGGTTATTCACTCCACTTGCACCCTTGCAGTGACTTCACTTTGTGACATTGCATTCACGCGTTGGAGGAGTCGCTGTGTCTAATGTATTCTAATTTTGTTACTTATGCCTGTCAGGTGGGGCGTTATAAAATGCTGGACACTTGCTCCTCTTATCAGTTCCGCAATGGCGTCGCTTGAATGGTGCAACAATATCACATATTGATTAGGTTATGAATTTGTAGCTTAGTCTGTTACACGGATCAGTCAGTTGCCTTTCAAATTGAAGGCCATACAGCACTAAGAGTTATGGGCTAGTCAAAGTAAGGATTTCTAAATATATTCTCTCTCTCTCTCTCTCTCTCTCTCTCTCTCTCTCTCTCTCTCTCTCTCTCTCTCTCTCTCTCTTTATACACACACACACACACACACACACACACACACATATATATATATATATATATATATATATATATATATATATATATATATATATATATATATATATATATATATATATATATATATATATATATATATATATATATATATATATATATATATATATATACAGTATATACTATATATATATGTGTGTACATGTTACATGTGTGTATATATATTTATATTATATATATGCATATTATATATACACACACACACACACATATATATATATATATATATATATATATATATATTATATAAATTTATATATATGTATATGTGTATATATAGATAGATATATATACATATTCACTAATATTAAGGTATAAATGTCGAGTAATAACGATTTCTCAGTGTATAGTGAGTTCGAAATTAAACGATATTTGTTGCTTGACACTTGTGAAATGTATATATGTATATGTATATATATATATATATATATATGTGTGTGTGTGTGTGTGTGTGTGTCATACCGATGTAAACGAAATACCAAACGTTTCTCTATTATATTACTGACATAACAGTACATGTAATCTGAACGACAGAAAGGTAACATTTCATAATTGTCGTAATTTGCTGAAAATATTTTCAGCCACACATAAGTATTTTTAGACCAAAAGGGACAGGTCTTTGTAGAGCTTCTTAACCCTGTTTCTCAGAGCCTTCAAGGTCTGAACGATCATTAGTTCGTGCAGTTGTTATTGTTATCCCTCCGTTGGCTAGTTTGTCAGGTAATCTGGAGAGAGAGAGAGAGAGAGAGAGAGAGCAGGAAGGGTAGCGATAATTGCTTTTGTTTCACATTATCTTTGAGAACACAATCAGGCAAGTAGGTAAATACTTCTGAGAGAGAGAGAGAGAGAGAGAGAGAGAGAGAGAGAGAGAGAGAGAGAGAGAGGCAGGTAATTGCTTGCTTTTGTTCCATTATTTTTGAGAACACTATCAGGCAAGTAGGTAAATACCGGAGATTGACATATGATTTTGTTCCATTATTTTGAGAACAACTATCAGGCATGATTTTGTTCTATTATCTTTGTAAATACATATGATTTTGTTCTATTATCTTTGTGACCACAATCAGGAGAGAGAGAGAGAGAGAGAGAGAGAGAGAGAGAGAGAGAGAGAGAGAGAGAGAGAGAGAAAGGGGGGCGGAGATCGACATATGATTTTGTTCTATTATCTTTGTGACCACAATCAGGCGAGAAGTTATATATTCTTAGAGAGAGAGAGAGAGAGAGAGAGAGAGAGAGAGAGAGAGAGAGAGATGATTTTGTTCTATTATCTTTGTGACCACAATCAGGCGAGAAGATTCTTAGAGAGAGAGAGAGAGAGAGAGAGAGAGAGAGAGAGAGAGAGAGAGAGAGCCAACCGATTATGTAAAATACCATCTGATTCAAAGAACTTTTCCTCAGTCATAAAAAGTTCTTGTCTGTAAATCCAGTTAAGGGAAGCCCCAGGCAGAAGCACGCCAAGTGACCTAAAAAGCAAACACATTAAACGCTTTTTATGCGCAAAAGTTTGCTTTCAGCAACCCCCTTTTGTCCTAGAAACTTGTCCCCCGGTACTTTATGTCCTTCGTCTTCTGCTATTTTTAATTTTGAATGTCCTTTTCTTCGTCTAGATGGCGCTCCTTGTACTCTCAAAATGTAACGGACATTAAGTAAAAGTTTCATTTAACCACAATTTAAATATAATGTAAGTGTTTAGATGTTACATCTGACTAACGTCTCTTCAACCCATTCTAATGAAAAATAAACACTTTTTGTGGTTTTCTTATTGTAATCAAATAATGTAACTGACTTTCTAAGTACACTCTTCTTCTAACCTTGATCGAAGTGCTTAGGTATTATATCTGACTAACGTCTCTTCAGCTAATTCTAATAAAAAATAAATACTCTTTGAGGTTCTCTTATTGTAATCAAATAATGTAACAGACTTTAAAGTGTAGTGTACTCTTCTTCTAACCGTGATCGAAGTGTTTAGGTATTACATCTGACTAACGCCTCTTCAGCTCATTCTAATAAAAAAAAAAAGCAATCTCTGAGTCTCTCTTATTGTAATTAGCACTGCCCATCACTCGCTCCGTCTTCCTGACAGCCCTCGGCACTCATTTTGCATAACCGGTTCGCTGAATTAACTGGCGCATCCTGGCGCCCTATTTGTACGACTGGCACTCCTAGACGCGCGGGCTTGGCCTCTTACTGGCACTATTCTTGTTTACTCCTTGGCCTTCTCATAATTCACTCGGCGCTTTCTCGGCCACTCTCCTCATTAGACTGAAACTCTCATTTAATACTCTTGTTCTTAGTTTTATTGTCTTTAACAGTTTCCCTTGGTTTGGTTTAGAATGTTTTCGGCTGATACCTGCATGAGACAAAAATACCGCACTGTAAGAAATTAGAATGAATTTAATATATATATATATATATATATATATATATATATATATATATATATATATATATATATATATATATATATATATATATATATATATATATATATACATATATATATATATATATATATATATATATTATTGTTTATATATGTATATGTATGTGTAAATATATGTATATGTGTATGTATAATGAATTTAATATATATATATATATATATATATATATATATATATATATATATATATATATATATATATATATATATATATATATATATATATTATATATATATATACATATATATATATATATATATATATATTATTATTATATGTATATGTATGTGTAAATATATGTATATATATATATATATATATATATATATATATATATATATATATATATATATATATATATATATATATATTATATATATATATATATATATATATATATATATATATATATATGTATGTATATATATATATATATATATATATATATATATATATATATATATATATATATATATATATTTTATCTATTGTGATTTTATCTTTTCTTTTAGATGACGCCACTATTTCATAAAAAAAAGCAATCAAAGCATATTCTCTTTATTTTTTGTAAGTTATGTCATCTTTTATTTCCTGCCATCAGCAATTACTTCTGCTTTCCGCACATCTCCTGGTGATGCATGAAATCTTTCCCGTTAAACTCGGTGCAGAGTTAAAACTAAATGTACATCCTCATGAACAATCCTTCCTTGTCATTCGAGTTTCTTAAACATCATTTGTATATAAGACTTACACCGACTATGAAAACATACTTTTGACTTATACACATTTTTAAATTATCACGATCACAAATATTACACATTTGTAAAATATAACGCTCACACATATTACACATTTTTTAAAATATCACATTCACATATATAACCATACAATTCCACGTCAAAAACTCACAGCCTCTATGTAAACTGTCACTGCTACCCATTTTCAAAAACTCACACGCACATTTGAGAAACATGGTCATGCAGTAAAATAAAAACTTGCATTCTCCTCTCCCACCCCCCTCCCTACACCCCCACCCCAACAAAAAGAGTGAGAGAGAGAGAGAGAGAGAGAGAGAGAGAGAGAGAGAGAGAGAGAGAAGAGAGAAAACCGAGAAATGAGAGGGAGAAATGTTTTGCACATGGGCAGCAGAGCCTCCTCCCCAGAGCAGGCGGTGTGTGACAGCTGAAAAAAAGAGCTGGATCGCATGCAATCCTCCCCTAATCCGAAGTAACTCGGTGATAAATGTCGATCTTATTGCAGACTTTCCTTCTATTAAAGCGGCTCATCGCGTTTAGGAAAAATAGGAGAAGCTCCCGGAGGAGGAGGAGTAGGAGGAGGAAGCAGAGGAAGGGAAGGAAGGGGAAGGGGAGAGAGGGAGTGGAGGAAAACAAATGGAGACGGGAGGAGGAGTGGTAGGAGGAGGAGGAGGTGGAGGAGGTGGTTATTGTATTTACGCTACTGATGGCTGTTTGTTTTGTCTACTGTGTGTGTACCCCGGAACGCCATTACTTCTAAATTACTTCTTTTGTTTCTTTACGCAGCGTTTGATCATTAAATACGACCGCGAAGGGAACTGTGGCGATGTCCGCAGAGAGAGAGAGAGAGAGAGAGAGAGAGAGAAAAGCATTTGATATAAATGAGGACAGACATGATTTCACAGAGAGGCAAATCTAGTGTTTATTAAAGTATTGTTTTCAATTCACTGACTGTAAACAAGTGGTCATTTTTGCTTTTAAAAGAGAGAGAGAGAGAGAGAGAGAGAGAGAGAGAGAGAGAGAGAGAGAGAGAGAGAGGGCCCTGAACGGACTTCCTAAAGCAGTGTTGACGCAGGATGATCTTAAATGTTAGTGTAATGTTAATAATGTTGGGGCGTGAATGTATTAAAGGTTTCTGGCGCGTTGGAAATACAAGGGAACAAGGCTTCTCGTCTGCCGTGTTTGTTTAGGTAAATACCATTTAATCCGCATTCCCCTCGCTGCATGCAATCATTGCTTGGGCTAATGCTTCCTTGCTTTGTTTTTGTTGAGTATTTGTTAGAAGATGTTAATTTCAGGGCCACAGATTTACTGTGAAGAGGAACAACAAAGCACTCCCTGGACTCATTTTATGTATATGTATGTGCGTATATATATACATATATGCATATACGTATACATATATAAATATATTTATTTATTTATTTACTAAAAAGCAATGTCTTGAATAATTTATATATATATATATATATATATATATATATATATATATATATATATATATATATACATATACACACACATATATATATATGTATATATATATACGGTAACTAAAACAATTAATTATCAACTCTGTTATAAACAGACTGGATCTACAGGAAAACCTGCCACTGCTGAGTTAGTACTGAAGAAGTAAGTGCCGAAAGCTTTGGACACAAGTCCATAAAAAAATCTATGATGGAACAGTGCCTTAAAAAAAGTATACCTTAGTTTAACCAGACCACTGAACTGATTAACAGCTCTCGTAGGGCTGTTCCGAAGGATTAGACTTAGTTTGCGTGGCTAAGAACCAATTAGTTACCTAACAGTGCCTACTGAATGTCAGTGAACAGACTGGCTAATTTTATTAACTTTTATGTCTCATTGGTTTCAGGCTTCGATATTTCATTCTTGAATTAATTCCTATCTCGCAACCTCTCTTTGTAGTTTTTTTTATTGGGATAATTAATTTTCTCTTGCTAGAAAGTTCTAACCTTGATTCATATGCTTGTCTTTAAAGATTGATCCGAACAAACTTAGCCTATTCTCAGCTTCTGTTTGTGGAGGAAGTTCCTACCCCATTCTTTTTCAGTACCCTTGAGGAACAGTGGATATCAATGTTAAACAAATATGCTGAGATCACTTTCCTTTTCGTGGTTCGACCTCAGGTTCAGTCACTGTTGACGCAGCAGTAATAGCAACCAAACTATGTTTACTATGTTCCAGCATCGTTCCCGACTTAGTGCCCATCAACCCACCTGGCTGTAAATAAGTACCGGCACTTGGCCCCCCATAAGAGGGTAATTGCCGTCAGTGAACCTCATGCGGTGCGCTGTAGGCATTACTTAAGGTTCTTTGCACCGTCCCTTTGGCCCCGAGCTGAAATCCCTCTCAATCTTTTTACTGTACCTCCGTTCGTATTCTCTCTCTTTTACCTTACTTTCCACTCTCCCCTAACAATTTATTCATAGTGCAACTGCAAGGTTTTCGCCCCTGCAACACCTTTCAATCCTTTTTACTCAAAGACTTGCTGAGAAACTGGCAATCATCGAAATATATCATGTGAAAATGTGAGAGATCTTGAAGCCAATATTGGGCAGACTCATGTGACACTGACATCCGAGTGAGAAAAAAAAAAAGTTTCCATTATGATAATAATTGCTAACAGGTCCTGGCACCTGCTTTTTGATGGGATCAAAACCCTTGAGACGCGCAACTTATTTGCTCATTTTATTATTAATTGAGTTAGCATTCTTAAGTATCAGATGAAAAATTGATTTACAATATCATTTGTACTGGCGAGAGAGCATTCTGAGAAAGTATCCTGGAACCCGACAATGGTTAGGCACTTGCCTGACGCTAACTTCTGTGCAAGAGGAAATATCATAACTTCTTAGATAAGAGTTCAAACCACTCAGGAGCTGTACATTATTCTCTCATTAATTGCCAAATACGCACACACACATACACACATATATACGTATATATGTATAAATATAATTATATATATACACATATATACATATATATATACATATATATATATATATATATATATATATATATATATATATATATATATATATATATATATGTATATCACATTCGAATAACTTGCTGGAAGTTAAGAAGATTAACAACTTCCGGCGTCATCCCCACAAAAGGAAAAATGCGCATGAAGTATGTATAGATACACATGCCACACATACATACATAACATATACACATGTACGCATGTTTATATTTATTTATACATGCATGTATGATTGCATGAATACGTTTTTATGCATTCAAGCATATCGCGTGCTCGTCTATATGCGTGCTTGCTTCATTCACGTCTAATCAGCCTCCGGTAATCATGAATTCCATATTCCCAGGTTCTCCCATTTGCACGGTCAATAATGATTGTTCCAACTCCTGGGAACAATACCCTGTGAATTCCAAAGGAGCACGGTATTCACTACCGTGTATATACAATTACACAGTATTTATATATATATATATATATATATATAATATATATATATATATATATATATATATATATATATATATATATATATATATATATATATATATATATATATATATATATATATATATATATATATATATATATATATATATACAGTATACACACACACATTATATATTTCCTTTTTATAATATCCTACGATTTCGGTCCCTATCCATGAGAGATTTTTGATCGGAGTTTAAAGATAAATTTTTGTTTGAATTAAAAGAAAATTAGCACAACTTCGAATGGTTTGTTTATTTTGTTCTGATAATTTTACTGCTTTTTTGTCTCATACGTATAATTTTTATCCTTTATACTACACTTTCCTTAAACATTTTTCGACGAATTCATCTTAAGAGTTCCACTTTTTTTTTTTTTTTCATTCAATATTGATATTCCACATCCATTTTAATGAGTTAACCAAAATGCCGTTGTATCTTCCAGCTATGATATTCATATTCTGTTCTCCTCTCTTCTCGACCTTTTTCTGAATTCGAGCTACTTCCATTGCTTCACTTATTCTGTGATTCAGTTCTCCAATTCTACTATCATTTATTTTTCCACCATACAGGTGACGGTATTCATTGTTCCAACTTTTACATTACTTTCAGCTTTCTCTGGCTACAAGTTCTTTCTACCCATTCACCTGCCTC
This sequence comes from Macrobrachium rosenbergii, assembly GCF_040412425.1. NCBI lineage: Eukaryota > Metazoa > Arthropoda > Malacostraca > Decapoda > Palaemonidae > Macrobrachium > Macrobrachium rosenbergii. Next base: position 12,029,050 of record NC_089790.1, read on the forward strand.
TGCAACTTCTTTTCATTTTTACCGGCTGAGGTTTTATGATCTGAAAACGTGAACTACTTCACAAGCCGTTTGTAGTTCCTTCGGCTTGGTAACTACTTGTGACCTTCATTTCAGATTAATCAAAAGATTAAATGGCTGCGCAGACAAAACACATACTGATCTCGGACCCATTTTACACTAAGCTAGTCATTCGCATTGCTAGCTGTCTTAACGGAAGATCCAGTTTTATCCTAAAACTATTTCTCACAACAAATTACCGTCGATACGTTACGTCCATATGTACCTCTCTATTGCATATCTATCATCTCTGTAATAAGTTACCGTTAGATCCATGTGTGTAAATTACAGCTTTTTTTTTTTGCAGTACATTGACGTTTCACATTGCTGTTTGATAACAGACACTTGATCGAGGTCATTTCATGTCAGTTTGAACCCACGTTCCTCTACCCCTGTCAATCCTCCAGTTAACTATCTTTTTTATACTCAATCAAACCTGTACCGTAGACGTTCCCATTCTTAATATTACTTTGATCACCTTTCGATTATATAAAGGTAAACAATTTAGATCAATCTGTTCTTTCCTCTTTTTGACATATCTTACACCCCAGTCAGCCACTGCATTGCACTATCACCGCCATATTGAGCTTCTTGTATAACCCTATCACTTTTGATAGCTATTCTTTCATCCTCACTAGTCAGTTCTACATACATTTTCAATCCTACTTTAAACATTCCATTCTACATACATTTTCAGTCCTACTTTAAACATTCCATTCTACATTCATTTTCAATCCTACTTTAAACATTCCATTCTACATACATTTTCAGTCCTACTTTAAACATTCCATTCTACATATATTTTCAGTTCTACTTTAAACATTCCATCCTACATACATTTTCAGTCCTACTTTAAACATTCCATTCTACATACATTTTCAATCCTACTTCAAA
>NC_089790.1:12032500-12040000 GCF_040412425.1 Macrobrachium rosenbergii
TTCTCTCTCTTAGGCTTGTTCTTTGTCTGCGAACTTGATATAGAAACTGATCCATGATATAAAAATTCATCGACTGGGAACAGATAAACATTTTTATTTAGTAAGGACAAAGAAAAAATTATTTATTGTTCCTATTTGCTAAGGAAATGTGCTCTGGCATGTATATTTGTGTTTGAGTGTAAGTGTGGACGCGCGCGCGCCCGTAACAAATGGGAAATCATTAAAGCTAACATCTTTGATATCCGATGCTTCTTCATTTTCCAAAATTTTCAACACTCAATACTATTTATTGCATTTTTCCTGTAATTCCGTTTCCAAGTTTAAGTTATACAGTCTTATTTTTTTTTCCACCTAAGTCCGTAGCCAAATAAGCTTGTAATATATTACATTAAATTGTTGGGGCATCTTAATCATGATAGATTACATGATGTAAAAATTCTTATTTCCTACATAATCCTCTTTCGGGGAAACCGTAAGCCCACACGTGATACTTTGGGTTTTTATATTTGATGTTAAAATTAAGGATGCAAATGGAGAAATGTTATCATGAAGTCCTGGGTCGATGGAGTGAGTATTTCAAAGACTGGTACGTTGAGGATAGAATGGAGGCAGAGGTAAATGATGAATCAGTGGAAATGGTTAGTGGAAGTTTGAGAATGCTTGTGGAAGTGACTGTTGAGGGTGTAAGGAGGTTATGTTATAGGTTGAAGAATGGACCAAAATATTAATTCAAACAGCAGTTGAAGTCATAAGTTACTAATTAGTTAAGGATACCTGGATAATACTTTAGGATCTAAATGTTAATAATAAGATCGTGATATTAAACATTTTGTATATAATAACCGTTTGTTTTTGTACATGAAGTAGATGCCTTACTTGTTGCGAATTGTTCTCATTTTGGGTGTAGGCGAGGACTTGCTTGTATTAGTAGAAACTCGAATTTTTTATAAAGATATTCATCGCAGTTTAGATGCAACCGTAATCTACCTTTTATTTTTACTGAACAACTCAGTTTAAATGCAAATGCCTTGTCTGTGATACACATATAATACTAATAATCAAGTACGTAAATCTTCTCAGTATTCATTTAAGCTGTAGAAAAAAGTTATATGTTTAGTTGAAAAAGTGATATGTTTATTTGTATATTAACCTTTGCTTAGTTTCTGGTATGTTTTTCATGCTGACCAGCAATATAGTTTGCAGAAAAGAGAAGAGCACCAACCTACAAATCTGCAAGTAGCAAGCAACAATACGTTCATTAAATCTACAATTTGCAGACTGGTATCATAACAACATCAGCTCCCCCCCTCCCCCCGTTGCCCAAAGAGAGATAGAAAGAGAGAGAAAAAGAAAATATGAGCACGAGAAAAAAATTTTGTCACATTCCTCGAAATGGAGCGATGGATTCATTCTTCATCTTAAGCACAGAAGTCGCCTTAAATTACAGTAAAAAGTCCCTCAAAAAATTGAAATATCTTTCGTCTCGTTCCTGGGATTCCGTCAGACAGAACAGAGACTCATCCCTCGTGTCTTTTTCTTGCAGCTTTTAATCAGGTTAGCGTCCTTAATTCTCATTTGCTTTGGCAAGATCGTGTTGACTTCCCGGTAATCTTGTCGGGTAAATGTTCCTGGAAACATCTCTTTTTAGTCTATCGTCGTGAGGAGATTTTATATATATATATATATATATATATATATATATATATATATATATATATATATATATATATATATATATATATATATATATATATATATATGAGAACTGTTGTCACTCATACACAAGTAAGCTTTTTAAATATTAAGCCACAAATATTGTTTAAATTCAAAATTACTATACCTTGGGAATAACTTTCACCCATATTTATGTATATATTATGTATATGTATATATATATATATATATATATATATATATATATATATATATATATATATATATATATATATATATATATATATATACGCATAGAGATATATTGTGCCTGTGATGGTATAATGGAAGTAAGAAGAGTGGCTGGAGGTACAACTGATCATCATTTGGCCGAAGCGTAAGAGGAAATTGATAAAAGTTTTAATTGGAGAGGGAGGGTGGAAAATGTGGCTATAAATGTAATTATGTCAAGTGAGCTTCAGCTTGATAGGGAAGGAATGAGAATAGCGCATAAGGAGAAGATTGACGAAAAATAGGCCAGAGCCAAAGGGCCTGAAGTGGACAGAGTATATTCGAAGTATGCAAAATTCAGAGATGGGGTCTCAGTGTCAGTATCTGGTGTTTGTGGGCAGAGTAGGGTAGGAAAAGATAAAAAAAAAACAGGAATTGGTGGCATGATGAAATTACAGACTTTGTGAAGGAAAAAGGGACTCAGTTTGGAGTGTAGTTAAGAAAGAAAGGTGATCATATACCAGGTGTAGAGGATGAATAAGGTAGTCAAGAAGAGAGTGAAAAAATAGAATCAGGGTTATACCTAGAGGAAATATTGAATGGAGAAAAAGCATCTGTACAGTATGGAAGTAAATGCGGAGAGAGTTTATCGAACTAAATAGCTCCGAGAATAAAAGTTGCAAGTATAGAGAGATTCTCGGAAGAGAAGGCGGTCCAGTGTTGATGAAGTGAGTGTTGTGAAGGGCTATTGATGATGGAGATTAGAAGGGAAACAGATTTGAACGTTGTGAAAATTACTGTGGAGGATATAAGAATGGCGATTAACAGGTTGAGGGCTGTAAAGGGATTAGGGGTTGATGAGATTACATATGAGATAGAGCAATGCAGTGGTGAAAGTATGATGAGATGTCTAACAAGTGGTAGTGGATGATGATAGACTGAGAGGAGTTAGGCGTAGAATGGGTTAAGGTAGGAAGGTAGCAGAGTGTATGGAAGAGTAGAGATGTGTTACAGAAGACACGGTTGAATTTAAACGGGGATTGTTGAGCTAGCTCACCCGTATGAAAGTAAAATGTGGAATATTGAATGCAAATAAGAAAATGTGGAAGACGTTCAGATGGATTGTTTCTATAATGCTTCAAGAGCAAAAACTGAAATGGTGAGAAAAGTTGAGTACAAAGAGGTAGTAAAAAGATTAGTGTTTTTAAGTAATGGTTTAGTCATGTGGAGAAAACGAAGATTCCTGGTTGATAAAAAGAATGTGTAGATTTGAAGTGTTAATTTGAAGTGTCAAGAAGTAGGAATAGGAGACCTAGACATGGCCGGATAGATGGCGTGGTAGAGGTAATGAAACATAAAGATCTTAATATCCAAGAGATGAGTTTGTGGGGAAGACAGAGATACCATTGGCAATTCTTAGTGTTCTGAAAATAATGTGCAAGATTAGCTGCAACCTGCTGTTGAGTCGTTCTCTGAAGTTTTTGTTGTAGGTAATGGCGTTAACTTCTTCAATAAAAGCTAGGTAGTGGTTAGGAAGATTTATGTCCCCAAAGAAAGAAGTCGCAAATGCTCAAAAGGTGACCGCGCAGGCCATTTATCACCCCTTAGAGACAAGGCGTCAACATGTCAAAACGGATGATTATGAGCAGTAACCATCCTCTGAAATTCATGCCACCCTTATTAGGGAATGCCTTCATTTTCAATAATCTCTCCAATCTAGGTTCATGAAATTTTCTCATTGTCTAGCGTTCGGTCATTCGGTCTCGGTCACTCTCGTCCTCTCTCAAAGAAGTATGGGCCTATCACTCCAAATTTTATATTATACCAAACCGTGTCGGCTACTGAAATGGGGATGTCTATATATATACCACCCTATATCCCTTATAGCATTGACTCTTATATATATCAATTGGTATCTGCCCCACCCTGTATATATATATATATATTGTATTTGTGTTTACATGTGTGCATGCTTGTGTTTGTGTTTGTGTGTATGAAAGCTGGTGCTTGATTGTGGTGTGTTTGTGTAAATAGCACTGTATATATGTATGAATGAAGAAAACCAAGCGAGACGTACATTGAGAAGCACTGAAAGAATTCTTTTTTAAGATACATAATTTTTAGCTCGGTTGAATTAGAAAAAGATCCCGATACATACTTTCCCTTTCGCTGAAATGAAAGAATGAATGAGAGAGAGAGAGAGAGAGAGAGAGAGAGAGAGAGAGAGAGAGAGAGAGAGAGAGAGAGAGAACTAAACCCCGAAGATTTTTCTAACGCCCTTTACAAAAGGGTTAGTGCTGCCATCTAGTGACGGAGACGGACAGTTGTCGTTTTTGGCTGGTGCATTCCATCGGTGGCCCGCAGTAAATAACAGTTAGTCTCCGAGGATTCTGCTTGTCAGGGAAATGGGACGCCCCTCACTAGAGAGCTTTCGAAGGCTGGACTCTCTAAAAGGCCTTCGCTTATTCTCGAATAAGTAAGCATTCTTCAAAAGCCCAAACAGCGGCGATGGAAAGAGCCCTTGAATTATGTATGTTTGTATATTATATATATATATATATATATATATATATATATATATATATATATATATATATATATATATATATATATATATATATATATATATATATATATATATATATATATATATACATATATAAAGTTATGTATTTATATCGAGTGTGCTTGTACACTTAGGCTTGTACGTTCTCCGTACCCTATGTATTGATAGGAGAAGGAAGAGAGAAAGCAATAAACTCTTAATGTGGGCGATGACGTTCGAGCCCCTTGTTGCACTGGGCGCGACGCGACATGCCGACACTTAAAAACGTTCACTGCGTCCGGACCTTAGGAAACGTTTTATTTATAGTCATAATTCAGGCGCTGAGATTTTGCTACCCGGAGCCCTGTAAGTTTTTCAATGGGATTCGCTCCACAAAGCCCATTACGATTTTCCTGGCAATAATCCTTCGTCTGAATGGCGCATTATCTTGGCCTTTTTCCTCCTTTTATGCGGGAGAGAGTTATTCCTTTTTGTTCTCTCCGTTCTTCTGTTTGTGTCTTTCTTTTGGGTTTTTTTCGACACCGGATTTGTTCCTTTTTTTTTCTACGCGTGGGTTTATTGTTTGTCTGTGTACGTTATGTCGCTAATCATTATGACTTTCCAGGATTTTTTTATTTATGTATATTAATTCATCCACACCATTTATAAACCTCCCATTAACTAAAATCCTCTAAGTATAATTGAATTGCTTCATATATTTCCCCTTCAAGATGGTATGGCTGACTTGTGCTACAAAAATCAATGATTAACTCAACTTGAATTTTGTAGCTCCACAGCAAAGCAGCTCAGATATTGGCACTTTTTATGACATGCATGTTATATATCCCATTGTAAATACAGTGACACATATTGCTTTACCAGAATAAAAAAAAAAAAGTTGACCTATTCTGGGAAGCCAGACATTACCTAAACCTAGATAATATTTTTTGAAAAATATGTCAGAAATCTAGAGTGGAATATTAATCATATATAAGTTAGGGATGAGTGATGATAAATTTTGTTTCAAAAGAAATTACATTTGGTATTCATAATTGCCTATCGTGATTGTGTAGAATTTCAAAGGTTAAGTAAATGTGGCACGTCAGTGTTGTATATTCCTCATGAATCATTGATTGCAAAAATGGCTGGGCTGAAAAGCCAAGCACCTGTAAGTGGTATGTCAATATCTTACACCTTTCTTCTTCTTTACTGTTGTTTCTTGCCAGCTGTATTTTGGGGGAAATATGCGCAAACAGTGCGTCCTTGTGATTCTTCCAAAAGTGTACGAATATTACTACTACTACGGGTAATATTAAAGGACGCTGCAGTAGAGTCAGCATTTACTTTGAATTGCTTTTTAAATTCTTCTGAAATTCTTTCTTTCTTCCACGGAGATATATCATAAGATTTCGCAAAATTTCATTAGTAATGAAGTTGGTGGTGGTGAAGACAAGAATTTTACCTTGTATTCACGATTACAATTTATTGCTGTTCACAAAGGATCCGTCGCGCGTCGACTTGTTATGAACGTCAAGACTCTTCAGGGCAACGGAACAACAATGTACAACATTTGGACAGGGTAGATTTGGCCTCAAGCAGACAGAAGATTGGACCAGTCGAGGATCAGCCACCATGGAGCAGTCAGAGACCAGCAGATTAACAAACAGCTTTATTGGAATGTCTGGGTGACTAATCTGTGGTAGCTGATCCTGACCATGACCACTGATGGATTCATTAACACTCGTAAACTATTTTCCGTTTTCATGATGACATATCTATAATATGTTACTATTGTCATTTCAGCATTGTTATTAAGTTGCGCACAAGATGCCTTGGCCTATTCACCAACTTTGGTGAAATCTTGAGACAGCCACTTGTAAGAAAAAAGGTAAATTATAAGCATTGAAAAATTAACTTACAAGGGAAATACCGCTCCTACAGCTGGCTCCTTTAATGAAATTTGCCCCAAAGAAGGCCTGCTTCCAAATAAAAATAGTACAGTTATAAACTGGTCCTCTGGAATCCTACGCTCTCGATCTTTGAGTAGGGTGATAGTTACTTTTCTCGTTATTTACTTTTAATTGCTACATGAACTTCACTTTCTAATACCACCAGTACATCGAAGCGTGTTCTTCAGTCTCAAGCGAGCTTTTTCTAAAAGCAAGGTCTTGGGCGCTTTTATCTTCTGTTCATTTCGATTTATACTCCTATAATGATTTTCCCTTCTGTCAGTGGTGGCTCCAGAATCAAGGATCATCATCGGCAAAACGAACCCCTCACACTTACATTACGCCATTTAGTTCTATCTTGCCTGCATTCTCCTCCTTTCTAGATAAGAAAGCCATTCTGTTTTAATACCTCTTCCTCTCCATCTGTCCTTCCACGTATTCAAAATCTTTACCACATCAACGAGTCACAGCATTTCCCGACCTTTCAACCTTTATCACTCCATATAAGTTCGACAGACAGTTCAGTCTCGGCAGCATCAGTCTTTTTTTTTATTTCATTTGCATTCAACATTCCAGTTTTCATCCATAAAGAAGAGAGGACCTAATAATCGGTTTGCATGTGTCCTTCTTTCCATGTTTTACCTATTCTGTGGAATACATCTCCCATTCCCCTATGTTCCATTACATTTGCTCCTAAATACCCCCTACAGATCAGCCATTTTCCTTCGTCCACTATCCATATTACCTTTCACTGTTCAATCTTCCTTGTTTCCTGTAGCCTCATAATCTTATTATTGTTTCAACTTCCTCCACTTACAACATGTTTAATCTCTTTCTCTGCTTTCTGCAGTTTCTCTTCACCAGCTCCATTCAGTGCTGTGTCATCAGCTACTCTACACAAATCACGGTCTTTTATCTTAAACAACAACTTTGGTCCTGCATATAATATGCTTTGTCTGTCCTCGTGCTTGACACCATACAGAACGATATTGAATAGTGATGCACACATACACACACGCACATACACACACACACACACTCACATACACACACACACACAAGTAAGTATGTACGTGTAAAAGCATGCATATATATCCTTAAAAATAGCTATGCATAAAAGTT
>NC_089790.1:12045000-12055000 GCF_040412425.1 Macrobrachium rosenbergii
CCATAGGTCACTTTTTTATTTCGTTTTGCTATAGAATAGGCTTACGCTTTGGGAACGAAAACCGATTAAAATTTATCAGAAAATTATCTAGAGACCGTTCAGATTGCTTTTATTGACCCGTTCTGGCGAGGAATATTGTTATACGAGGGATTCAATTGGCAGTATTTTGTTCCTTGACGCCGTTCGAGACTGAAAACTGGAACTTTTTTAATCGCCGAAATTCAAAATGAGTCTCCCGAATTCTGGAGCACTTTAGACTGCCAAATAATTTATAAGGGAGCCGCAGCGACTTTTAACTACATAGGTCCTTTTAATTCCTTCTAGGCAACTGTTTTCAGGGCGTAACGAGGAAAAAAAATTGGAAAATTAAATTTCGTGAAAATTTACGTTTGACATTCCCGGCCTTTTATGAGAAACATTAAGAGGCGAGTTATGGACGAGTTGGCACTTATCAGTGAATTTTCCCTGACTTGAATTTTTTGTTATATTTGGCTCCCGAAAATTATATTTCCCCCTTATCTGTACCAGAGGAAAAAAAAAAGGATTATGGTCCAGGATATTGCCCTGACTTGCGTAAAATTTAAATTGCGTCGGTTTTATCTAAAGAGGACATGTAGAGGGAGGGAGAGAGAGGTAGGGGGGGGGGGCGTTGAAAATGTTTCCATCGCGTTGGATAGCTAAAGTTCTTGGGTTGGTTCATGAAGCATTAGCGATCCTTCTTCTTCTTCTTCTTCTTCTTCTTCCTCCTCTTCCTCTTTCTTCCTCTTCCTCTTCCTCCTCTTCTTCTTCTTCTTCTTCTTCTTCTTCTTCTTCTTCTAGAGAGAGAGAGAGAGAGAGAGAGAATCATAACTCCTCGCCAAAAAATCACCTGCGTCACTAACACTTTCGAGATACCGGTGGTTGTCCAATACACGAAGTTAAGCAACTTCAGATCTGGTTTGTATTTGTTTTGTATTTCCTTCGCAATGGGCTCCAGGGTTTGTAGACCTGGTCTTGAATTAATATCGTTTCCATTCGTAAACTGCCTTTATGTAGATTCTAGAATTTATATGCAGACAATATTATATCTAGTTACTGTATACTATATCTGGTTACTGCATTTCTTCGGGACCATTCAGTTAGGCTTGACTTGTTGAATGCATATAGTGATGCTGTTATATGATTGATGGATTTATTGGATATTTATGTTGATTTAATTCTTATGAGATTTTATGAACATTTAAAAGACAACGTTTACATCGAATATTTCAGCATTTGATTTGATGCACTCAGAGCCGATGAAAGATGGCAAATAGAGGGTGCTTTTAGGTAATTCTGTCTTCCTGTCACTTCACAGACGTGATTTGGATAATAAAAAGTCTCTTCCTATTTTTTCTAATGTTTTGTAGCTCGTAATCGAGGGATACTGGACTAATAACGCGTAGTGCTTGCGGGAGCATTTTATTTTTGTGATGTCTTGAAAAATAATGTATTCAAATTATATTATTTCTTGCATTTTTGTGTACATTAAATTACTCTGAAAAGGTTCACGTACAATAACAACGTCTAAGGAAGGAGTGCAAGCAACCGTCGTTTTTTTTCTTTCTTGCGTGTATCTGCATATTTCAGTAGACCTAATGGAAAAGTAAACAGCATTACGATTAATTCTGACTCACGATTAATAAGTTTTGACTAGGTACTTTACATAAATAAGTATCCATTGAATCGGTTTTAGAATATCTTAAAAGTGAATTAACCCGGTTGGATTTACCACTAGCAGTGAGGCAAATTTTGGAATTCACTAAATGGGGTTCGATTAGGTGTATTTGTCTTAATTTAATTTTTAAATGGAAATTTTGATAAACAGCCGTTTGGTACCACAGTAGGTAAACCCGCTATCGCCAGTTTTCTCAAATCTATGGATGAAGTTTTTGTAAAACATTACATTCCAGAGTTTACTCAGATCCCTAAAATAAAAAAAAAAATAGTGTTTTTCTTTTTTGACAATTTTAGTAAAAGTGAACCTTTTCAGAGTAGATTTATTATATTTAGAAAACTATAAGTAATATAGCTATATCAAACGTCACAGCAAAGAGCCGAAATCCTGCCCGGTGTCAGCTTTATTGCCAACTGAGCCCTCTTAGGACTGATACAAAGTGGCAGAAATTCATAATATATGTGCTAACACGTTTAAGAGTGACCATAGGCATTCTATAGCTGTAAATGTAACCGAGACAAAAGGGTAAGGAAGGAAGTAGTGAAGAGGGTATATAAGAAGAAAATGGATAATATGGCCAGTGGTTAAAGATATCAGAGAGAAACGATTGTCTAGGGAGCAGACAGAAATCATGGTCTAGGTCACTGTCTCAGCAGTAATGATTTGTAGGGAAGATATAATGTAGGTTATTGATTAAGAAATAAAGACAATATAATGATTAACAGGGGAGTTCGGTATTTGTATGAACATGGGAGACGAGCTCTGGGATCAACATTTTCTTTCTGAAAAGTTCGCAGAAGGTCGAAAATAAATGCAAAACGCTGTGCGCAACTGACATGGGTCAAGAGTGCCAGTTAATGTTTTAGTGTTAAAATGTTCATTGTAGTTTTATTATTTTTAGTTCTGCTGTGATGACTGTCAGGTTATAAGCTGTTTGGCGTTACAGCTTCCAAGGTTGCAGTTATAGATGAACATTTTTAGTTCAAGAAAAATGGCCTTGGTTGGAGTGCTCAGTGACTGAATTAGTAGATAACACAGTTTTCAGTGTTAAAATGACTGGAGAAAAGAGAGGTGATAGATGAAAGGTGTTGAAATGGATGGCCGTTAATATAAACGAAGTATGAGGGCTGGTATAGTTAAAGACGAGTGATGCAGAGTCTGTAAGAGATAATCTGTGCTGGACAGTGACAGTGTTTGTTATTCAAAGATTAAAATTTCATTTATATATAAATATATATACATATATATATATATATATATATATATATATATATATATATATATATATATATATATATATATATATATATATATATAATATATATATATATATATATATATATATATATATATATATATATATATATATATATATATATATATACATATATAGTATATATATAATGTGTATATACATATATATATATATATATATATATATATATATATATATATATATATATATATATATGTATATATATATATATATATATATATATATATATATATATATATATATATATATATAAATGAAATTTTAATCTTTGAATAAAAAACACTGTCACTGTCCGGCAATTCTCATTCCGGTCACCTACCTCTGCACTCTTGGAAGCTTTTGAAAGGATGTGATTCTCAAAAACGACCGGGGAATCCTATAGAATCCAAAGGCCTTCCAGTAAACGACCGAAATTCCGTCTTCTTCAGATTCTCTCAAAGAATCCGAAGACCTTCCATTACCTGCCGATGAGTCCTTGGAATTCTAACAACATTTAGTACGAATTAGATTTCGTGTTGGTTCTTTACTGCCGCTCGTTAAACGTGAAGAAATAAGTCCGTGAATTACTGAAATGGATTGTATTTATTGCATTTGATAAAAATTCATTTTTTTAATGTATATCAAAATTGTGGTCTCTCTAATCACATTAATTGATCTACATTCCCATTTCAGAATCACTGCATATTTTGCTTGGGATTTTAAGTCAAGATATTTATTTGTTTCAATTTCAAAACCTCTTCCTCTGTAAACATAAAAGCACAAATAGAAAAAATTTAAACTTAAAACGAAAACTCATCAATTCGGGCAGAATAATGAATTCGATGACAGATGGCGATAAATTCAAAAAGCTATAATGACCGATAATCCGACGTGATCGTGTATCCAAATGGCTTTTTATTTCCAGCCCTAATACCCGGTATTAACGACCACATTGACGATTTGTGAGAGGCTCCCACCACTCTGCTTGTTCGTGCACGCATGCAAGTGCTTTTGATCTTTACGACTGTTTGTTGCTTTCATTCCTAAACATTTTATGAGGTTTTTAGATGAATAAGTGAAAGTCACTATGCTCAAGTAATTATAAAACTCTATAGAAGAATTAACTAATACAACAGGCTGCATTTGGCTCAGTCGGTCTGGTCAGTGCTTGGATGGGTGCCCAGCAAGAAAAACCTGGAAGCCCCTTGAATATCCATCGATCAGGGTGAGGGCCTAGCAACTCTATCCCAAAATAAGAATTTCTAGATGAAACTCAATAGTGTCCATGACAGTAAAAGTAGGCTTGTATGGAAAATTACATGGCTAAGGCTCCTTTATGGGAGTGAAGTGTGGATTTTGAAATGAGACTGAAAGCAAAAGACTGTTGATATGAGTTGTCTTCATACTTTAAGTGGCGTAAGAAGAATTGAAAGGATGGGAAAAAGGTTAAGTAGGGTCAGTGAAAGTGAAAGAGTCGATTAGAATTTTTAAGATGATTCTGTTATGTGGAGCAGATGCAAGAATGTAGGATCATGAAAAGTGTATGATACAGATGTGCTGGGAGGAAACAGGGCAGAAAGACCAGAAGGGAACTTTATTTCAAGGATGTATAAGAGAGGTGAGTGGCGCATTGCATGTAAGGGGTTCAGTGTGATGCTCGTGAACTTTCTGTGCAGATAAATGAAGAGATCAATGCGGAAGCTTTCTCCTCTGAGGGTTCGTCTGTGATTTAGCAGTTAAAGCATAATTGTTGTGGTAACCATTGTCTTTATTTTGCTTTGGGTCCATCCTTTTAAGGCTTAGAGCAGTCTCGCCAGTTTCTCTGCATTATTGCTGTAACGTCTGCATCAGCCCATTCCCATTCTCTTTACATTTTTTCTTTTCAGAATCTAAGAACTTCTACCAATGTCTGTTCTTTCACGAACTTCTCTCATTACTCCATGTATAAAAATACTAAATTTATGTATGAAAATATTAAATAGCTATGGAAACATAACACACTATTATATCATAACCACTTTTGCCCCTAACTAGTCACTCACCTGTCTGCTGATTGTCAGACAAAATTTACTCTTCTAATTAAAAGCTAGTAATCACCCAACAAATTTCCTTTTGCAACATGCATTCTGAACATCTTTACATCGCATTTCTGTTGTGTATATCAAAAGTCTATTGTAAGTCCACGGATATCACATACAGCTTTTCACTCATTTTGTCATAAATTCATACACAGATATCCAGATATGTTTTTTCTGTATTAATCCTCACTGTTTTCTTTTAAATCCTTTTGTTACTTGCCATACGTTTCAGTCCCTGCCAAACACTTTCCAATTATTACAATCATTTTCGTCAAAGGTTCCTAGATACCTTAACCCCCTCTTGTAGATATATACAGTATATGTATATTTTAAATTATATATATATCACGATGTACTCCACAATGAAAACGAAGGACAAACCAGAGTAAAATAGAAATAGAGTTCTTAATTTGTCCCAACAGTTTCGCCTTCCATCAGGCCTCTTCCGGGGAACTTTATTTATTGACTTATCTTGAGAAGTGATTGAGAAGAATACAATATATATATATATATATATATATATATATATATATATATATATATATATATATATATATATATATATATAATATTATATATATATGTGTGTGTGTGTGTGTTTGTGTGTGTCTGTGTGTGTGTATATGTATATATAACAATCACGCAAATTTGGAACGTGATGAATATATAACTGAAAAAATCCACGAAAGAAAGGTAAACAATGGAGTACTGCAAGGCCTTTCGACTTCTTGTCCTTTACTTAGAATCCCACGAAAGAAAGGAAACAATGGAGTACTGCAAGGCCTTTAGACTTCTTGTCCTTTACTTAGTAGTAAAGGACAAGAAGTCGAAAGGCCTTGCAGTACTCCATTGTTTCTTTCGTGGATTTTGTCTTATATATATATATATATATATATATATATATATATATATATGTGTGTGTGTGTGTGTGTGTGTGTGTGTGTGTGTGTGTGTGTGCACTTATATAGATAGAAGATAGAGAAACAGATAGTTGCGATAATGACAGTAAGAATAAATTGTAATATCATCACCGTAATTTAACATAACATGAATGCTGCTCTGTGATATCTGTCCTGACAAGAACGGTTATGGCGAAAACGGTTCTTCTAGAAGCTCTGGCTCTCTAAGACATCTCCCGGCTGAAGCGATACACATTTCCTCAATTCTTTATTTAGAAAGTTTTGCCCTGGAATGCCCTAGATCCGCCTACATTTTCATCCATTTGCCGTGGAAGTCGTACACGAGGTAAGGAACATAACGTCGAGAAGTTCCTCGCCTCACCTTGCTGCCAGCCTTCTACAGAGACGCTTTTGCTTCGAGACAAGGCGACTAGGATGAAAAGAACTGAAGCTGCAACACGATTGAAAGAGAGAGAGAGAGAGAGAGAGAGAGAGAGAGAGAGAGAGAGAGAGGTGGGGGTGTTGGGGTGGGATTAGGGGAAGGCAGGCCAGGGCCGCCCCTGTTTCTTTGATTTGCCAAATGTATCTTAACGTTCAATCTAATTTTCCTTAATGGTCGCGAGTCTGCTCCAAAGCTTAAAAGGAAAACATTTTAGACATCTCTTTTTGACAAAGTCTCTCTCTCTCTCTCTCTCTCTCTCTCTCTCTCTCTCTCTCTCTCTCTCTCTCTCTCTCGGCATCTTCGCCTTTCCTTAAATAAAAATATTACGTTTGTATTTACCATTTTTACCTTTAAGAAAAAAAACAATGTTTTTATGAACGGGGAAAAAGAGGCGATTCAATTCGAGGGACAAGTTCTGACCAACAACATCGAAAGATGAAACGAATTTGGTAAATATAATTTTTTTCTTCTTCTTCTTCTTCTTCTTCTTCTTCTTCTTCTTCTTCTTCTTCTTCTTCTTCTTCTTCTTCTTGTGTTAAACGAGAAATGTGACATTTTTATATCATCTTTCGCATAACTGGTATGATTCCGACCCGAAGCAATACTGTTTCCATTAATATCGGATGAGCTCACAATCATTTTTTCCCCTCTCCGCTTTGTCTCTGTGAGGAGCAAAGTCATTCAGGTGTATTTCGACTGGTATTGCAAGGATATTTGCATAAGGTCATGTTGCAAAAGCAGGTTATCTTGCCTGAGCAAACAAACACATGATGCAACATTACGGGCGATATGATGGGATTCTGTTGCTCGTGGAATATTTGCCGAGCAGTTTTATTTATCATCGGAATCCTAAAATGACGCTCGAATTAGACTGATCTTGACAATAATGTCACTTGCTGGCTTTTTTTGTAAATAAACGGTGTTATCTCGTTCATTGCAGCTCCCAGTAGAACTTTAACAGGGTTTGCTATCACGTTAAGTGTCGCAGTAACATTTCAGTCAGGAGAGTACTCGTAGAAGACTTGAACGCCCAGGAGGAATATCTTGATGATAAAACTGTCAATTTTGAAGAAAACGACTATGATTCTGGTTGACTAAAGTTGCATCCCCATATTGCAATAAGTCAGAAATTGGAAGACGTCATTTCCTCTCTCTCTCTCTCTCTCTCTCTCTCTCTCTCTCTCTCTCTCTCTCTCTCTCTCTCTCTCTCTCTCTCTCTCTCCAAGATTATCAGATGTTGAAAAACACCAGCATGATTTCCGTGTTCTGTAGTTACACCCTCATCCTAATAAGGACGAAGAGTTGTTACTTTATTGCCAGCTATTCCTTTTTCATATTTGTCGAGTTTTTTTTTTATTTTTTTTTAATCAGTAGACCCTCCGCTCTGTGGGAAGTGGTTTATTACATGTGGACAGAATTTAATAAAATCACCTGAACCCCATGTGAGGTCTTGATTATGAGTGTGAAAATTGCCTCATTCCACGTTCTTCTTGTCGCTGGGACTTGTGAAAACATAATTCATAACAGTAATTTGGTCTCTGTGTTTTCGTAAATTTCTCCAGAGGTGTAACAATACAGTATTCCTTTGCTCTCATTTCCTTAATATCGCTGCCTTTCATCCTTAGAAAGTAGCGGGAGCAGTGTACACAAAAAACAAAAACAAGGTAGGTAAACAAGTCCACTGAACAGCATTCTTGAAGAGCTTATTACTACTGTAAATGAAATGCTGTCGTGCTAAGTCTGCAATAATTGCAAGTCTAAAGCCTCTGAATACTTTCTTTAAACATTTCGGGCTAAGAATGTGTTACTGAGACTTACAGGGAAATATTTTGTTTCTCTTTCGTTATATGATCTTGAAGTACAGTCCACATCACTGAAGTTGGGGGCCCTACTTCCATCCAAGGGAATAGACGAGATAAGTTTGTTTTATGGACGTATATGCTTTCCTCCTTGTTTTTAATCGAAAAATCTTCGCCTCCAGTTTGCAAACACCCATGGGTTTATGAGGGCTTCCCATGG
This sequence comes from Macrobrachium rosenbergii, assembly GCF_040412425.1. NCBI lineage: Eukaryota > Metazoa > Arthropoda > Malacostraca > Decapoda > Palaemonidae > Macrobrachium > Macrobrachium rosenbergii. The sequence continues at coordinate 12,053,390 of NC_089790.1, forward strand.
GGTTAATTAGGAAGTTAACGGAAATTTTATTTAAGTTTGTCATGTGGGAGTGACCAGCATCACTTAAAGACCATCCCTTTTTTTATTATACAGTATGTTGGTTATTATTTGATGGAGTATTGATCTCACAAGTCAGTTACTTTTCTCTCTCTCTCTCTCTCTCTCTCTCTCTCTCTCTCTCTCTCTCTCTCTCTCTCTCTCTCCACAAAACTCAGCCGACCAGCATCTTACCAAAGGCACAAGAAGTTGAAGGAAACACACACATTTGTTACTTCCTAGCGGGGTCGAGATCGGGTCTCATAGCTGTGAAGTAGAGCGCTTCCACTACGCTACAGTACAAAATCAGAGAGCCACTTATAGAGGGAGTTGAATTATAACGCAAGCCATTAGTTCTCAGATCTGAGTCCTCATTCATCACAATTTGAAACAATTAGTTAAATCTTTCATAGGATTCATACTTCAGGGGTACCTGGATGTCTGCTATGAGAGAAATGTCCAGTTTATGAGAGAGCACCTTAGCCAGGCTGCTTCAAGCTAGGACTGTATATCTGAAGAGAACCAGAAGCAAAAGTAATATTAAGGCAAAACTTTCTTGTGAACAGCATAATTTGATCTGGAGTACAACTTATGCCAGAAAAAGTGCAGTTTGCTTGGAAGTAGCAGAAAAACCTTTGGAGAAACAGAGTTGCATTTGTTCCTGTGATTTCCATAAATTTTCATCTTTCAAGGGGCAGTTTCATCACTTTTTCTTCGACATTTAGCCTCACTTTTCCTCCTGCCCTGTTATTTCTTTTTTTTTCCTTAAGGCCACAAATGCTTTCGCATCAGTGAAAAAGCAACATTTCAGTAAAACAGAAGGTTTATCTTGATCTCTTGCTCAGATCACGGAAAAACAAACTAGAAAATCAGTATGCATCTTTTGTTATTCGCCATGTCCCTCGATGTATCCAAGCCGAGCACACTCATAAGCACATGCAGAAACTGGCACCTGAAAGATCCCTGCTTCACATGCAAGCATACTCTAAGTGTCGGATATTCGACTCTCCTTCCCGCACGTGTGAAGGGCATTATCTGCATCGTTACCATACTTCGCCAGTCAGGGATCCTCTAGTTTAACGTTTATTCAGCATTAACCCACGCCACGTTCTCGGGGAGCGTGCGGTAACTTCTCCCTTGGCGGGGAAGCTTCTGGTTGTCGTTCTGTTTGTCTCGGTTACCCGTTAAAGTTGCCGCTGTTATATTCGTGACTTTTGCTCGAATGATGAAAAATTAAATTAATAAAATGATTATCTCTTTAAAAATGAGAGTATAATGAGTTATGGGTCTTTCGCCTTTGCTTAGAGTAAGGTGCAGTCTATGATGTAAAAGAAACAAATTTAAATTGCTTTAAATCTTGTTTCCTCGCTTGTGATTGGCTCAAGATGACCGCGTATTGTAACTTGAACTAGTGGACTGTTTAAAAGTGTTGTGAAATTATTATAAATATAGATATTGCATGCAGTCTATTTTTAATGTTAGTTCAGCAGTACTCATTTACGTGCATCTCAAATTTCCAGTGTGTTCGTGTTCGCTAACAATTGAGTTCAGGCAAGGAAAGGCGATCGTGATCTG